>NW_026000229.1:52674023-52763718 GCF_001458135.2 Marmota marmota marmota
GGGGTGGACCAGGCTGCCCTTTGGCGCCGGTGGGATTCTCTTTGCCCTCTCGGCTCCTGCGTCCTGGCTGCCCTCCGAGGGGGTCTTTTCCTTTGGCTGCTGAGGGTTCTGCCCCTACCCGCTGGCGTTTGTTTACTTTCTTTTCCTGGGTCGCTCCCCGCTGTTGACTGATTCTGTGCCTGTCTTCCCTCTCCACGGTTCTAGCGACAGCGAAGATAACTCGTTGAGCTGGAACCCCACAGATCACCAATAAAAATGAAGGTAAGTAGAATCAACTCGTCTGAACCTCGTGCCCTGGACACTGCCAGTGGTGAGGCTGGTGCCTTGGAATGTCATCTTTTTGTTACTTAAAATTGATTTCTCCACTAAGCAGCACTTTTGGAAATGGGAACATGTGAATGGTGAGAAATATTTGTAATGCAGTCAGTTCAGCTCTCCTGTAGCAGTTAGCACTTTGGAAAGGCTGGGCCAGCCTTTCAATTGTTGTCCATTCGGCTAGTATTTTTAAACACTTCCTGTGTTGGCAGTAACCTTTGCAGAAGTAGAGCTTTTGTCTTGCTTTGGTTCTTTGGGGAATTTTTTGGAAATATTTTTTTTCTTGTGTGATTTTTCTCCCAATGTGATTTTCTGAGAGAAAGAATATGTGGATTGAGTAAAAGAGATATCATTTTCTTCTTGGTGGATAAAGCAGATTTCTACTGTTACCGTATTTGAGGTTGAACTCAAAACAATACTTAGTTTCAGTTTAGTCTTTATAGTAAACATTTTAAAACATATATCCGTCCTTGAATACATACACACATGCACATTCTTCTGAAGACTCCTAATCTTGGAAACATAGATGTTTAAAAAGGAAAGGAAGATCTCATAGCAATTTCTGGAGACATTTGTGTTTCTGGTTAGATATTTATTTGTCACACATATTCTCCAGTTTGCATTCTTTGTAAATGCCCTTGACTTTATCTATGTCTATACCTGATCCATGTCTTATTCACAGTTTTAGCACCTTAAGCTCTAAAAGGTAACATTTTCCTGAACTCTCTCATCTTCCTGTTTTCTTGAAATAAGTGACACATCTCACCTTCTCTAATATTACTTGGGAAAACTTACTGGAAAATGAGCACAGTTGTTTTCTATTTAAAAATATATAAATAAAGTAAACATGGTTACCTTTGCACCTAGTGATGTTGAATTGAACTTATGAATATGCATAACTTTTGAAGAAATAGGTAAAATGACAGACTGAAATAGCATCATTCTGTAACTCTGGAGATTAAAATGAATGATGGAATGAAATTTCTCACCTTTTAAAGTATCATTCTGATCATGGCCATTTGCTAAAATAGATATTTCTAGCTGGTGGTGGTGGCGGCACATGAATGTGATCCCAGCAACTTGGGAATCTGAGGCAGGAGGATCGTGAGTTCAAAGCCAGCCTCAGCAGGTTAGCAAGTCCTTGGTGAGACCCTGTTTCAAAATAAAACATAAAAAGTGCTAGGGATGTGGCTCAGTAGTAAAGTGCTGCTGAGTTAAATCCCCAGGACCTAAAATAAAATGAAAGTAGATATTTCTTAGTAAAGCTTTTTTTTAAAAAAAAAAAAAATACCAAGAAGACCAGTGTAGTAAACTAGTTATGGATGGAGTCCTGAACCATCAGGTCATATATGCATTCATCAGCTGAATTCAGACTTTACCTTTCCGTTACAGCTTTTAGCCAATGAATTTTCCAAAAAAGGTTGACTTCTTATCTGTGTAGGTATACTACATCTAAAACAATGTTGCCTTTAAACAGCTCTATCAACCAATTAATTATGTACTGTTAGTGTTAGATTCAGTAGAAATATTTCTTTTTAATTTGAAAACAATTATGGGAGGCCATACATGAATAAGTTTTATGAGACATTTGATAGGTTTTTTGTTTTCTCTTATTTTTATGTTTCTTATGCAAATATTAGCTTTTTTTTTTTACAAGACATTTGTATGTGGAGAATAAACGTTATTGAATTTCCTTTCTGATATTTTTTAATTACACTTTTAAACATTTTATGACATTAGGAAATTGGTATATAAAATGAAATGTTGTTAATAAAATGTTTGTTTTGGGGGTATTCAAATTATCAATGATATTAATAAGCAAATACTGTTTAATGTTCTCATTGCTTTAAACACAGAACTTTTTAATGCTGCCTTAGGCTGAGTAAGGGAAAATAGTAGTGACATTCACAGTTTTATGTTCCTTTCATCAGGCGGCGGATGAGCCTGCCTACCTGACAGTGGGAACTGATGTCAGTGCCAAGTACCGAGGTGCCTTCTGTGAGGCAAAGATTAAAACAGTGAAAAGGCTGGTGAAAGTTAAGGTAATATATATGTATGAATATATGTGTATGTTTTTTAATGTAACAGGTTCATTAACTGGATTAAAAGATTAGAGTTTTTTTATCTAGAGGGGAAGAATGAAAATATTTTGTTTATTGAACCCATAATATGTGAAAGCACTGTTATACACTAAGCTTATAGGAAAAGCACATGTTAAAAATTGAGAAATAACTTCAAATGAGAAATTATTCCAAGATGCTTCTATCAAAATACCACGCTCATGATACTCCTATTATTTGGATCTTTCCTGTTTGTAGTAGCATGCTTATTATAATCTGTTTTCTCCCCTTTCATAATGTTTGGGTAGACTGTTTCAGTAATTAGAAAGAACAGTACAGTGGGAATTGTGTTTTCAAGACAACATTAAAAATGAATCAAAAGTTGATTTTTAAGATGTTTTTATGACCAGAAAAAAAATTAGATTAATATATTACTGTATAATATTTGGAGATACAGAAAATACAGGTGAATTATTACTTATAGCTTACTTTTCAGAAACACTGTTAACAATTTTTGTTTCCTTCTAGTAATTTTTCCTTTATAAGTATAGTTTCTGTCAGTCTTTGTTATTTAAATGTAAAAGTTCCTATTTATAAAAATATTTTTAACATTATACATGAGCTGTAAAATATATCATGAAAGTTCTCCGTGATAACATTCCAAAGAGATTCAATGTGATCTTCTAGGTTTTGTAATGTGCCTCTCATTATTGTTGTTATTCTTGGATCATGCTGTACCTGTAGTTTGCAATTTGCTTTTATTCATTTACATATCTAATGTTTTCCTACCAGAATTAAGCACCAAAAAGAGGAAACATCTGACTTGTTCTATCCCTGACACCTACAATAGGGCCTAATACATAACAGGTTCTTAAAATTTGTTGAATAAATGAATGAACTGGAGCAGTGACTCGAAAAGTGTGGCTCTCAAACATTCAGCATTAGCCTCAACTGGGAACTTGTTCACACTGAAAATTCTTGGGCCCTTTTCCGACTTGTTTCCAAATCAGAAACTCTGGGGGTAAAGTTCAGTAATTGTGTTTTAACAAGCACTCCAAATGTTTCTGGTGCATGTAAAATGTTGAGAATCATTGAACTAGAGAAATGTGATTTGTGTGGTAGAGTTTTTCATGATTCTTATAAATTTTTTATTTAAATTTTGATCTGCCATTAAAACTTTTCTGTAAGTATGGTTAGGATATTGTTTGGTGTTCATTTCTTCTTTGTTTTAATAGCCTTTTAGTCATATAAGATTCGGTTACTAAATATTTATGGTAGAGTCTGATTATTTTTACTTTTTTTTTTTTTCCTGTGGCTCTCATTTACTGACAATCAGTACAGTGATAATTTTAGGATTGTTTTTATCATATATACATTACCTAGAATTTGAATTTGCTCATTTGTGTGATTGCCTTATTTGGGATGGTTACCCTATATATTTGGGAGGAAAGGATTTTGGAGGAAGGGAGAAAGGAGAATTAGAAAGGAACTATTTTGTAACTGAATTTGCTCATGATTATTGTTCAGATTAAGGACCTCTGGTTTTAAGTAGGCAGTAAAGTTTGATACCTTTTTAAAAAAAATTAAATTTATTCTAATTTGATATACATGAGAGCAGAACGCATTTGAATTTATACTACACATATAAAACACAATTTTTCATGTCTCTGTACACAAAGTAGAGTTACACCATTCGTGTCTTCATACATGTACTTAGGGTAATGGTGTCCATCCACCATCTTTCCTACACTCATATCCCCTCCCTTCCTCTCTCTCTCCCCTTTGCCCTACCTAAAGTTCCTCCATTCCTCCCATGCTCCCCCCCCCAAAGTTTGATACTTTTTTAAGAAAATATTTGATAACAACCAGAATCTCTAATGACTTATGACTTATTGATAAAATGCACTAAAGTTAGTTTTAAAGTTATAAAGTAATCATTATAGATTATAGATTTTCTATCGTTCATTCACTCGGCAAAGTTATTAAATGCCTATAATATGCATTGACACTGGCCTACCGCTGGGGATTTAGTAATAAAAGGAAGACTCTGGCTCACAAGGAACTCTAGTTAATGAGAGGGACAATAAGCATAAATATAAGACAATGTAATAATCAGAGGTAACCACAGGATACTAAGAAAGGGCCCTTAAAGACATGGTTGTTACCTTGTTAACATGAATGTATTGTTTTAAACTGAAGCATGCAAATTATTGTGCAAAAATATTTTTCAGGTACTCCTGAAACAAGATAATACAACACAGTTGGTGCAAGATGATCAAGTAAAGGGTCCTTTAAGAGTACGTATGTTATACAGTTTAATATCGAAAATAATGAATTGTAAACTCATACCATAACTTACAGAATTTAATTTTATAATCAACATTTTAAAAGAATGTTAAACAGAAAATAAAAATACAAATGAGATATTTGTGTGGTTAGTATAAATTATGATTTGCAATATTTGTATAGTTAGTATAAATTGTGATATTGCAATAATTGTATCTTTAAAAGAAGGTCAAGCATCTAACATCAGGGTAATTTAATATACATATAAATATGTTAAATCTTCGCCCATCCTTTGTTTTAAATTTTTAGACTGAATTTGTTTTTTTAAAATCGTTGCCGTATCTGAGATGATGCCTGCTAAGTTAGATACCAGTGTTGTAAGCTTGAATCTTCTGTTGTTCTGATTTATCAAGTAAACTATGTTCATTTCATAATTCAATTTAATGAATACCTTTATTATGTGTTCCGTCCATTTCTGGCCATTTCTTTATGTAATAAATCTTTGTTATGTCAGAGTACCACTTCGGTTATTATCTGATATACAAAGGTCTGGAAGCTGAAAGAAGGTCAACTGGTCCATCCTTCTGTCTCCAGGTGAACCTTTATCTAAAAGGTCCCTTAAATACAAATGCTGAGTCCAATATTCAATATTTCTATGAAAGAAAATTGAGACTATTTTGGTTGTCTTATATTTTTATGGTTCTTATTTAATTTTCTTGAAGGCAGTGTGATATAAAAAAGCTCTAAAGTAAGATTTAAGAGACTGGGTTCTCATTCTGGAATCTGCAAATTATTTTCTCTTTCTGAGCTGTAATTTTCAATTTATAAAATAGGGATGATAATAGTTACTTTACTTAAGCCAAAGTGCTTTGGGGTCAAATAACATAATGAAGATAGGAGCACCATAAATGATAAAGATCTAAGCTACAGTAAGGAAGAATTATGATAAGTATTATTTTTCTTACCTAGATAATGTAGATGGTGGGTGTGATTTGATTTGTTTGTTTAAATTTGGTAAGGAAATTTGGGTTTTATATTTTAGGTTGGAGCTATTGTTGAAACCAGGACATCTGATGGATCCTTTCAGGAAGCTATTATCAGCAAGTTGACAGATGCTAGCTGGTATACTGTGGGTAAGTAGTTAAGTAATTTAATACATAGATTTGATTTGGAGGTTACATATACCTCTATTTTGTGGATACACTGAAGCATTGTGTTGGCAGACAACCATGTATTTATTCTTTCCTGTCAATTTACTGGATATAGCTGGATTAAATTTTAATGATACCCTACTCTTAACAAAAATAGTCATTGCTTGGCCATTTGTATTGTTTCATCCAAGAATGTACTTTGTTTTAGATTACTTTGATATTTCTCTAAAAAAGTAAGAATATATGATTATTTTTCTTCCATAAGAAAAAAATCAGATCTTTTCGTTTGTTCTTTAATTGCAATTACAATTTCATAGGTGCTATTGCTACCTGTTTTATAAGGGTAATCTAGATGTTACCATAGAATTTTCAAGCTAAAAATGTTCTGACAAGAGCAGAGTCAAGCCCAGATGTTTGTAGCTCTATTTTTTATGCTCAGTACAATATGGGTTCTCCTGTTGGCAGATTTCATGAAAGATTTAAACCAACTGCGGTGGATTTAAGGTTTTGAGGATCTCAAACCTCTCAAATTTAGTAAGTCTGGGGATAGCAATGCAAGAATCTTTCTTTTCATAAATATAGTAGGTGATTCTGGTGTGAGTTGTACATACTTAGAAAAACAGACTGCATATAAGCTCCTGGGATTCCCAGCTACTGGAGAGGTTGAGATAGGAAAATTTTTTGAGTCCAGAGTTCCAGTTTAACTTGGGCAACAGTGCAAGACTCCCATCTCAAAAAAATCAAAGGAAGATGATCATGCTGTTAATGTGAATGTATTCTTAACATTCCATATGTTGGCTTACACTGGTTGTAGAAAACTTTAGTGAGAAGCAACAAGTATTATACTATCTGTAAATGAAAACCTTCAAATAGTACTTAAATAGTTGCTATCATTATGCTGATGAGAATACCAATAGATAATGTTTCCATATCTTGCAGTAGTTTGTACTACACAGTCCTGTGGATTACATCTGATACTATGTTTTATACTGGATACCTGTAGCATTGTTGTTTTTATATTTATATTTTGATATAAGTGGTGTAATTATAATGTAATTACCTTGTCAAAAGAAAGAAAATGATCTTTTAGGTTTACCTTTAGTGTACTTGATTCATTGCTTTGGATAAAAATCATTCATTTCCAGTTAATGCTCAGAGTTGTGAAGAACATACTTTGGTTTAAAATTATACTTCCTGTGTCTTGTTCTGTAGCTTCTATTAGCAGCAACAGTTTGCTGTATGTAACTTCTTTTCCTAACCTTTTTTATTCTCTTTGGACCTATTGTAAGTTGTTGTTTCACAGTGAAACCATTATTCTGAACTACATATTTTATTAATCATTGTTGTGGCTATTGATAATTGTTAGAGATTTAAAACGTAAGCTTAAAGTTAATTCTTACAGATTTAATAAATAGTTTTTTTATGTATTGAAGATGACATTGGTCAAAATGACAGAAGTTGGTTTGTGCAGAATCATGTGAAATTATGTATTGCATATTCAAATACTAATATTGCATCTTATGATACTTACTATCAAGGTTGCACTCAAATTACTTGTGAGGCTTTTCTGATTCAAATACTAAAATGCTCATGTTCTGCAGGTTTTCACATTCTGGGTTTCTGCATCCCAGAACAACCATTCGGTTATAAATTATGACCTCTGTACTCTATGTGAGTGGTATTTTAAGATTTCTGAATACAGATTGATACTGAGCATTCTCTATGGGGCTTTTCTGTGTTGGGTAATTACAGAAGAAATTATATCATTCTTGTTCTCAAACTACTTAGAACCTAAATTGCATATAATCAAAGTATCAAGCATTAGCATACATAAGAATCAGTTGGCACTTACAAAAAATGATTTGAGGACCTCAAATCTCCAAATTTAGTATGTCCAGGGATGGCAATGCAAAAATCTTTTTTTTTCTAAGTACATTAGGTGACTCTGATGCAGGTAGTACACACTTAGAAAAACAGATGGCACATGGAGAAATAGAGATTTATTTTGGGAGAAAAATCCAAATTATTAAAGAGGACTGGGGATATAGCTTAATGGCAGAATGTTTGCCTCACATGCATAAGGCCCCAAGTTCAGTCCTCAACACTGTAAAAACAGAACAGCAAAAATAAAATATTAATGATTTTTGCATTTATGTGCATGAATCAGATTTTCTTCTATAAAAAGATTTTGAGAGGCACTATGAAGTTAAAGCACACTCATTATATTACCCTACTATGAGTAATGTTTATTGACGGAGGTGGACCAAAAGAATGGTCAGAGTACACATAATGAGTTTTTTTACTATTTGCTTTAAAACAGTGGCAAACTGAAATGTGTGCATTCTTGTAAGTCACGAGCTTCCTATGTATTTCTTTTATTGAGCATATATTACCCATTATGTTTAATTGCTTGTTTCTGGAAGTTTTCTTCATTTCCCGTTGTCAGCAAACTATTATATAGGTAGAATCAGAAAATTATACAAAGTATTGATATTCTTTATGATCTTTTTTTTTTTTTTTTTTTTTTTTTTTTTTTTTTTAAGAGAGAGAGAGAGGAGAGAGAATTTTTTAGTATTTATTTTTCAGTTTTCGGTGGACACAACATCTTTATTTTTATGTAGTGCTGAAGATCGAACCCAGCGCCCCGTGCAAGCCAGGCAATTGTGTTACCGCTTGAACCACATCCCCGGTCCCATTTATGATCTTTTTTTATTTCATGAAATCCCTGAAGTTATGTTGCATTATTAGAAATGAAAAAAGAAGACACCACATTGCTGTCTTGAATGAATTAGGACTTTTGATCATTAATTATCTAAAATTATCATTAGGGTTGGGGTTGTGGCTCACTGGAAGAGTGCTTGCCTAGCATGTGTGAGGCCCTGGGTTCATTCCTCAGTACCACATAAAAATAAATAAATATAATGGGGAAAAATGATTAAGAAAATAAAATGAAATTATCATTAGTCAGTGACATTAATTCCTTGTTTAATATAAGTATTTTTCTTCTGTTATAGCTGGTTAACCAGTTTAAAAGAGATTATGGATGTAAAATGATTCAGTGTTTTTAAAATTTTAAATCTAATGCCACTTTGCCCCCCAGTGTTGAACTATACATAGCCTCAGGTCATTTTTTTTTTTTTTTAGCATTAGAATATCATCTCTATCATAAAACAGTTGCTTCCTACCATAATCTATTGATTTGACAGTTCTAATCCTTCCACTAAATATAAGGAATCTGTGATATATGTGACTGTTGTTATCTGTCTAGTCATTCAAAAGGTGTCAGAATTGATTTTAGAATTTATATCTCCAATTGAATATTGCAATTAGCTCCTCAAATATAAAACTCAGATATTTTGAATGTACCATTTTTTTTCTTTTTTCTTTTTGTAGTACTAAAAATAGCACATTGTACTTGTAAAAAAAGGAAAATTTAAAGGAAGAAAATGTCAGCAATCTACATATTAAATGTATATATATATATACATCCTATTTCAGGTTTAACACTAAACTTGATTCTATTGTTTAAATTAGTACAATATTTTTATATCAAGAAATACTTTTTAAGAATCAGATGTTTTTGGCCAGGTGTAGTGGTACATGATTATAAGCCCAGTAACTTGGGAGGCTGAGGCTAGAAGATCACAAGTTCAAAGCCAGGCTCACCAATTTAGTGAGGTCCTAAGCAACTTAGTGAAACCCTATCTCAAAATTAAAAAATAAAAAAGTCTGGGGATGTGGCTAAGAGGTTAAGTACCCCTGGGTTCAATCCCCAGTAAAAACGACGACGACAACAACCAAAAAAATCAGATATTTTTGTGTCTTGTAGTTATTGTTTGAACATTTGTTATATCAGATTTCCTAGATGTTCTTTGATAGAGTATTGAATAGAGGATGTTAAATTAAAATGCTGAATAGACTGTACTACAGGCTCATAAAGCTTTTAATTTAGTCTTACATACCCTTTTATGACAATGTTTTTATAATCAAATCAATCACAAAAATGTTTTCAAAACCAGGTGATAAACACTTACTAGGAGGTCATTAATTTAGAGAAGTACTAAGCATCAAAGAAATCTTTGGCTTTAACCCATTATTTAAATGATCATGTAAAAGACTTAGTATTCCCCCGATATTTTGTTAATGTAAATACATATGTATACATACACACATATATAAATTTCTTCAGTTTGTAGATTGCTTAAGTTTTTGAGGGACTTTTGTAGCTATCACACAACTCTTAGAGTAACAGTTCTTTGAGAACTATTGGAACTAAAGCAATCTTGAACAAAAAGAACAAAGCTGGAGGCATCACACTACTGATTTCAAAACTATGGCAATCAAAACAGCATGGTCCTGGTACAAAAACAGACATGGACCAATAGAACAGAATACAAAGCCCAGACAGAAATCCATGCATTTATAGTCAGTTGATTTTCAATGAAGGTGACAAAAGTGGGAATGGAAAATCTTTTCAATAATGGTGTTGAGAAAATTGGATATTTACATGAAGAAAATGGAATTAGAGAATCAGCTTATACCATATACAAAAAAAAAAAAACCAACAACTGAAAATAGATTAACTTACACCTCAAATTATAAAATGACTAGAAGAAAATGTGGCTAGAAGTTCTATCACATTTACCTGGGCGATAAGTTGTTTTTTTTTTTTTAATGATTCCAAAAGCACACTGCTATGGTTTGGATGTGGCTTGTCCCCAAGGTTTCATGTGTGAAAGCTTGGTTTTAGTGTAGAGATATGATGTGGTCTGGAACCTTTAAGAGATGGGCCTGGTTTGAAGTGTTCAGGGCATTGCAAGAGTGCTTTCCTTGAAAGGAATTGAGTTACTAAGAGCAAAGTGGCCTTTAAATCTTCCTCTGGCTTCCTGTCTCACAGTGATCTGTCTTACCCATGTACTTGCCATCATGCCATCTGCCATTAGGCCCTCATCACAGGTTGAACTTATTGGGCTGCTTGGTCTTAGATTTTCAGCCTCCAAAACTGTGAGCTGAATAAACCTCAGCTTCAGGTATATTTTGTTTTAGTAAGGAAAATGGACTAATACAATCAACAAAAGCAAGAATACATACATGGATTACACCAGAATAAAAGTTTCTGCACAGCCAAGAAATCATTCAACAAAGAGACAACCTGTGCAATGGGAGAAAATATTTGCAAATAATACATCTGATAAGGAGTTAGTATCTAAAATACATAAGGAACTCAATAGTAAGAAAATAGCCCAATTTAAAAATGGCAAAGGACCTTCTGTGTTCCAGATAAGTTTCCCCAAAGGCCCATGTGTTAAAAGCTTTAGTGTAGAAAGTTTTAGTGTAGAAATATGGTCGCTAGCCTGTGGCATGATTGGGAAGTGGTGGAACCTGTAAGATGTCTGGTCATTGGGTTGTGCCCATGAGACCCCAGCCCTTCCTCTTCCTCTCACTTTTGGTGAATGGTTTTGCTATGCACTGCTGCCATGATGCGCTACCTCGCCACAAACCCCAAAGCACCTACCAATCTTGAACTGAAACCTCCAAAACTATAAGCCTTTTCAAATAAGCTTTTTCTCAAAGTTGATGATTTCAGGTATTTGTTACAGTAACTGGAAGCTAACACAGGACATAGATATTTTTTCAAAAGAAGACATACAAATGGTCAATGGACACCATCATGCACTACATAATGACATTTTGTTCAGTGACTGACCACATATATGACAGTGGTACCACAAGATTATAATTGAGCTGAACAATTCCCATCACCTAGTGACTTCATGAACTTTGCAATGCAACAGTTTACTCACACACATGCTTGTGATGCTGGTGTAAATAAACCTGTGCTGCCAGTTGTATACAAGTATAGCACATACAATTGTATATGGCACATAGTATTGATAAATGACAATATTATCAGTTTATGTATTTACTATACTATTTATCATTATTTTAGAGTTACTCTTTCTACTTAAGAAAAAAATGTTAACTGTAAAGCAGCCACAGGCTGGTCCTTCAGGAGGTATTCCAGAAGAAGGCCTTGTTATTCACAGGGGATGACAGTTCCAATGGTGTAACTGCCCCTGAAGACCTTGCAGTATGACGGTATGACAGTGCAGAGGTGGAAGATGGTGATGTTGATGCCCCTGACCTTGTGTAGGCTTAAGCAAATATGTGTTTATGTCTTAGTTTTTAACAAAGTTTAAAAAGTTAAAAAAAAAAAGAAAAAATTTTAAAATAGACAAGGCTTATGAGAATATAAAGGAAGAAAGTATTTTTGTGTCGCTGTATAATGGATTTGTGTTTTAAAATGGGTGTTGTTATGTGGGTCAAGGAGTTTAAAAAGTGAACTTTATAAACTAAAACGTTACAGTAAGCTAAGATTAATTTATTATTGAAAAAAGAATTTTACATACATTTAGTGGAGCCTAAATGTTCAATGTTTATAAGATCTACACTAGTGTATGGTTTTGCTCTAGGCTTTTACATCCACTCATCACTCCATCATTGACTTACCCAAAGCAGTTCTGGTCCTCAGATTCCATTGATGGTCAGTGCCCTATACAGGTGCATCTCATCTTTGTTGTTTTTCTTTAAGTAGATTTTCGATTTACATCAAGTGTTGTAAAAACAGAGAGACTATTTTTTGACTTTCTATGCAATATTTTTACTGTACCCTATGTTTAGATATTTTAAATACACAGGTAGTTACTCTTGTGTTACTCTTGCCTACAGTATTCAGTACTGTAACATGCTGTACAAGTTTGTAGCCCAGGAGCAATAGACTGTATTATACAGCCTACTTATATAATAGGCTTTACCAGCTAGGTTTGTGTAAGCACCCTCTGTGATGTTCTCACAATGATGTAATCACATGATATTACAGTTTGGATCTGGTGTGTGTCCTAAAGGCTCATGTGTTGAAGGCTTAGTCCCCAGTACACAGATGAAGATTTGGGGAAGTGATTAGATCTCTAGGGCTCTGACCATTGAAGGATTCATACCTTAGTGGACTATTGGGAGGTGGTGGAAACTGGAGGAGGAGGAATCTATTTGGATAGTATGGTTCCTTGGGGGCATACCCTTAGGGACTATACCTGACCCTTTCCTTTCTTTCTGCTTCTCAGCTGCTATTTTATGAGCAGCTTACCTCTTCCACACCCTTCCACCATGATGTTTCTGCCTTGGAGCCAGCTGACAAAGGACTGAAACCATAAGTCAAAATAAACCTTTCCTCTTCTAAGGTGTTTTTCTCAGATTATTTTGTCAAGTTGACAAAAAGCTGACTAACACCACTGACAACACATCCAAGAACATATTCAGACTCTTGTTAATTGATGCATGACTGTAGATGAAAGAACGCTCAATATATTAATCATCAGGAAAATGTAAATTAAAATCACCATGAGGAATCACTTAACACTTGTTGGAATGGCTGTTATCAGAAGGACAAAGGATAAGGAGTACTAACAGGGATATGGAGAAAAGAGAATGTTTGCAACCCTTGTTCATGGGAATGTAAATAGGATAGCCAATGTAGGTTCCTCAAAAAATTAAAATAGAACTTCTATATTATCCAGCAATTCCACTGGTGTTTATCATACATCCAAAGAAAAATGAAACTAGAATGTCTAAAATCTATTTGCACTCCCATATTCATTGTAGCATTGTTTCTAATCATCAATATATGGAACCAATCTGAGACTTTATCAACAGATGAATGGATAAATAAAATATGCTATATATTCATAATGGAATACCATGCAACCTTGAAAAAGAAGGAAATACAGTCACTTTTGACAACATGAATGAATCTGGAGGATATGCTAAGTGAAATAAGCCAGACACAAAAAGAAAAAATGCCACATGAACTTTGTTACAGGAAGAGTCTAAAAAAGTCAAACTCAGAAAAGAGTAGAATGGCAATTATGGGGTCTGTGGTGGGGTGCAGGGGATGAGAGATTGGTGAGATGTTAGTCAATACAAAATTTGTTAAGTAAGTTAAAGAAATCTATTGTGTGCAAGAGTAGATTCTAAGTGTTCTCACCACAAAAAAAAATATATGTGATGTAATTCATATGTTAGCTTGATTAGCCATTCCAATGTATACATACTGTATTTCATAACATTATGTTGTATAGTGTAAATATATACTATTTTTATTTGTCAAGTAAAAGTAAATTTCTTAAAAACTATTGGTTCTACCTAGGATATATATACATATATTTTAATTTTAAAGCTTTTATCCCAGCCATGTGAAATATTCTGTTAATCCTAATTGCTATCCAAAAACATAACAACAATGATATTTATTTTTGTGAAGTCAGAATTCTTGACTTCCTCCCCTTTTTTTTTAGCCCAAGAGCAACAGAATATATTATGTAGCGTAGGTGTGTAGTAGGCTATACCATCTAGGTTTGTGTAGGTTTATTTTATGCTTCCTTATACCGGCTTATTATGTCTTTTGATTCTTCCTTAACTAAATTAATTATAGTTCATTGGTTAACTTTCTGAACCTCAGTTTCTTTATCTATAAAAGAAGGATAATGATTCCCAACTTGCAGAGATTTTTGTGTGGATTACAATATGGTAGAAGCTTAATTAGCGGTAGATAATTACATCTTTGGAAAGATATAACTTTATTTACTGTTATTATTTTACTGTCCTACATTATCATTGTTATGATAACAGGTAGGCAAATATTTTTTGTATTTAGTAATTACACCCCTGTTGTTTTTTCTCTTTCCATATTTTTATTGGTACATTGTAGTTTTACATAATCATGGGATTTCTTGTTATAAATTCATACATGCACACACAGTATAACAATATAATTTGGTCAGTAGCACTCCGTACACACCCCTTATTGTTTTCTGATTGTGAATTCTAACAGATTAGGTTTAAGGTTTGTATGTTTTGTCTTTTTTATATGATTAGTGTTTTCATGAGAATATTATCTTTTTTGTTTTCTTTTAAGTAGATTTTCGTATTTACATCAAGTGTTATAATAACAGTGATACTACTTTTGACTTACATCCATGTTCTTTCCTATTCAAATTGCCATTTTGGTGGACATCAGACATAAAGATTATTAAATCCTTAAACTATTTTTCTCTTGGCATGTCGTACCATAAAGGTGAACTAAATCTTAACTTTAGACAACAGCTAATCATTTCGCTCTTATCAAAATCCTAAAGTCACTTTTCCATCTTGTTGTTGTTCTTTTGGATGGTACTTTTATCATGAAAGCCAAGAGAGGAACTTCTTTCAAAGGAGCTTCTTTGAGGGTTTTGGTAATCAGGGATGTCAAGATTAATAACTCCACTATGTTGTTGGATTTTCATGAGTTTCAGAAAATCTTTAAAAGTTACATTACTTAACAAATGTATAAAGTACTTCAATATATACATTTGCGTAGTTTTGTGAATTAAAAAAAAAGCTATTTCTCTTTGTTTACTTGAAGTAGGAAGGGTTCATTTATAAAACTGTGAAGTAATCATACCACAACCCTCTTTTGAACAGAAACTAAGGAAAATAAATTGTAAAAATTTGTCATCAGAATGTTTTGATTTAGGGCTGCCATTGACAAATGATAGAACCCTGTGAAAAGACTTTGCTATTTAAATATGATATTATCGATCATCCTTATTCTCATTTTCTCTCCTCATACCTACACTTAAATATGTATATGCACAGTATCATTATCTTTACCATTGTAGGCATAAAGGAAAATTGAAACCTTTAAGGTTTTATTCTTTATAAAACTTTACACTACGGGCATTAATACTAAGATGAAGAATTATTTTAAGTTTAATGATCTCATTTGAATTTTGAAAGAATTGTGGTTTATTATACTTGTTAACATATACATCATGATTTTTGATGTACATATTTTGGACATTATTAATCAAGAGCAGATTGGTGATGTAATTGATGGAGGATGTTGTGTTTTATTCTGTCATTGTATGTGCAGGTAGTCATCAATTTTTGGATCATGGACAGCATATAGCACAGCTGCTTTTGTGAAATCATTGTGGTTCTTTGACTATATGCTTCAGGACCTTTTATTGTCTCCTGCATATAAGAGAATATAAACTAGATATCTTTAGTCTCAGAAAGAGAACTGGTTGAAATAGATAAGTACACAAGTGCTTTTATTTAAGTTTTCTTTTAAAAACTTGTTAAAAATAAGTTTATGATTTGAAGGCAGAGTGCTTACTAATGAAGCATCCTTTTTTAAAAAAAATTCAGGATTCTCATTCTGATATTAATATAACTAATTCTTAAGTTATTAAGTAGAGGTGTTATAGAGTTTTCCTTTGTTAATATTAACTTACTCTATTAAAATGGAAAAGAATCTAGAATTAAGAAAATTAGGATTAGATCTTGATAATGATAATTTTGTATATATATGCTTTCCTGTGAATATGTTCTTTTCATAAGATATACAATCACCATTGTACGAATATGCATTTTAAGTATCTGAGGTGAGGATTCTGTCTTCTTATATTTTATTTCTTCACAATACTAGATGATTTGATGTCTTCTGAAAGCATTTTCTTCTTAATAAGCTTAATATTATGATAAAATCTGTACATTCTGCAAAATTAAACCTATTAATATTATCAAAACTATAGTTAGTTTTATGGGGAGTATTAATGAGAAATTGTTAAACTACCTTTATTTCTTGAACTATTTAAACATAGTTAATTAAGTAGTATGATTGTGTTAAATAGGTAGTAAAAGTAAAAACTTTCACTGAGTGATCATAACTTCTTTTAATTTCTTTTTTTAAAAAAACAACTTTGTATCTTTCTGAAATTTCCTTATTTCAGTCCTTATTTCTGACTCACTTGTAAGTGTCTTTCTAGCAGAAGAAAAGCTTGATCCTTAGGACTTTCAAATTTAACAACCAGTATTTCCATATCATGCAATTAAGTAGAAGAAGTGGCATTAGCAGGGGCTGGGGATGTGGCTCAAGCGGTAGCGTGCTCGCCTGGCATGCGTGCGGCCCAGGTTCGATCCTCAGCACCACATACCAACAAAGATGTTGTGTCCGCCGAAAACTGAAAAATAAATATTAAAAAAAAAAAAAAAAAAGAAGTGGCATTAGCCAATAGCATTACTGAGGTCAAACAGCTTCAAGAAGTCAGGGGTACTCCATTGATAACTGTTGCAAAAGAACTCATACTATTTCTTTTAAACCATTTTTTTTTGCTTATTCTTCTAAAAGGGAAGAAAGTTTAATGTTCATTCTTTGTCGGGTTTGCCAATGTTAAAAAGGTAGTTCTATAGTGATAGAAATTAAAAAAGCAAATGGAAATAAGTAGTTGGGACAGCCATTTAACTTTAGTCTCTTTGGTACATACAGTGTAAAAAAATGTGGTATGTTCATTTTAAAGGGTTCTGAAAAATTGCTAACAAATATTAAACTCTAAATAAATAGCAATAATACTAGTCTTTGCACTGACATTCTTATTTAATTTGTATTCATAAATTCTCTGATATCTTTTGCTTATCTTGCAGTGTTTGATGACGGTGATGAGAGAACATTGAGGCGTACATCACTTTGTTTGAAAGGAGAGAGACATTTTGCAGAGAGTGAGGTAGGGTGACAGGGATGGACTTTTGGGGTTTAACAATAGCTATTGGTCTAGAGGTAAAATGTGAATTTAATTCATCTATTTCTTATCCAGACACTTGACCAGCTTCCATTAACAAATCCAGAGCATTTTGGAACTCCAGTAATTGCAAAGAAAACCAATAGAGGAAGAAGGTCCTCACTTCCAGTGTAAGTTTTTCATATTTGGGTATCTTAGTTATAGTTAGTACCACATTAAACAGGTTATTTTCCCAGTATGGCTACATTTGATTGGGTAACCTGGATAACCTTTTTTCAACATCTTGTGTCCTTATGTTAGACATTTTATTTTGAGTAGACCTTATCCTTAATTATTCTCATTACTTTGCCCTCAGATTATCATAACTCCATTTTCAGAAAGGCTACATTTGTTTTAAATTACTTTGCCCAAATCCTTAATCTTAATGATGAGTTCCCTTTCGTAATGGAGTATATGTATTTCTTTTACCTTTTTATTTTCAAAATTTTTCACACTTAAAAATTGAAAGAATAATATAATGAAAACTGGGCATGATGGCTCACTTCTGTCATTCCAGCTATTCAAGAGGCTAAGACAGGAAGATGAGGCCAGGCTGGCAACTTAGTGAAACTCTGTCTCAAAGTAAAATTTTAAAAATGACTGGGATGCTGGGTGCAGTGATGCAGCACTGTAATCCCAGCTGCTCAGGAAACTGAGGCAGAAGGATTGCAAGTTCAAAACCAGTCTCAGCGACTTAGCAAAGCCCTAAGTAATTTAGGAAGACCCTGTCTCTAAATAAAATATAAAAGGGGCTGGGGATGTGGCTCAAGCGGTAGCGCGCTCGCCTGGCATGCGTGCGGCCCGGGTTCGATCCTCAGCACCACATACAAACAAAGATGTTGTGTCCGCCGAAAACTAAAAAATAAAATATTAAAAAAAATTATCAAAATAAATAAATAAAATATAAAAAAGGACTGGGGATGTGGCTCACTGGTTAAGCATCCCTGCGTTCAGTCCTTGATTCTTAAAAAAAAAAAGCGGGGGCTAAGGATGTAACTCACTGGGATTACTTGCCTATCACGTGCAAGGGTTCAATTCCCAGTCCTGCCAAAAAATAAAAAGTAATAATAGTAGTAATGCAGTGAACTTTTATGTACTTTTCATTGGTTTCACCAATTTTTAATGTTTTGGGGGGCACATTTTGCTTTATATTCTTCTCTTTTCACATATGTTGTTATACTTAATTCTGCCCATTTTCCTAATAGTAGTTTTTATGACATCCCTTCCCTTTTCCCTCTGATTCTAGGATATAATCCAAAATCATACACTGTATTTTTTTGGGAAGTACTGGAGATTGAACTGAAGGTTTCATTCATGCTTAGCAAGGACTCTACCACTGAACTACAACTCCAGACCTTTTTTTTTTTTTATTTGTAGATGGACACGATATGTTTATTTAATTTATATATTTTTATGTGGTGCTTGATTGAACCTAGGGCTTCACACATATGAGTCAAGCGTTCTACCACTGAGCCACAGCCCCAGTCCCAGACCTTTTTTTTTTTTTTAAGTTTCGAGATAGGTTCTTACTAAATTGCTTAGGCTGGCCTCAAACTTGAAATCTTCCTTCTTCAGCCTCCTGAGTGCCTGGTTTTATACACAGGTGTCATCAACCTGTCTATATGGTTCTTAAATGCCCTTTAATCTGGAAAAGTCCTTTGACCTTTTTTGTTTTATATAACCCTGACATTTTTGAAGAATATAGGCAAGTTTTAATAGACTGTTAATCAATATGGGTTTGCACAATAGTTTTTTCATCATTATATTCAGGTTGTATATTTTTGACAGTTATACTATGTAAATGATTCTGAGTTGTTTTCAGTGCTGGTGCATTTATAAGTATATGTTATCAGTTTTTCCCATAATTGGTGATATTAACTTTGATCACCTACTTAAGGTGCTGTCTACCAAATTTCTCAACTTTGAAATTAATCATAGTTTACCATTTTCCCCTTTGTAACTCATGAATCTGTGTGATGATACTTTAAAATTATTTAAATACTGTGTTCTTTTTTTTTAATACTTATTTTTCAGTTGTTCACAATATCTTTATTTATTTTTATGTGGTGCTGAGGATCGAACTCACGTCCTCACTCATGCTAGGCGAGCATTCTACCACTGAGCCACAACCCCAGCCCTACTGTGTTCTTTATCAAACTTTCAGTGGTCTTTGTTATTCGATAATTTTTGCCTACTACTATAATACCAAAATGGTGATTTTTTAAAAATTTTTTTGTGTGTTTGCTACATTTCTTAGCTATCATGTAACTACAGTAAAAATCTTTTCCTTATCACTATGGACTCATGAATTTTAATTTTACTTAATGGGTTATGATTCACTGTTTAAAAATTAATTTTGATGCTCAAGCTGTCCCAGTTTTAGCCAGCAGGAGCCTCTCTGTGCCCTTTCAACATATCCTCACCATTTCTTGAGCATTTTGTCACTTTCTGGCATGACAAAGTATCTTAGCCTCATGTTATTTTTTTCCTGCCTCAACTCTGGAATTGGCCATTTCTCCAGGGACCCTTGTATCTTTTAGTGGAAAATAGTAGTTAGAAACCAAGACCCAAGTATAAGACTCAAGTATCAGATGTACTTATTGCTGCTAGGAGAGGGTGGGGAGGTTTTATAGTGAAGATTTTAAAAGGCAAAGTCAGTAATGCTTAAGTTGAAATCCAGAAAGTAATAGAAGATCTTTGGGGTCCCTAAGTGGAGGTATCCATTCCACTACTTCCTAGATATGTTAGTTTGGAGAAATTATTTCACCTTTGTGAAATTAAGTACATTTACATATATTTACTCTAGTGTTCACAAAACTTGCAAGATACTATTCTTGGTTCATAACTGAGAAAAATGGAAATGATAATGCATTGGCCAGTTTGGAGGAAGTTAGATAATATATATAAATTTTCCATGTATAATAAGAACTTGGTGTATTACATGTATTCAATAAATCATTAATATCTAAATATTTTATTCTTAGGTTAGTCTCTTAGACTTTTATTGAAATCTTGCTCACACTTATTTTATCTATGCTTTTAAAAAGTTGAGTCATCTGGTTTCTCAAAAGTGCAGGAGATTTGGAGAAGCAAATAGAGGTGTTAGAAGAAGATAAAAAAGATTGATCAATACAGACAATAAAGAAAGCAGTGTTGAGTTTGACATCTATGAAGAGGAAAAGAATGAATGAAACCATAACAGGATAAGGAACTGAATGAATTTGAACCACTTAATAAGAATTAATAGTTTTGTATACCTGTAGTAAACTCCAGCCATATCAATGTAATGCAGGATGTTTTTAAGATATCAAATTATTCAATAACTCAAATGGGAGTACATATACATTTTTATTAAAAAAGAGATAATAGGCTTATAATTAATACATACTGATTACACTTTAGGATAAACTTTTGTTATCCAGATAAGTTACATAGATAAACTTTCATCTCTGTTTTCCTGAGATATTTTCATAGATTGTTAGAAAACTAAAATTTATTATCTGACCTCTGGCATTAAAAAACAGAAATGCAATCTTCAAAAATGTAAGTACTTAATGGTGGTGTAGTTAGCCTTTTCTGTCCCAGATGGTGGCTTCTATGAGGACCTACTTGATACAGTGAAGTGGGCTCAGTTACCATAGACAGCTCAGGGATGACTTGTGTGCAGCTAAGAAAGTATCCATCTCCTCAGTTCCAATAGGAATAGAGAGTCTACTACATTATGTGCTGAATTCAACATACTAAATTCACACCACTTTGATTGTGTTGAATAATGATTTATGTTAGCATAATGATCAGGTTATTCTAACTTGTAGTACTGAAGATGAAAAGGAAGAAGAAAGTAGTGAAGAGGAAGATGAAGATAAGCAACGTCTCAATGACGAATTATTAGGAAAAGTTGTTTGTGTGGTATCTACAGTTGAGAGGACTGAATGGTATCCTGCTCTGGTAAGTAAGGTTTCTTTGCACAGTTTATCAACCATATAAATATTTATTTAGAATAGATTTTTTAAAAAGCTTTTGAAATATTGTGAAAGCATTACACAAATTTAATATGGTGCAGATTTAAAACCTGAGCAGTCATCCAGGTCTACAAAAATCTTATTTCACTGCTGTCCTTTATTATTCCCTTTTTTTCATTCTCATTTACTGGAACGTTTCAGTTCTTGCCTCAAAATATGTCCAGTGGCCTCTCTATCCATTTTTGTACCTTCAGGTTCCTTTAGCTTGATTCCTGAATTCTTTTTTTACTAAATTCAGACTACTTTTCTACTTTTAAAGTTAGTTACAATCTTTTTTTAAATAGTGATTTAACCATGATAATCCTATTCTCAAAAATAAACCTTCAGTCAGGTACAGTGGCACAAGACATGTACATAGTCACAACTGCTCCGGATATTGAGACAGGAAGATGGCTTGAGCCTTGGAGTTGAAGACCGGCCTGGGCAACAAAGTGAGACCCTTATCTCAACAATAAATAAATAAATAATCAGTTTTCACTGAATCTGCCTTATTATCAATTTTGCATTCTTTAAGTGGATATTTGAGACCATCCTTAGATATTCAGTTGTTTTCTAAACACCCCATCCCACCCCGGTGTAACTAACATACCTGATTCCTGTGAGCTCTTACCCCACCTTAATTAGCAGAGACAAGAGTATTATTTGATGAGATGAGTCAAAAGTATTTGTCTTGCCCATTGCGGAGGTACATGCCTGTAATCCAAGTGACTGGGGAGACTGAGGCAGGAGGCTCAGGAGTTCAAATTTAGCCTCAGCAACTCAGTGAGTCCCTAAGTAACTCTAATATAAGAAAGGGTCGGGGATGTGGCTCTAAGCGTCCCTGGGTTCAATCCCTGGTACAAAAAAAAAAAAAGAATTTGTCTCACTGGGACTCCATTTCGGTTAGGTATTAAATGAGAATAGGGGAATAATAGAAAACATGACTGAAAAAATAATTTGTATCTGGTACAGAAGGATCCTTAAAAGACTAAGTAAGGTTTCTTTGTACAGTTTATCAACCTGTAAGAATTTGGATTTAATTCTGCAGAGAATTTTGCAAAAGAGTGGTATCATTTGAACTGCTTGTTTAGGAATGTTGATAAAGCAGTGGTGTGTTGGAACCATTGTTGTTGCAAAGCCAGGAGGTGGCAAGAATCCATTTGAATGCCATTAGAATGGTTCACACGTAAGATCATGAGGCCTTCAGTTACGCCTATTCATCCTTTAAGACTTTAAGTCTTAATGCCACACCTCTTCCTTGCCACCTTGGGTTAACTCTTCCTTCTAGGTATTTGCATACTATCTTGTGCCTTGTGGTATCACTGTACTTATCCCCATTTTGTTCTTTTTGTATGTCTTCTTTTGTTTGCTCCTCAGTTATGCTTTTAGATCTTTAGGGTAGGTACAGCTATAATACTAGTCTTAAGAATTACCAGTACCTACCAAAGAAACATTTTCTTCCATTTGTTGTTAAGACAAGATGTGACTGCCAAGAATATTTAATAATCTGGATGTATACTGTGCAATAAAATAGTCATGAACTGTATGGGTTATTTAAGTTTAAATGTAGCTTAGTTAAAGTTAAATAAAATTGGGGACTGGGAGTACGTATAATTTAGTGGTAGAGCACTTACCTAGTACATACGAGGCCCTAAGTGTGATCCCCAGCACAGTATGAAAAAGATTACAAATCCAGTGCTCAGTTCTGTGTAACTCAATGCTACTGTATTGGACAGTGCATAAAAAGTCTACGTATAGTGCTAGATTGTAGGAGAGAGGATAGTATTGGGGAACTCATGAACAGGTGTATTTCAGTAATTTATCACGAGTCTTTTTTTTTGTACTGGGATTTGAACCCAGAGGCACTTAACCACTGAACTCTACATCCCAGACGTTTATTTTTTATTTTGAGACAGGGTCTCTCTAAGTTGCTTAGGCCCTGGATAAGTTGCTGAGGCTGGCCTTGAGCTTGCAATCCTCCTACCTAAGCCTCCCAAGTCACTAGGATTAAAGGTGTTCACCACTGCACCTGGCTTTTTTCTCTTTTTGTGAGATGGGATCTTGCTTTGTGGCCCAGCCTGGCCTGGGACTCCTGGGCTGGAGTGATTCTCCTACCTCCACTTACTGATCAACTAGGACTATCATCGTGTGCCACCACACCCAGTTTAATTTTTTTTTAAATATAAATTCTATAAAGTATTCAGAAATTATTTACTAGTAAGCATTAAGACATTTGTTATTTTTAAAAGTTAAAAAGTATTTTATTTAGGGCTGGGGATGTGGCTCAAGTAGTAACGTGCTCGCCTGGCAGTCATGAGGCATTGGGTTTGATCCTCAGCACTATATAAAAATAAAATAAAGATACTGTGTCCACCTAAAACTAAAAAATAAATTTTAAAAAAAGTATTTTGTTTAGATTTTTTTTTTCCTTTTTTCTTTTTATTTTTTTGGTGGTACTGGAGTTTGAACCCAGTGCCTCATGCATGCAAGGCAAGCACTTCACCAACTGAGCTATATCCCCAGTTCCCTTTTGTTTAGATTTTTAAAAATTTGTTTTAATTATTAAAAATTATACATGCCGGGCTGGGGATGTGGCTCAAGCTGTAACACGCTCGCCTGGCATGCACGGGGCGCTAGGTTCAATCCTCAGCACCACATACAAATAAAATAAAGATGTTGTATCCACTGAAAACTAAAAAATAAATATTTAAAAAAAACCTCTCTCTCTCTCTCTTTAAAAAAAAAAAAAAATTATACATGCCCTGGTAAGAAAAGGTTCTTAGGTGTTTCTTGTTTCGTTTCTAACAAAAGCCATATTTTAAAATAGATGCTGATTGAAGTATGTTTTTAAAAATTATAATGTGTCCATATTTTCTTTTCCTTTTTCCCTTTTTGAGATACTGGGGATTGAATCCAGGCTCGCTCTACCACAGAGGTATATCCCCAGCCCCTTTTACTTTGAGACAGGGTCTCCCTAAGTTGCAAAGGCTGACCTTGAACTTTTGATTCTCCTGCCTCAGTCTTCTGAATTGCTGGCTTTACAGGTATTCACTGCCACACCTAGCTGGTGCCAGATTTTCATCTCAGATCACACCTTCATAAATTTTATTTTTTGGTCAAAAAATGAATTATTATTTAGCTTAGATAAATCCTAAATATTTTAAAAGTAAAGGTCACATTTTAACGTATATTTTATCAGTTATTCTTTTTACATATTATCCAGAGTTTGTTTTTTTTATTGTTAAACAGTTCATTAATAATGGAAGTTATTTATAATGGAGCTATTTCTTGTAAAGTATAATCCATTTGAGAAGTTAGGGGACCAGAGGTATTCTTTTAAAAAATATATTCTTTTACTAAACAAGGGAAATAGGGATCATTAGTTCTTTATTTTATATTTCAGGTAATATCTCCTAGCTGTAATGATGACATCACAGTGAAAAAGGATCAGTGTTTAGTTCGATCATTTATCGATTCTAAATTGTAAGTAATGAATCACTTAATAATTTTACATGGGAGAATAAAAAGTAGAATCAGTAATAGACCCACTTCACTGTGTTTTTATTTTTAAAATTCTAATCACTTATTAACTGAGAAGTTATTATAAGTTTTGAGTTTTTGTAATGTAGGGTATTTTTTACTGATATGAAAACAATATTAAGAAAATGTTATTTTCTAAATAAAGCAAGGCATTGATTTTTCTTTAATTGTAGAACTATTTTTATCATGACCATTTCATATTATGAACTATGAACTTATTTTTAATAGAGTTTATAGTACTAGAATAATTATTTTGACTTTCTGATTAAAAACCAGACTGTTGGAAACTTCCCTAAGTTTTCCCTCAGTTTTTTTCTTTTTTTTAAAAAGGAGAAATTTAATGCATACATTTATTAAGTATCATTCTCCAAAAAAATTTAATACCATAATATATCTCTTTAATACCATAATATATCTTAATACTTAAGATACTTAAGTATTAGTTTTGAGTAATTTTTTTAAAATTAAAATTAGTTAATAATTAAGAAATATTGAACATTAAAGTAAGCATCTGTTTCAGTCAGCTTTTTCACTGCTGTGATTAGAAGACCTGACAAGAACAATTTTAGAGAAGGAAAAGTTTATTTGAAGGCTCATGGTTCCAGGTGTCTGTGTCCATAGGCAACCAGCTCCATTCTTTGGGGCTTGAGATGAGGTAGAATATCATGGCAGAAGAGTGTGGCAGAGGGAAAGAGCTCACATGATGATTAGGAAGCAGAGAGACTCTACTCACCAGATGCAAAATATATTCCCCCAAAGCATGCCTTCAATGATGCACCTCCTCCAGCCACACCTTATCCACCTTCAGTTACCATTCAATTAATCCTATCAGGGGATTAATTCACCAGTAGGGTTAAGGCTCTCGTAACCCAATCATTTCTCCTTTAAACCTTCTTGCATTGGCTCACATGTGAGTTTTCTGGGTATACCTCACATCCAAACCATAACAGCATCACTATCTACAAGTGTTGGAAATATTATGCTTATTATCAGTTTCCCTGCACTATCTGTAGGAGGGTTATATGGATTTAAGGCTCTCAAATTAGTGGTACTTTGAGTATATAAAACTTCAGAAATAAGATACTAGCTTTGCTTGTATTCTCTCTGATCCTTTATTAAAGATGGGGATATGCATGGTCTTAGACTTTTAAAACACTTTTATAAGCAAAATAAATTTGATTTGGGGTTTTATATTTTTCATTTTTTAATATAAACTACTGAAGTCATAAATTTTATTTAATAAGTGGTTTTCCTCCCCTTTATTTTTCTGTTATTAGTTATTCTATAGCAAGGAAAGATATTAAGGAAGTAGACATTCTCAATCTACCAGAATCAGAGCTCTCCACTAAACCAGGTAAAATAGGAGGAATCAATCCCTTATTTCAAAATGAATGAAATCCCTTATTTCTCAATGAATAAAGCCAGATCGAATATTCTCGGGTGCCCTTTTTACTGTTTAGAGTTGATTATCGCTCTTATCTGATGGCAGGGTTGCTTTTTTTTTTTTTTTTTATTAAATGGTGTTGGCTTTGAACCCAGGGCCTCATGTGTGCTAGGCAACTGCTCTACCACTGAGTCACATCCCCAGACCTTAATGGTAGTTTTTTAAATGTATGGATAAAATATTCGATTCATAATTTTTAGACAAGTTTAACTTTAATATTTTGCCATTAAGATTTCTAACAGTACTCCCTAAAGTAATAACAAACATTTATATAACATTATAGCTTAAGAAATATGTTCAACCTTACCGCATCATTTTATACATGCTGAATTTGAATTCAGATCTTCTGATTCTGAATGTCATGCCTTTTCTATCATTCTGTGCTGTTAATTCCATAGCAACTGCTGAAGTACATTTTCACTCGTAGGGCTACAGAAAGCAAGTGTCTTCTTAAAAACTAGAATTGTTCCTGATAATTGGAAAATGGATATAAGTGAAATCCTTGAGTCATCCAGTAGTGATGATGAAGATGGTCCTGCTGAAGAAAATGATGAAGAAAAGGAAAAGGAAGCCAAAAAGGAAGAAGAGGAGGTGGTAGGTATAATTTCATGTTTATAGCAAATGTGAACACTTTTAATGCTCTCGAGTAATAATAATACCGTCATGTATTTACCCTCTGTTCAAGATTCCCTGTCACTTGTTTTATCCATTTCTAGCTCAAGTTGATTTGAGGGTTGAGGGAGCTTTTTGGCTCATAACTCAGTATGTAAATCAGCACTAGTTTTGGGGGGGTTAGAAGTGACAAGGAAGTGTTTATCAAGTTTTATCCACAAATTAATATTTGTTTTCTTAGGGTTTTTTCCAAATAACCCAGGAGGAAAGAAATGTACTTTTTAAGTATTTTATTTCATTTAAACTGTTGCCATATGAAATAACTGTTATCCTACTTTAAAGATGAGGTGAGATTCATAAAGGTTAAGTAACTTTTCCAAGGTGTCACAATTGAAATGTGGAGGATAGGGATTTGAACTCAAGTCTGGTTAGAGAATCCTGGTAGAGGTTAAGAGATAACCTCAAAATCTTTTTCAGGGTAAAAAATTCTATCCAAACCCGAAGAAAAGTTCATTTGGCTGTTTGAGAAAATATAGAAAAAAAATTTAGCTTATATTTTACAAGTATAAATGATTTTCTTTGTAATACTGCCATGTCATTTAAAATACAATTGTAGGAAATCATCCATAGAGTATCACATAATTGCTTATATGAATATTGTCTACTTATTCAACAGTATTGTTAAATATAATAGATTGTCCAGTACATTTTTGGATGTTATTAGGTCAAGGGGCTTAGGGGCAAAACAAAGAGAATGAATTTATTGAAAAAGGACTTATTTGAGCATGTGAAATATTTGCCTGGAAAAATGTGGGATGTTTGTTTCTGTTTTACATATACAAATATGTATCTGTGAAATATCATGAGTATAATTATATACGCTGTTTCTTTCCTTTTACTTCCTCTGCAGTATTTGGTTTTTTACACTCTGAAATCAGAATGGCGGTTCATACTTAAAGGCTGCCTACAGAGTTGCCATAGTAACATGCTGTTGGTTTTAAGTGAGCATGCTCGGAAAGACAGGAAGGTTTAGCAGAGGCTTGGCAGGTTGCCAATGGAGGTTTGCCAGATGCTTTGAAATGGGCTGTCTTTCTTTTCCTTTCATGTAATGTCTGATTTTTATGTGGAAGAGAATGTAAGTAGTGCTGTATAACCCTGCGGATGCTATGCCCTAAGAGGGAAAGCAAATATTTGCAAGTCAGACTGAAAAATGTCCAGACCCTGTACTGATTAAGTAGAAGGGGAATCTAACCATTTTGCATTTGAAAGAAAATGCAGCATATAGGTAAGATTTTTTTTTGTATATTTAGTTATCATTTTGATTGCCAAAAATCGGGTTAAATAAGTATTTTAGGTATTGAGGATGTGGCTAATATGGTCGGGTTCATAACCAAGTGTAATTGTTTCTTGTAAAAAAGACAGTAGGAGTCTATTTTTAGACTATCAGAAGATGAAAGCTATTTTTCTCAAATATAAGATAGATTTTGAAATGAAAATGATAATGAGACAGTTTGGCAAAATTCTGGATTTAAAGACTGAATATTAAATGTGAATTTTGTGTTTTATCTGTATTTATTTATGGATTATATGTTTTCAAGATAAATAGGCCACATTTTCAGGGTGTGAACTGTTGCAGCCTGTGGTTTAGCTTTTGTTTTTTTAATTAACATTAGTTAGGGTCTTTTACTGTCGAATATTGAAAAAAAGATTAGTCTAATTTATTTTTCTTAATACTTTTAATTGGTGTCCCTTCCAGAATGCATTTTTTCTACCCCCCAAAAAATCCTGAAATTTTAAACAAAGAGGGTAAAAGAGCTTTGTAGGAAGTTGTAGGGGGTGGCTATAAAATAGTAAATAGAGCTTGTATTACAATGATTATTTTTGTAAATATTATGTTTTATTCAAGCTGTGAGGAAATGTTACTAAAGAATGAAAGCAGAGGTAAAAAGCTCTGTTACCTATTGTTTGTAGGTAATAGTAGGGAAATTTTAAAAGATAAGGATGATTAAAAAGTTAGTATCTTAAAATGTTTTACTTAAATTATGAATCTGTTAAAATTAAGTGAACCTGGATGGTTTTAAACTACTAAAAAATAACAGCAAAATTACAAAATATAGACACTGATTTATATTATTTCCAATTATTTTTCAGATTGTCAGTTTCATAGCATGCTTTTTTAAATTCCTTAATATAAACGAATTTCTCTTTTCTCTGGCCATACAAGTAGGTTTTCTTGAGTAAGATTTTGGTTGCTTTAGAAAAAAAATCAGCTGCATTTCTTGCTCTTGGATTTAAGATTTAGTTGCTGAATCATTCTAACTTGTCTTCAACAATAATTTTTAAAATTTAAATATTGTTAAACTGAAAAGCACTTTTAGCCTATACACAACAAATAAAAAATGAATATTGTATAAAATGAATAATCTGATAAGCCAGGGCCTACCTGGCTTAGTCATTATGGGCCTTCACCACATAAGTGAGGCTAAGCTGTTGTATCATGTTACATATCATAAGTCTTTCCAAAAGGTAGTGTTGCTATGCTTTTCATGAAGATTTAATGTTGCTCTTCAGTGATCAGAAAGATCTTTTATAATATTCTATAAACCACTGTGACAATACTGTAGCTGTCATTTGATGTTTGTAGTACAGCAAGCAATTTTACGCAGTAGAATCATACAAGTGTTAGATATTTCTGCAGTGGTAATTAGCAGTAGGCATTGTTTTTATGTTTGATACTTTAGGTGCTCCAACCTAAGAGTAAGTAATAAGGACATTTGAGATTCTATGATTTTATTATGGAAGGGTATCTTGTTTTTACTTCACATTATCTTGAATTCCAAAGCATTTGGTAGTTCAGTATTAGAGTACAAGAAATATATCTCATACTGTTACTGATTGGGAAGACTTGAGGATCTGGCAGAAAGTAGGTCCTATGTGTATTAATGATTTTAAATTTCAACTTATTGACACTTATGTTGAAAAAAGCCCTAGAGAATATTTTTGTGGGTGTTGCCTAAATGTCTTTGTTCAGAAAATTTTATATTAGAAAAGATATACTGTAATTTCTTTTGAGCTTTGAAATTGATTGAAAAGTCCAGGAAAACACAAGTAATGATATCAATTATTTATTTACTCTTTACATATTTATTCTGAATAAAATATAGGGGGATTTTCTAAGGGTAAAATAAATGCATGGCTATTTAAAAGATTGATTATCAAGGGGAATTTGATGGACTTAGCCTTTTAAATCCTTATGGTTTGCTATAAGTAGGCTTATATGTTGGGTAATTTTTAAAAACCTTCTATGAATTTATGTTTAGTAATGAAAATTGAAATTTAGTGAATTTTTTTTAAGAACTGCTCTTTTAGTGTACATGTATTAATACTCATTTCTCTAGTCTTTTGACTTTTCTAGGGATGATTGTTTCATCTAATGTCTGAGACTCTACTCCATTATTGTAAAAATCATAAGTGCTTGCATTTTTTAATTCAAGGAAACATGAATATTTTTTGATGTTTTATCCAGTGTTATTTGTGTATTAATCTATGCCTTTTGCAGACTGTAAAGGCATTTGATAAAGTAATCATTCAGGATCACTTTGGGTATGAACTTAGAGTAAATGTTTGATAACTCGGGGAAATCATGCAAAGTCAGTAAAACTTTAAAGATTTTAAATGTAATGTCAATATTTTATCTAATAATTCAATCTGCCAATCATCAGATGTTTTTAAGCTGATCCTAAAAAGCCAAATTTCAAGGAATAATTGAGATTTTTAGCTTTCATTCAAATTTAAGAACTTACTTGCTAAAGTCTTAAATGTACTAATCAAGCTAACAAAAATGCCTTAATGAGTTTAGCAAAATCTGTCTTCTGATGCAAGCATAAAACTCTAACCAAATTAAGGTTATCTTGTCAGATTTAGAGTATTGCACATTTTTTGTATTAAAAACACTTTTCATTCAATATATTTTATGGTTTTGGTGATATTAGAGGGTTGACTGATTAAAAACTTGGATTTGATAGTGTCCAAACCACATCTTGATGATGTACCTTTTCAAATGGGGAAAATAATTACTAGACTCAGTGAACTCTGATACAATATAAATGTCATGTAATCATTTATTGTAGGCTGACTTTGTTAAACTAAAACAGTGTTTTACTATGAATGTGTCACATATCATGTGATCTTTGAAATTTTCTGTAAGTATATAACAGGAAAGAATGGTACTAATTTAAATTATACGATTATCAAATTTCATAGGGCCTTCAGTACTATTGGGCAATCCCCAGCTTCTGTAGTCAAATCTTTATTTCTTCCATTAAATCAACAACCCTATTCCCACTCCACTTCAACTTCGGGAAGAAACTAGGAGCTTCAAATGTTGTCCATGCTCCTTCCCAAGGAACATTTGACAACATATTGTCTTCTCTGTAAGAGAGGTATCTCAGTTCATGCTCTGAACTTCTTTCTTTCAGGAAATCTTAGATAATCAACTCTTTTTTTCTCACCAATATCTTTAACCCATATCCTTGTTTTGTATCCTCAGCAGCACCTTAAAACATGCCTGTCTTAACCTCCCTCCATATTCCCTCTGCCAGTCTTCTGGAAGCCTCTACTGTCCCTCCAGGTACTATGCTGTTTCCTCACCCTTGTGGCTGGATTGCTGAGCTGTATTTACTGTTTGAGCTATCTATACTGTTCCTGAACTCTTATTCACTCTTATTCAATTCATTGTGGTGTGTCTCTTCTCACCACAACCTGAACAACTTTAGTAAGGTTACCAGTGACCACCAACAAACTTTTGTACTAAATCAAAAATTTTTTATTTCAGTTCATTTGTCTACTAGCAGGATTCAACAGCCCTGACATACCTTTTTTAAGACACTTGACACACATGACATTACCCTTTTTTCCCCATTTACTTCCTAACCAAACACTATAATGGCTCCAAATCTGTATGTGCATCAAAGATGTCTTTTCGTAGTTGGGCTCAATGGCATATGCCTATAATTCCTGCTACTAGGGTGGATGAAGTAGGATTGAAGGTTCAAGGCCAGTCTGGCAACTTGATGAGACTCATTTTCAAAATAAAAGTGAATATAGTTTTGTGGATATAGTTTGTGGTAGATTGCTTGCCTAGCATGTGCAAGGCCCTGGATTCAATTCTTAGTACCACACATTCTTAGCAGCAATGAAGATTTCTTCTTCTTTTGCCGGGTGGAGGCGTATCGGGGATTGAACCCAGAGACACTTAACCACTAAGCCACATCTCCAGCCCTTTTTTATATTTCATTTAGAGACAGGGTCTCTCTGAGTTACTTAGGGCCTCCTTAAGTTTCTGGGCTGGCTTTGAACTCGCGCTCCTCCTGCCTCAGCTTCCTGAGCTGCTGGGATTACAGGCAAACATGCCTGGCTAAGATTTCTTCTTGTAATTACTCAATCTCAGTATTTGCATGACTGCACTCACCTTGCCTTCCCCAAAACATGCCCTTTCCCTGTTTGTCCCTAATTGATTTTAATAGAAGTGGCATCCACCCAGTTGTCCAAACCCAGACACATGAAAGTCACCTTGATTCCTCACTCTCTTCTTCCATCTGTTTAAACATACAGTGCTTTCTCTTCTATCTACTTGAATAGCTCTCCAATTTTCCCACTTCTTTTGGTTTATATTCTCTGCTTACCTTAGTCCAAGCCATTATTCTTTTTTATCTAGACTAATACAGCAGCATCCTAACTGCTCTTCACAGGTTCATGCTTGCCCTTCTCCAGTCTATTCTCTGCACTGGATCTAAAGTAGATATTTTAAAACTGAAACTATGTGTTATTTCTTTCTGCATATAATAGTTTTAGGGCACAAAAGATTGTGGATTTTATCTTTCTGATAGAAATACTTTTATAATATATAATGTCATCTCTTTCTAAAAATAATATACCGAATATTATTTAACTTGATATTTGCTCAATAGTTATTCTTGTAATACAGTGCTGACATGACTCTTAGCCCTTATACAAATACCATCAACTGTCAGTTTTTATATTTGATAACTTAGTGGACAGTTGTTCCTGGGGCTGAGCTTATGGACAGCCTAAGGAGTCATTTTGACATACGAATTACTTGAGTTACCAGACTTAATATTGGTTTTATGTTTTTATTTTAAGTTAAATTTAGAAGATAAGATTTTTTTCTTCTCCCCCTGCCCCCAAAGAGAGGTTTTTTCTATATTATCTAGGCTGAGCTTAAGTGATCCTCTTGCTTCAGCCTCTGAAGTAGCTGGGACTACTTGTGCACACTGCTGTGCACAGATTTTTTCATTTAAGTTTTTATTTGCTATTTCACAGAGGTCTTGTGACAACAAAGTATATCTAAAAATATAGCTGTTGTACTGGAACATACATCATCTGTAAGATGTACTTTTTAATATAGTCTGTTAAAATATGAAGCTTTTGGGCTGTAGCTGTAGCTCATTTGTAGAGTGCTTTACATCTATGCATAAGGGCCTGGATTTGATCCCCAACATCATAAAAAAATTAAAATAAGTAACTTTTATAAAAGATATAAACAAGTAAAGATGACCACACCAAATAATTTTCTCAGTTTATTTTTAGAGATTTGATGGGTTTTTAAATGAAAACTGCTTAATCCTCACAACAGCCTATGAGAGAGATTCTATATAAGTGTATATCACGTATATGGTATATAATATATCTCTTGTACATATGAGAGGAAGTTAAATATGTTATCCTGTGGTACCTTCCAAAGTGAAGTTTATAGAATTTTACAACTGATCTTCTCTTTTTTTGGTGTGTGTGTGTGTGTGTATGTGTGTGTGTGTGTGTGTATGAAAACTGAGGTTTAGAGAAGTTACAGAAGGTTTTATAGACTTTAAAATTTTTTTTCTCTTCTCAATATTGTAAGTTATATGAAAGCAGAGGATGTCAAGGATTTTGGTTTTCCCTTTTCCCACCAGTTGTGTGTACCCATCAGCTAACAATACCAAGCATGATTCTCATTAAACCTGCACTAAGTCGTTTCTGAATAAATGAATGTAAACTATGCAATTATCCTAGCAAATTACCATTTGACACAAGGTATTGGGAGATTTGTTGTAAGGTTCTGGAAAATTCACTTGGAAGGGTACCATGAGATAATGTGTCTAACTTTCCTTCATTGTATATCTTTTCTCTGGCAGTGCACTCTATAGTTTTGAATCTCATTTTCTAAACTAATTTTGTGAGTTTCTAAATAAATTCTTTTTGGCTTAAGCCATTTGGGGATAGTTTTCTGCCCCTTGCAGTAAGAGTTCTTCACTAATAATACCCCTTTGTATTTTCTCCACTTATTTCAGATGTCTTCTCTCTGTTCATCTTTTTTCACCTCCAACCCATTCTCCATAAACATCTTTCTAAAACATAGATGGTTCCTGCTGGAATCCCTTTAATGGTTTTCAGCCCCTCCAGGATAAAGCCTAGGCTTTTTATCATAGGCCTTTAAAAGTCTGGCCCTTTATGATGTGACCCACATTCACCTTTTTATTCTCCCTTCCACTATTCTTCAGCAGTATGGAACTTCTTATAGCTCCCCTGCCACCACTTAAACATTGTTCAGAATCTGCTTGTTGAGCTGTCAGGTATATTACATAGAGTATCACCTTCGTGTTGCCCATTCCCTTTATCAGTATTAAATATTATAGATAAAATGAAATGAAAAAATTTAAAACTCAGAAAATAGGTGTTAAGAAATTTAAAATGCAAAAGACTTCTACAAAGGAACCAAGAGAATTGTATTTGAATTAAAGTGGTTGTGTGTGGCTTATAAATGCATTTACCTTAGTAAGATGTTCTGGTATTTATAATTTTAAAAAATTGGTAAGGCTATTCAGTACATTTCAAAGTTAAAATTTAATATAAAACTGTGTAAGTAGCTACTGCTGTTTCAGAGATCTCCTCTTGCTGACTCCAAGCTGAGCTTCTATTTTGGAGGTGGTTAGGGAAGGAAGATGATGGGATTGTTAAAAGCTGAAGAGTGGGGACAACTTGAGATGGAGTTAGGGATGTAATGGGAAGGGGAGCCAATGAAGAGGATCAGAAGACAGCTTATAGACAGCATTGTGAAGGGGAGATAAAGATGCCGGTGTCCAAAATAACATTTCACATATACACAAAAATCAGTATTTTAGAATTAGAAAAATGTGCATGGTGTACTAGAGTACAAAAGAAGAAGACAGACATTGTATAATCATTGAAACTGCTAAAGGATACTGAGGGGTTCTTGAAAACTGAGAGTCCCATCAACAATTTATGTGTTTTCACATACAATACACAGTGCAGGGAAACCACAAATACTAGGTTTTTGTGGCACTTTCTCCCACTATCATAATATCAGGTTTTGTGACTTCAGTCTGTTATGTGCTAAGAAACTATCCTACTCCACTCCTTAGTAAGAACTCTGTACCAATTACATGAGGGGCTCTCATCTTTTACTCTTATGTATTTTGACAATTTGTACAACTTCCTAATTTGTATTCTGGAAAGTAGAGTTGCTTAGAGAGTTAATAGCTCAGGGGAAAAAAAAAGAACCAGGTATATACTATCAAAAAGCAAATAATATTTTATTCATCTCCCATTTTAATAAAATGGTAGAAAATCCATTTTTTTTTTACTGGAATTTGTGCCATTTCTAAGTGAATAATCATTCATTTCCAGATTAATGTATTTTGTAAAGGTAAAAGGTGAATGTAAGCAAGTTATTGGGACCTTAAGACAACCGTTCTTAATTTCTTCTCTCTTTACTATGACTGGTATTGCATTTATATCATCATTAATGTTAGCCCTCTAAATATAGAACAATGAAGAAAATCCTTCATTTGTGCAGATGCCATTTACATTTACATCTAAATTGAATGCTAGTTAATTAGTGATAAAATTTCGAGTAAAATAGGCAAGCATTGAAATTTTGAGAACTACAAACACAAATAAGAGGTAAACCAAACATTCAACAACAAAAAACCTCACCATTAACTCCTTTTCTTTCTTTCCCTTTTCCTCCTTCAGGACTTGGGCAATCTTTTCATCACCAGAAAGCAAGCAATTGTCATCTTCTTTGTGGACCATTGTAATAGCTTCCTTGTTCCTTCAAAGCCATCAGAATCATTTCTGACTTAGATCTTACAAATCTGACCTAATGCTTCTTTTGTACTCTCAAACCTGACCTCTACCATAGTTCTGATTCTTTGGCATATCATGTCTTACAAAGCTCTTTCCTCATCATAGTTCACCTTGGCCAGATTCATGTTTATGGCTAGACTATTTACATTTTTTTTTTTGAGACTACTTACATTTTGAGGCTTTCTATAATATTACCAAGGCCACTCCACCTCCAGCAGAACCACTTATTCCCTCAGTTACTTCCATATTATTTTATGTAGTTTACACTTATCACACTTGATTGTATTGATTTGTTTTTCCTTTCTGCACCCCCCTGCCAGATTGAGAACAGTTAAAACAGAAGGTACCATGTGTTCTCATTTTAATCCTCATTGTTTTCATGCAGTCCTAACTTATGGTAACCATCAGTAAATGCTTGAACTTAAATGGAAGACACAGTGCTTGAAGTCAGAAAATTCACAATCTGGTAGTGTAGATAGAGATAAGTAGTATATACTGATGCTAACTAAAATTATAAATTTCTTCACATTATGATCATAATGTACATTCCTCTTCTGTCTCTTTAACCGTCCTCCTTGCTCTTGACTAAATGAGGGGAAGAAGGTTCCATAGCACAGTTTGGTGAAACTTGTATTTCCCAAATTTATAATCTTATCCCACTTTAAAACTGTTAAGAAATGCAACAGCCCCTTGGCTTTTAACCCCTGGCTCTCAACCAGAATAGAGACATGATAGGTATGAAAATGCCATGGATAGAGGAAGCAAACCATAGGAGAAATATGAGCCCCATCCACAGTTCGTAAAAGAACAGTCTTCTCATTGGAGGCATTTTCTAGCAGTCTTACTCCAAGGGGACTGGCTACACAGTTATTTTGAAAAAATGATTGTAAAGAATTATTTACTATAAGAAATTAAGCATGAGGGGCGGGAATTGGCTGACTTCACTTAGCATTATATTCTTCAGCGCCATCCATTTACCTGCAAATGCCATGATTTTATTCTCTTTTATTGCTGAGTAATATTCCATTGTGTATATAAGCCACATTTTTTTAATCCATTCATCCACTGAAGGGCATCTAGGTTGGTTCCACAGTTTAGCTATTGTGAATTGTGCTGCTGTAAACATGGATGTGGCTGTGTCTCTGTAGTATGATGTTTTAAGTCCTTTGGGTATAGACTGAGGAGAGGGATAGCTGGGTCAAATGGTGGTTCCATTCTGCAACCTAAAATACTCTTGATCACCCATTAACTTTTAAATAAAATACCTGTAAGCTACCAATTCTTATCTATAAAAATAAATCCTCATTTACAAAATTTTTGGTACTAGAGATTGAACTCAAGGTTGCTTTACCACTGAGTAATATCCTCAGGTTTTTTTTTTAATATTTATTTTTTAGTTATAGTTGGACACAATACCTTTATTTATTTATTTTTATGTGGTGCTGAGCATTGAACCCTAGCATGTGCTAGGCGAGTGCTTTACCGCTGAGCCACAACCCCAGCCTTCAGTTTTTAAAATTTTTTATTTTGAGACACGGTTTTGCTAAGTTGCAGAGATTGGCCTTGAACTTGATGATCCGTCTGTCTCAGCCTCCTGAGTTGCTGGGATTATAGGCATGTGTCACTAAGTCTGGCTTAAAGATACATATATTCTTAATCATTAAGAATTTATTAGATGTTTGGTGCCACCTGAATGTGTGCCTAATGTGCAATTGATGGCTTGATTTTGTTTATGTGTTTTTTAAAGCAACTTTGATTTTAAATCAGTGCCTATTCAAAGAATTGTTTTCACATATATTGTATATAGCATTCTTACCTGAATTCTGTAAGATCATAAGTACTAGAATGAGGTTTTAATTGTGATTACATAGCACTGGCAAAGTATATAGCCAGTCTGGGGTAAACTGTTTTTGCTTTCCACACTACAAGTCTTTAAGACTAATGTATGAAATGATTTGGGGGCTCTTGAACTATTGGATTGGTTTTTTGTTGTTGTTGTTGTTCCTTGAGTTAACTCACTGACAATTAAAGACCTTATAAAAGCCCAGTTTTAAAATTCACATGGACAAAAAGTTGCCTTCTTAGGATTTGAGCATTAAGTAATGATCTCTTTTTAGTGATTATTAACTTTGTAAAATTGCTGATGTTTGAAACTTACTAGAACTTTGAACTAAGTTCCTTTATGTTTAATGAAACTGAAAGTGTTTTGATGTTATAAATTGTTCTAAATGAATATACTGAAAGAAAACTTAAAGAGAGAATTTTAAAAGATCTTAACTTCTTTTTCCTTGATTGCGTCATGGTTTTTTCTTATATATTTCAATTGAGTACATGTTCATTGATCTTGGCTTTATTATTAAAGTGACTGAAATTCTGTAAGGATAACATAATTTTAAAGTGCCTATTGCCCTCTGGACACTAAACAATCAATATTTATTGCTTGAAAATAGCCTTTCCTTTGAATATGGCTTTGAAAAGATAAAAATCTGGATTCTTCTCATAGAACATAACAAAGTAGTATACTCTAAAATTAAATTACAATCATTTTATATGGAAGAAACATCAGTGTTTTATTTGGTTCTCCTTAGTATTGCTAAAATTTAAAGAATAATTTCCAAGTAAAACTTTATAAGTAGTCTATCAGAAAAGAGAACATTTTATTAAAATCTGTTTGACTTGAGGGGGTGGGGTTGTGGCTCAGTGATAGAGCGCTCGCCTAGCACATGCTAGGCCCTGGGTTCAATCCTCAGCACCACATAAAAATAAATTAAAAAAATAAAGGTATTGTGTTTAACTATAACTAAATAAATAATATTTTTTTAAAAATCTGTTTGACTTGAGCCCAGATGTTGACAGTATAGATAGAGACCACTAAGTTTGTATAATTTGTGAAAGGTTAACACTTAAACAGGTAGTTTTAAGAAAGACTATTTCTTGGGGCTGGGGTTGTGGCTCAGTAGTAGAGTGTTTGCCTAGCACACGTGAGACATTGGGTTCAAACCTCAGCACCACATAAAAATGAAATAAAGATACTATGTTCACCTACAATTAAAAAATAAATATTTAAGAAACAAACAAAAAAGACTGTTTCTTATAGCAGTGTTTCCATTAGTCTTTAAATTTGTTTTTAATGGAACTAAATTAGTAATTAGGTATCTAGTTTTCTTTCCTAAGAAATAATTCTTATATCTTTCTGACAGGGGTTGCAAAGTCCACTATGGAGGCCACACAAGAAGGGCAAATGAGAAAAGTAGGCTCCTGTGAGACAAGTGGGGTATAAAGGGATATGAGGCAAAATAAAATTCATATGGCTCACCTAAATGCATGATGCATTTAAATTGTTTTAAAATTTTGCACCATCCAAATGAAAACCTTTTGCCAGTGTGACTTTGCAACTTCTAATTTATATTCATTCAACAATATTATTTCTACATAATAAATGTGTTTATTATTGTATTTACCCACCAGAATATTTGTACAGGCCACATTGTTATTTTTATGTTCAAAAAAACAAAAAACAAATGAGGTGAAAACTTGACAGTCTCATTCTGGTTTTGAATCTTTTACTCATGACTAATCTTAGTTCTTACAGTAATTCTCAAATGCAGGGTGAACAGGAGAGATTGTACATCTTTATAGTTAACATCAGATCAGCTGTGTGGAAATGTGACGTAAAGGGCAAGGAACGTAGCACAATGGTTGAGTGCTTGCCTAACATGTGGGAGACCCTAAGGGTTCATTCCTTAGTACCACAAACAAACAAACTTAAAATCTGGACCAGTGAGAATGTAAGAAAAATCAGATATTCCAGCTTCAGTAAAATTTTATCCCATTACATTATGTTACATTATGTTCACAGTAACAAAAGAAGACAACATTGTGTTCCTTCCCATTACAGTACTAGATACATTTATGTATTTTGCCTTCACAGCCTGAGGAAGAGCTTGATCCTGAAGAGAGGGACAACTTCCTCCAACAGCTTTATAAGTTTATGGAAGACAGAGGTATTTTCATGCTTTCTATTTAAAAATAGTCATTTCTTCCACAGTTTTACATTCTTGGTGTATTCATTGTTATGGTTAGTATCATGAGCATATTGTATTTCAGTTAAAGTCTAAGAATCAGTTATACCTGAAAATAGTTAAATATTTGGAATTCAAACAAACTCTATTTTGAGTAGAGATATGTAAGAAAGCAGTTTTGATGTCATTAAACTAAATCTCCCAGGGATTTATAGGACTAAAAAATATATTATTCAGAAATAGAGGTAATGTTAATCTGCATACCCATTTCTTACTAATGCTATATTCATGGCAAGTGAACTAGACTGATCCTTGGTCTCTATGAATTAAACATAATTGAAGAGCCATCTATCTGAATAGGATAGGATTTCTAGTAGAAGTAGAATAAATAGAACTATTACAAATCACTGTGTTCCTTGACATTCACCAGTCCTAGAAAATCCTCACATAAACCCTAGACATTCTAGAGTTTTCAGAAATGGTCCTTCAGATTACTGCTGACAGCTTTAACATTTGTGTTAGAACAATGTGAATGGTTCCATGGCCTAAAACTTTCCTTTCCATTGTGTTTCTTCATGCCTAAATGAACCAGCACCATTGTTGGCCAAAGTGTAATTTAGTTTTACGCAATTCACTGGCAGAGACATGACTCTACTAGTTGTAGAAGTAAAACATCTGAAGTCTAAAGGCCACACAAAGCTGTGAAGAATAGAGAGAATGTTTTGTGTTGTCTTGTATCATTTAAGGTTCTTCAAATATTAGCCTCTAATTAATGAAATTTGGGGATTTAGTAGTTGATAGCTTTGTTGTCAATTTTTTATTTTTCATTTGAATAAACATTTTTCTTTTATTCCCTGATATTATAAAGGTACTCCAATCAACAAACCACCTGTTTTGGGCTACAAAGACCTCAATCTCTTCAAACTCTTTAGATTGGTTTATCATCAGGGTGGATGTGACAATGTAAGTATAATTAAAATCAAATCGCTTTTTGAATTGTATATTGATGTGATGTAAAGTTAACCATCTGATGTTGAGCTATTTTATGCACGTTAGTCAGTATACCCATTTTCTTTAAGATCATAGGATGTTAGTGTAAAGGTTATTTCCCTTTTGAAATTTTAACCAAAAAAACCTTAATTTTCCAGATTGATAGTGGTGCTGTATGGAAGCAAATTTATATGGACCTTGGCATTCCAATTTTGAATTCAGCTGCTTCCTACAATGTAAAAACTGCTTATAGAAAGTAAGTAGTATAGTTTATTCATTAAAGAATACCCATTTACAGGTAATATTGTCCTTTGAATTTGTTAACAAATAAGAATACATCAAGGAACATAAATGTTAGGGAAGGTGTACAAAAAGGCTTAGACTATTAATAGATACTTGTGATTGAAAGTTATTTCAAAGTGTCTTTGCTCCATTTCTCATGTTATACTGATTTCCTTTCCAAAATCAGGGATATTTATCATCTGATATTAAGGTAAATGTCATTGAGCATTGTATTTGGGTTGAACATATTTTATATCAAAACTATGATAGCTCTGTTACTTATCACAAACTCAGATTTCTCAGGAAGGAATTTTATTTTATGATCAGAATTTCTGTTTACCTTATTTCACTGCATAATTGTTGCATATTTTATGACAAATGTGTTTTGCAATAAAAGTGGGGTGACAACATATTGTGAAGCTTCTTATTTTAATAAAAATTTTGTACTTAAAATCATTTATTACTAAACCCGTCATGGTACAAGATTAAGATGCACAGAATACTTGTGAATATACATTAAAACTGAATAGTTAAAAATCTCATATCATTTTTTTGTGACAGTTTAGTGAACATTTTTCTAGTCTTGGGGGAGAAAAAGTTAATACATTAGTTTTAATTGATTTGAGCTTGATAGTTGAAATATTACACTTGAGAAAATTTCCTACAGTGTTGCAAAGTATGGGCTTAAAAATGTAATCTTCTGTGTCTGAAGATTCTGTGCTATCATTGGTTTTCTCATCTGATGCACCCTTGGCTGTACTCATACAAGATGTCTTTATCATTAACACTGGAGCACTCTAAACAAACCACATATAAGTTTTAGTTTGCAGAACTATATCGACAGTGCATATGAACAGAGCTTTCTAGGCTTGCGGCTTGTGGTGTGTGAGGAGACAAATGTGTATCCATATGCCACTGGTGAATACACTGCTGATGTTTGCCTTTTAAACAGCATACAAAGACAGTTGTACCATGCAGTGATTACACATTGGAAGGGTATAAACCAATTTTTGTACTGAGAAAACAGGGTGCAGTGATTATGCAGTGAAACCATATAAATGAATTTTATGGAGCATTCCTGAATCCCACTGGCTCATGAGGATGAGGAAGGAGGATCACAAGTTGGAGACCAGTCTCAGCAATTAAGTGAGGCCTTAAGTTTAGTGAGATCTTGTTTCTGAATAAAAAATAAAATGGCTGGCGATGTGGCTCAGTGGTTAAGTGCCCTGGGTTCAATCTCTAATACCCCTACCCCCCCAAAAAAGAGTTTTACTTTCTAAAACTGTGTGTGTTTAATAATATAATAATCAAGTTAAACGTAGCAACCAAGATTTCCTAAAATGAAATATTGGTTTTTTAGGTATCTCTATGGTTTTGAGGAGTACTGCCGTTCTGCAAATATTCAGTTCAGAACTATTCACCACCATGAGCCAAAAGTAAAAGTGGAAAAAAAAGAGTTAGAAGAATCAATGGAAGAAGCTCTAAAAGTAGATCAAGAAATGCCTTTAATAGAAGTGAAGAGTGAACCTGAGGAAAACATTGATTCAAACAGTGAAAGTGAAAGAGAAGAAATAGAATTAAAATCTCCAAGAGTGAGTACTTAATAGTAGTTTTATCTGGTTATTTTAAGTTTTAAGTTATTTAAAGCATTATTTTACTTTTTTTTTTAACGAACATTTTCAGATAGCAAAAAAGTACTACAGTAAACCTAGTTTAATATTCCATTATTTATTATGTCACACATCAGCCAGTGTTTTAGTTTTAGTTAGCTTTGTTTTCTGCTTGACTAAAAGACCTGACAAGAACAATTACAGAAGAGAAAGTTTATTTGGGGGCTCATGGTTTCAGAGATCTTAGTCCATAGATAACTGGCTCCATTCCTTAGGGCTCAAGGTGAGGCTGAACAGAGGAGTGTGGCAGAGGGAAGCAGCTCACATGATAATCAGAAAGGAGAGTGGGAGAGAGAGATTCCACTCTCCAGTTACAGAATGCATACCCCAAAGGCATGCCCCCAGTGACCCACCTTCTGTAGCCACACCCTACCCACCTTGAGTTAGCACTCAGTTAATCCCATCAGGGGATTGATTCACTAATTGGGTTAAGGCTCTCATAACCCAGTCATTTCTCCTCTAAACCTTTACATTGTTTCACATGTGAGTTTTTAGGGGACACTTAATATCCAAACCATAACATCCACACTAGCTTAGCTACTTTTTTCTAGATATATCACACATTATTTCCTCTACTTGAAAACTGTTTCTCTTGTTTGTTTGTGTCTGTTCAGTCATTCTCGTGTAGGATAAGTCTTGCATATTCCCTTCCTTCAAGTCTTCTGCTAAAATGTCACCTCATTGAAGCCTATACTAGGTCTCTCCTAAAATTGCAACTTCCCTCCTCTCATTGGCATTCTCATCACTTCAATTTCACCCTCTTCCATAATTTACTTATGCATTATGTCTATTATTTTTCGTCTCTTTTACCTTGCTCTGTACTAGATTTGCACTCCCTGAGCTCAAGGATTAGTATTTGATTTTTTTTAATCAACAGACCCGAGGCTTCTAGAATAGTGTCTAGCACATAATAAGTGCTTCTTAATTAGTTGTTGGATGAATGAGTCTCTCCTTTTCTAACATTCAAGCCTCCAACCAGATGGTCTCTTTCACTATAACTTGATAGCATACTCTGCAGTTCTAGCCACGTGCACTCTGGCTTTATCTTCCAACTCTACTCTTCCTCTCCATTAATGTGTGTGCAGGAATTGTCGTCTGCCATTCTGACCAGTGTCCAATGCTTGTTCCATAGAAGGATTTATCATCTTTTAGAAAAAAAGGAATTTACCACACTATCAAGCTTAATAACTGTAAAATGTCTTGTTTTTGATTCTGGTAAAATACTTAAAAGTTTGCCTCTTAACCATTCTTAAGTATACAGTTCTTGGCATTATGTATGTTCACAATGTTGTGCAGCAGTCCCCGCCATTCACTAGCATCCAGCTCCAGAATTTTTTCTTGCAAAACTCTTTACCTTTTTAAACAATGACTCTTTAAACTATCCCCTTCATTTATTTTAACATATAAACCAGACTTCTAAAAATGAGGTTTCTGGGAGATATGTGTAAAAAAAACTAAAATTTTGATAGGTAACAGTGTTTATATATTTACATACAGATATTTAAAGAGTACCTATGATGTGTCGGGCACTGTCTTGATCTGAGGATATGGAATTGAACAATACAGAGCCCATGCCATCATGGAACTTAGGTTCCAGTGCTTTACGGTAGAAGTAAGGTTATTCTTTTTGTGCTTTTGAAGTGTAAATAGCACATAGGAACTAGGGGAAACATTTGTTTACTGAGATAGTAGTTGTCAAATATTCTAGTGCTCTCTGCATTGCTGGTACCTTCTTCTTTTTTTTTTTTTCTTGCTGTATTTCAAGTTAAGGGGTATTGTACAGGGATGATGTAAATTTTGTCTTAATAAACAGTAGAGGCCTGGGGATGTGGCTCAAGCGGTAGCGCGCTTGCCTGGCATGCGTGCGGCCCGGGTTCGATCCTCAGCACCACATACAAACAAAGATGTTGTGTCCGCCGAAAAACTAAAAAATAAATATTTAAATAAATAAATAAATAAATAAATAAACAGTAGAACTATAGATCAGAGGCCATAATTCAGGGGGTTGATTTGTTATCATTATTAACTTTTGTTATTAGCATTGCATAATTCAAATAAAATTTTATTGTAGTCAAGAAATATTTATTAAAAGTGGACTAAAATAATATAGTGAACAAGGAGTTTTTTGTTGTTGTTGTTTTTCGATGTTGGGTACTGAAACCGAGGCCTTGCATTTGCTAAGCACATGATCTATTGCTGATTTACATCCTTAGCCCCAGGAGAAATTTTTATTTCTTTTGTAATATATGGAAGGGCTTATGGTAAATCTGGATATAATTAATTAATTTACATGGTTTATTCTTTTAAAAAGCTTCAGAAGGAAGAGAAAAGAACATGTGGGTTTCAGGGTCTTATCTCAAGCCAGAGAGCTAGCTAGTCATTGCTGTGAAGGTTCAGCGGAGAGATATCTTTCCCTCTTTGTATTGATAGCTATTTTAAAGCTTTATGTCCTATACTAGGGACGACGGAGAATTGCTCGAGATGCAAATTCTATTAAAAAGGAAATTGAAGAGGAGAAAACAGAAGACAAATTAAAAGATATTGATGCAGAAAATAAGATTGTAGATGATGACTATGAAACTTCAGAGAAAAAAGAAAATGAACTGCTACTGGGGAGAAAAAATACACCAAAGCAAAAAGAGAAGAAAATTAAAAAGCAAGAAGATTCTGATAAAGACTCAGATGAAGAGGAAGAAAAAAGCCAAGAGAGGTACATTATTTTATGTCTGTTCTCCAGAAGCAGCTGTCTGGGGTACAACAGCGTTTTGTTCCTGCTTAGAAATTCAGGTTTGAGGGAATGTTTTCTTATTGGGACTTCCGTTCCTCTTGTCTAATGAAGGTGAGACACATTGTGAAGATGATGTGTATCGCCTTTCGGAATTGGAGAATATACTGGTCGCACCATTTTAATAGCACTTGTGCCCTAAACAGTGGCCTCAAAGAAGGCTGCGCCACCCAGTCAAAAGAAAGGTCCTGCAGTTGACAGCAGGGAAGGGAGCTGGAGAAAAATGGAGGAAGTGGACAAGAGGAAACAGCGGCAGCAAAAATTCCATTTTAAAAAAGGTACAATGTGGGAAAGCTAACAAACACATGGGTGCACAGTACTAGCAGATGTTTCTGTGTGTTAGCTTTATCTGAGATATTTTTCTTTTTCAAGTTACTGTTTTAGAATAAGTGGCATGCACCCCTGATTCTTGTTTGAAAAATACATTCTTGCCCCACATCCCACCAATAAATTTCAGCTTTTTAATGTCCATCCTGCTTGCTGTTGAGTGAAAATTGTATCATTTTTCCATGTATTAGACATGTGTGTATTGAATTGACAAAAATAGCCAAAGATTAGGCAGTCTGGCTAAATCAAGGTCATGTCTGACCACACATTACCTACTTGGCCATTCTGTAAGTGTCACTGGATGGATTTGCTAATTTTTAGATGCTACAAGAAACAAGTTGTAAAGAGCAACAGCAGCATAACACACTTCCTTAAAATATAAACTCTTCTCTATAATTATTTTTTATATTCTTTTATTAATATAATGCCAGATTTTTCTGGAAAATTGAGTTGTTAAGCCAGACTTGGGGAAAGAGGACTACTGCATCCAACTAGTAGCTGACACAGTCTGAAAATTAACCATTGAGAAAATAAATATTTAGAAAAATAGGAATAATTAGTGGGAGAGGTAATTTGATTCAATATGAATAGGCACAGGAACTATCACAATTATTTGTGAAGTAGGTTAGTAAAATATGAAAATTCTATAGTGAAATATAATTAGGATTAGGAAAAGTGGGAGGAAATAATTAGAGTTGAGTATAATGATACAAGTATAGTATTTTAAATATTTGGCTAATAAATGAAAGTGAACTATTTACAAAGGAAGGGCTAATTATTATTGGTAGTTATGTGCAAACTAAGCATCAAGATACTGTGTGTATATTATAATGTGTATATAATAAATATAAAACATGATTAGTCTCTACATATAATACATGGCTTTAAAAGTCTTCATAGTTAATATGTAAATGAAATTTAAATTTTCTTTAGAGAAAAATAAACAGATTTGATTAAATATAAAGAATAGTATTCTTGCTGGGCGCCATCGCTCACACCTGTAATCCCAGCAGCTCGGGAGGCTGAGGCAGGAGGATCGTGAGTTCAAAGCCAGCCTCAGCAAAAGCAAGGCACTAAACAACTCAATGAGACCCTCCTGTTACTAAATAAAATACAAAAAATAGGGCTGGGAATGTGTCTCAGTGGTCCAGTGCTCCTGAGTTCAATCTCTAACCCAAATAATATAATAATAATAATAATAAATAATAATAAATATTTTTATTAAATAAAAATCAAATATACAGACAGCAAACACATCTGTATTCCCATTCTACATTAGGAATTATGGAAATAGTACTTCATGGTGATTTCTGTTTTAAGGTTTTTTTTCTCAGAAATTACCTCTCTAGGCTATTATTGGATGGTGTCCTTGGAGAGAAAACATTCCCATTGCAAATGGGCTGTCAAAGCCTCTTTGAGTTGAGTCCCTGAGGGGTCACCAAAATAATGTCCTATATTTATTATAGAGCATAGTCCTTCTTTTTAAGCTTTTAAAACTCTTGTAACATTTAAATGTTCTATGATGCAGTTCTCTTCTGAATCCTACCAGGGCTAACAGATTGTTTTATAATAAGAATATTCAAAATATTGTGGACTTACCTGCGTGAATATCTTTTGACACCCAATTTTCAAAACAAAGAAAAGCTGATGGGAGATAAGTGAAAAAACATAAAACAACATAAAATATGCAGAGCTTGCTAGGCTTAATGGCATAGGCCTATAATTCCAGGGACTCTGGAAGCCAAGGCAGGGAATCACAAGTTCAAGGCCAGCCTGCAGCAGGACCCTAAGCAACTTAGCGAGCCCCCTATCTCAAAATAAAAAGGGCTGAGGATATAGCTCTGAGTAAAGTGCCTCTGGGTTTAATCCCCCCAACCCCCCAAAAAATGCATTCTCCTGGTACTATCCTGTACTTTCAACAAATGGCCTCACCTTCAAACATTCGTTTCCTGGGGTGCAGTAGTGCTCGATGTAATCCCAGCTACTTGGGAGACTTGAGACAGGATAGCAAATTCATTACCCACCCTGGCAACTTAACAAGACCCTACCTCAAATTAAAAATAGTGCTTGGGATGTAGCTCAGTGATAAAGCACCCATAGGTTTTTATCTGACATTCCAAGCCAAACAAATAACAAAACAACAGAAAAAATCTGTTTATTTGTTAGAGTGGGGAGAACTTTAAAATATAAATTGGTTTTTAAAACATGGTTACTAAGATAGAAAGCCCTTGTTCATTTTTTTAAGCCCATTAAAAAACTAAGAACTATTCTAAAATAAACATAAAATAGGAGTAGATTTAAGATAATTAGTTGCAGGAAGTTACAAAATATCTTTAGATTATTTCACATATAAGGTGGCACTTGAATATGAATTCCAAAGATTTTTTTTCAGAGCAGATTGTTCTTATTTTATCAAAAGTGATTTATTTGACTCTATATCATCATTAACTCTGATTATTGATTGGCTTTCAATAAGTATGGATTTATTTTTGGTACAGTGCACCTTTACATAATAAATTCCTTAATAAGTAGTCCATAAAAATCTTCTCCTTCTCCTCCTTCTTCTCCTCCTCCACTGACATTATTAAGGTAATACTTAGGTTGTGATTTTTTGGATTATTTTTAATACATGCTATTTTGTTCTCCATTGAATTATTAGTAGCATTATCAATGTTATAACTTACTGCAGGGAAGAAACTGAAAGCAAATGTGACTCTGAAGGGGAAGAAGATGAGGAAGACATGGAACCCTGCCTAACAGGAACCAAAGTGAAAGTGAAATATGGACGAGGGAAAACTCAGAAAATTTATGAAGCCAGCATTAAAAGCACTGAAATTGATGATGGAGAAGTTCTATACTTGGTACATTATTATGGATGGAATGTCAGGTAAGTAAGAAAGTATTTCCTTACTACTGAAATTTTGGCAGTAGTTGAGAGATCATTTTAACTTTGTGAAGAATTATTAAACAAGTGGTGTTTATGTGTGTTTAAAAAGAACGCCTTGATTCTAACTTGTCCCAACATGTTGACATTTGTATTGTTTTACAAGCTATGTCAGTACTTCCAGATTAAGATCACTAGGATCTGTCATCGGAACAAGCTGTGTTTATTACTCATTTACAGTGAGAAAGAACACATAACATGGGGAATTATGGGGCATTGCACTAACAGAGAGTTAGGTCAGTAGTAAAGGCTCAAGAATGCCACCTTTGAGAACAGGAATAGCCCAGGACTCTGTGAAAACATTGCAGAATATGATCAGAGAGTGAGGCCTGTAGCTCAACTGTGCAAACGTTGGTTTGGTTTGTTTATGAGAAATCAAGCCTTCTGTCAAGCATTATAATAATTCTGAGTTGCTTAATTAATAAAAAAAAGAATGTTGGGAAGACCTTGGATTTGAGCTCCTGTTAGGTGGTTTTGGGGGAAGCTTTAAGGAAATGAGACTTGGCTTTTATATGAAGTGCTGTCAGGAAGCTGGGATAATTCTATAATTGATTTTCTTAGTTTTACTGGAAGGACAGAAGACTAGTCCAAGGTTGACACTATACTTGGTGAAGAAGCAGCAATGACTCATTAATCAGGAAAAAAGGATGTTTAGTCATTTTTGTGGTTTGAATGATATTCCTGTCTGCCCCCTGCCTCCTGCCTCTTGTGTTCAGACATGATTAGGGAATGGTCTTATTGTTGCTTAGATCTATCATGGGCACCGAGCAGACATCTGAGGTTATGTGAAGTTGTTCATATTCAACAAGAACCTATAAAAGCCAGATCAGCTTGTCACAACACCAAAGTCTCTCTAGAGCTACACCATGCCAATTCCTGAATGCCAGGGCTGCTTTTCTCTAAAGTCTTTTGTGTTTGAAATCTCTGGGTTGCCTGGATTCACCTGGAGCCATCTTACTCCAGGGTTTTTCCACATACTAGGTTCATGTTCTGTTGTGGCGCAATTCCTTCATCACTAAATTGGGGAAAATAAAATACTGAAATAAAAATTTCAGAGGAATGCTATAAAATGATAATACCTGTAATTAACATGTAAAGTGCCTAGAAAAATGCTTAGCACTTAGTATGTGCTCAGTGACAATTTTTTTTTTTTAATTTGGCATCATCTGAAAAGGTGGGAGCTTAATGAACATAATGTAAGATTTTTATATTTCTTTTCTCTGACTCTGTTCAGTTCACAGCCATAGACCGTTTGTTAGTATTGGGGATTGAACATGGGTGTCCCTAACACTAATCTACATCCACAACCCCCCCTCCCCACCGCCGCCCTTTATTTTGAGACAGGGCCTCACTAATTTGCTGAACTGGCTTCAAATTTGTGATCCGCCTGCCTCAGCCTTCCAAGTTGCTGGGATTATAGGCACGCACCACCGTGCTTGGCCCATATACTGTTATTTACCAACTGTATTTCAGTTCTTCTTTCTAGAATCTCTCTTTCCTATATCTTCTGTCTCATCTTTTTATGACTAATCAATCCTCATTTTATTATGTAATTTGTTATTAGTTTCCTACTTGGTTACTCACGTGATTTTTGTTGTTGTTGTTGTCCTCCGTACTACTAAAAAACGGGTATAATTCTGGCCTGCTTGTTGAGACAGAGCTCCTATCGTTCCTAGAGAATTTAGTTGAATTTCTAAAATGAAAACATGTGCTAGGGTGGGGTTCAGGTCTCTACTTCAGATATCCTGGTCTCACCCTTGGTTAGCAGTGTTGATCTGGAAGTACCCATACAACAGACTGCTTTCATTGGAACATTGTAGCCTATGCCAAGTTCAGATCAGGCCTGTGCTTCTTGGTGATTTGATGTCTCCTGGAAAATTTCAGAATTGGACATTTGCTTCTTTGTTAGTCCTGGGTCAGATACATAAGTCTTATTGTACTTCCCAGACTCTATTTGATTTCATTTTATGCCCTCTTTTCATATGGGACTGAATTGTATGAGAGCAAGGCCTTGTTCTTTCTGTTCTCTACCTTCTTCCTCATACAGAGCCTGTCATACCAATAGATCCTCAGTGACTGTCCAAATGAATGAATATTTCTAAATAAGGTAATAAAATGCAGGAATGAATATTTCTAAGTAAGGTAATAAAATACAGATACTTAAAAAGTCTGGTACAATGCTTATAAACAGGCCTTTCTCAAAAGCTTTATATCTTGGGTTAATCTACCAGGATTAACTATATTTCAAACTATAGTATAAGTATCAATGTGCCATCTTAGATGAAACTTGTGCATGTAGAAACCACATTCTGGAGCTTCCGGTAGCACTGGGCGCGTGCACACATGGAGGCGTGCGCCATAACAGTCCAGACAAAGGCGATTCAGTTTGGTGGGCCTCGGGGAGGGGTGATGTGGGCTCTGAGCCGTGAAATCTCTGGGTGCTGCCCTGCCACCCCGCCCCGGTGTCCGCCCTCCAGCAGCCTTTCACAGTCCTGTCCCCCTAGGGTCACGGCCCCGCCCACCCTTCAGAACCGCGGAGAAGGGAAGTACGCATCTTACTTCTGAGTTCCTAGTTCCAGTGTTAGGCAGAACATTCAGCTCTCTTGTTTTTCCCTATTCCTCCCAAACAGGCCGGGATTCCTTCTTGTCCTGAGCCTGCAGCCTGGGCTGAACTTTGGAACTCGGGTCCTGGCGATTGGGCTCGGGAGGAAGCAGATACCTGATGATGGCTCAGTCTACCATGTCCCCCAAGTGTGATGTATTGAGTCAAGATGAACTGCGAAAAAAGCTGTACCAGACGTTTAAGGATCGGGGTATACTGGACACGCTTAAAACACAACTCAGAAACCAGCTAATTCACAAATTGATGCACCCTGTGTTGAGTGGAAAACTACAGCCTCAGTCTATTTCAGTGGAAGGGAGTGCTCTCTTAATAGGTGCCTCTAACTCTGTAGTGGCAGATCACTTACAGAGATGTGGCTATGAATATTCACTTTCTGTTTTCTTTCCAGAAAGTGGTTTAGCAAAAGAAAAGGTATATACTATGCAGGATCTATTACAACTCATTAAAATCAACCCTACGTCCAGTCTCTACAAATCACTGGTCTCAGGATTTGATAAAGGAAACCAAAAAGGTTTTCTTATTAATTTCTTGAAAGAATTGGCAGAATATCATCAAGCTAAAGAGACTTGTGATATGGAAACTCAGACAAGTTCAACATGTCCTAACAAAGACTCACTTGCTGAGAAGCTTCAGTTTATCGATGATCAATTTGCAGATGCTCATCCTCAGCATCCAAAGCTAGAGTCTTTAGAAATGAAGCTAAATGAATATAAAAAAGAAATAGAACAGCAACTTCGAGTAGAGATGGGTCAAAAGTTGAAGTATTTTAAAGAAACTGAAATAGCAAAACTTAAAATGGATGAGAAAAGGAAGTACGAGAAGGAATTATCTGAGTTCCGAAACGAATTTAAGAGAACTTATCATGCAAAAAATGAAGCCCTCATTTCTCGCGAAAAGAATGCTCTTGAAAGAATTCAGAAGCACCAGGAGACTGAAGCAAAAGAAATTTATGCTCAAAGGCAGCTTCTACTAAAAGATATAGATCTGCTAAGAGGCAGAGAAGCAGAACTGAAGCAAAAAGTTGATGCTTTTGAATTGACCCAGAAACTCCAAGAAGAAAAAAATAAAAGTACTGCTGAAGCACTTAAGAGACGAGAACAGAATATAAAGAGTATTGAAGAGAGCTATGATCAAAAGCTCAAGAATGAACTTCTAAAGTATCAACTTGAACTAAAGGATGAATACTTCAATAGAACTAACAGACTGATTGAAGATGAAAGGAGGAGTAAAGAAAAAGCTATTCATTTGCAAGAGGAGCTCATAGCTTTTAATTCAAAAAAGGAAGAACTAAGTCAATCTATAAATCGTATAAAAGAACTTGAGCTTGAATTAGAGTCTGTCAAAGCCCAGTTTTTGACAATAACACAACAAAACCACTTGCTGAATGAAAAGATTAAAGAGATGAATGATTACTCAGTACTAAAAGAAGAGAAGCTAGAACTTCAGGCACAAAATAAAGTACTTAAACAACAACTGGAAGAGAATAAGAATGAAAATTTGAATCTCCTAAACCGCATAGCTCAGCCATCTCCTGAGCTTCTGGTTCTTCAGAAAGAATTGAAGAAAGCAGAAAGTACTATAGCACTTGAGCATAAGGAGTTTGAAACTCATAGACAAGTTCTGCAAAAACAGCTGCAAAGTGAAATTGAACATTCGGCACAGCTAAAGGCCCAGATATTAGATTATGATGCTTCTGTAAAGAGGTTAAATATTCAAGTTGGTGATTTAAAATTGCAACTGAAACACACTCAGACAGCCCTGGAGAATGAAGTGTACCGCAACCCAAAGCAGTCTCTGAGCCATCGGTCTGTGAGTGGGCTAATAAGTGGCAAGGTGGTGCCTCACAGTGGTGATACAAGCAGGGATTTCTCAAACAGCCCTCTTGGACAGGAGAAGATTACGGCAGTTGTACCAAGAATCACAGGTTATCCAAATACAGGAAAAGAAGCTGGTTCCCCAGACTCTGACCTTGAGTTTGTGGCCAGTACAAAAGCCAGGGTAAAAGAGCTAGAGCAAGAGGCCGAACGCTTGGAGAAAGCTTTCAGACATTACCATCGAAGAGTTCTTCGAAACCCGGTTAAGAGCCCACCACTAGCAAAGAGTCCACCATCTTCGCACTTGCGGGGAACCCTCAAAACTGTCACTTCTAGCTCCCTGGAAAGATGTGCTTTTACAGAGGACCGAGTTATCCCTGAGCACCCAGAAAGACGGATGTTGGCAGAGGACAGAGTTTTCTCTGGGCAGCCTCAGGTGGGCACACCTCATGAGGAAAAGAGTGCTGCCTCTGAGGCACAGACAGTCAGCACAGCTTCGCGGGCACGTAAGAGTACTTCTTCCAGACGTCTCTCCTCCACGCCCCTTCCAAAAGCAAGAAGAAGCCTCAATAATGAAATGTATTTGGAAGGTATGGGCAAATCACTTCTTGATTTCCCCAATTCTTGTCCTGACAGAATGTCCCAGCCATCACCCGTGGAATCTGGGCATAGCCTCTCTGCACCTTCCTCCTCCAGCCCTCCAGAACAGAAGGCCAGTCTTCATCAGAAACAGACTGAAATTCAAGAAAAAAGTGAATTTTCAAATCTGGACAAGCTAGCTTTTAAGGATAATGAGGAATTTGAATCATCTTTTGAATATGCAGGGAACAGGTCAAGACAGTTTGAAGCAGATGGGTTACACCCTGCTGGTGATATGCCTCATGTGGATGCTGCTGCAGCTACTCTGCCTACAAGACCTGTCCCACGTCATAACTCAAGTATTGATCAGAAAGAACTTGGAGAACAAAAGGAAGATGAAAAATCATGGGAGCAGCAAATGAAAGAACGAAGGCAGAGTGAACGGCAAGAAGCTCTAGAAAGGGAACGAAGAGAACTGGAAAAACTGGATCAGGAAAGGAGAATGATTGAAGAATCACTGAAGATTGAAATGAAAAAAGAATTAGAAATGACTGTTCAAGATGTGAGAGACAAATCTACTCATGGCGAAAATCCTTTAGAGAAATATATGAAAATCATCCAGCAGGGGAAAGACCAAGAGTTATCTGCAGATAAGAGCTCAAAAAAGATAACCAGAGAATGCTCAGTAGTGGACACGCTGCCATCCAGTGACAAGAATGAAAGTTCCACAGGCTTTTCTCATGAAGAACCAGATGATATTTGGTAATCATGTTAGCTGCCCAGACTTCTCACATACAACAGTGAAGTTATGTAACCCATCATCCTTTCTAAATGTTTCTCTGTAACCAGATAAAATTCTTAATAAAAATTGTATTAATAAAAAAAAATAGAAACCACATTCTTATTTTGTACATCTTCATGGTAACTGGTTTACAAAGCACAGGTATGGTGGTATGGTTTCCAGATACATTGAGTTTATTTACATAGTGCAGTCTAAAGTGAGGACATCCTGTAGTTTTTATACTCTGCTTGAGTTAAACAAAAATATAAATTGTTGAAGAAAATTAAATATAAATATCTCTAAAAAACTGGAAAGTCTTAAAGATGATGAGATTCAGAATAAAATTTTATTAGAAATAGTAGAGGCTAAAGAGAGTTCTGGGGAGGAAAAGAAATTTCAGAGGACTTGATAAAATAATCTGGAATCAATCATGTTGCAAATTTGAATTTTCCTGAGTTATCTTTGTACTATTTGTTTAGTAGAAGAATTCTAATACAGAATTTGCTTATAAGCTTATATTTGTGGGAGTTCTGAAAACAAAGCAGTTCCAATAGTTTTGAATATACTTAGTGTCTGCTCACTCTGATCTGTTAACTCTAAAAACTGCTCTTGGCTTTTCCTGTTGATGGTTGGTACACAAAGCACCTAGTATAGTGGCTGGTACACGTTACTCACAAACCCCACCTCTGAGTCTTTCACATTTCTGTCAACATGGAAACAAACTCTTTAATCTCTCTCACTGTTGTTTTTGTTTGATGAATATATTTTGAATAGGATATCACTATGTGATTTTTAAATTTTCATTTTAAGGTATGATGAATGGGTGAAGGCTGACAGGATAATCTGGCCTTTGGACAAAGGTGGACCAAAGAAAAAACAAAAGAAGAAAGCTAAGGTATGTTTCCATATTCATAGACTTTATGATAGGTACAGGAATTATTTAAATTCTATTATTTCTTTAAGACATTGTTTTTTTAAGAGCAGTTTTGCTTTCACAACAGAATTGAGAAGATATAGAGATTTCCCATATGCCCTCTGCCACATACATGCATGACCTCTCCCACTGTCACTCCCTCAACCCCCACCAGAATATTGTATTTGTTAACAATTGATAAACCTACATCTTCACAGCGTTATCAGAATCCACAGTTTACAACAGGGTAATGAGCACAGGAAGGTATAACACACATAGTTTGAGTTTGGACAAATGTATAATGACAGGTACCCACTGTTAAAGTGTCATACAGAGTATTCTGTGCTCGACCAGTTCTTCTTTGTACTCTCTCTTAATCCTTGGCAACAGCTAATGTTTTTACTGTCTGCATAAATTTGCCTTTTCCAGAATGTCATATAGTTAGAATCATTACAGCATATAACCTTTTCTGATTGGTTTCTTCCATTTAGTAATATGCATTTAAGGTGTTGTGCTTTTTTAATAAATCTTGTTTTCTCACTGTAATAATTGTCTTGATTCTATTAAGAGAGTTGCAGATTTTCTCTGTTATAACTCAGGTGCTAAAAAAATTTTTTTGAAATTTAAAATCTATTACCACCTCATCTCACAGAGAGATGAAAACCAGCAATGCCTAGGGCACTGATTTTAAAACTCGAATGCCTGTGGAGCCTTCATAGGAAGAGGGTAAAGTAGGACTCAGAGTGATACATAGAGGACTTGGTTCTCACTAGAGAGGGTGGAAATAATCATTCTGTTGGGGCAATGCTGACCCAAGGTTGCCAGATTGCATTACAATTCTTAATACACTTATATACTACAATTTTTCATATCTCTGTTTGTATATAAAGTATGTTAACACCCAATTCAATCTTTTTTTTTCTTTTTCTTTTTTCATGATCTGAGATTTTTTTTTTTTTAAGAGAGAGAATTTTTTAATATTTATTTTTTTTTTAGTTTTCTGTGGACACAACATCTTTATTTTATTTTTATGTGGTGCTGAGGACCAAACCCAGCGCCCCGTGCATGCCAGGCGGGCACGCTACCACTTGAGCCACATCCCCAGCCCTGAGATTGTTTTTAATTGTCTTAAATCTTATGGTAACATATTTTACAAATTTGTACTGATTTTGATCTCTTTTACCTTAATTTTTCCATCTAATAAGTTGGTAAAAAGCACCACTCCCAACCATCTAGATAGATTTCCATAGTATTGTTTCTGAACAGTTGTTTAAAGACAATCCTGAATGATAACTTAGTCTTAGAAAATTAAGAATTAAAAAGTAAAGTCTAACTTGTTATTGTATTATGCTGACTTAAAAGCATCTGAACTTATGGATCAACTATAAAATGGGAGAAGTGTTAAATATTCTTTATTTCATATCATACATAAACCACACTAAAATGCCTTTCTATAAGGAAAGAACAACATTTTAGATACAAGGAATTCTAATTAAACTGACATGGTCAACAGAAATATAGAAACTGCTTCCTTATCTTCAACCACTGCCTTTAATAGGCTGATGAACACAAATTGAAACAAATGTGAATCATGCTTGGTTCTGAGAGTGCAAAGGGGTTTCCCTTATATTTAAACATATTCACAGGATCAGTTATATAAACCTAAATATAAAACCATTTTTCAGATGTCATTCACGATTTTTGTGAAATACTGAACCTTACTAATTAAGTCCAACCATAACTTTAATTTACTGAATTTACTGAAGTGGAAGTATTACCAAATATTAATTTAACTACAAGTCACTTTTACTTAAATCAGGGTTGTCCAACAAAAATAGTTTTGTCATTCATGATCTGATTTCTGGTGTATCACATCAATTAAATTATGGTGTACATAAGAAAGCCAAGAGACATTTCTGTTTGGTAATAAATAGGGCAATAAGTAGCTATTACTCATTAGTGGCTTTTTTGAGGTAAGCTATGAAGTCTGCCCTTTCTCCCTTCTTAATGCCAGCGAAGATCATTTTTGTTCCAAGGAATGTACTTTTTGGGAATCTCCAAATACTCCATCAGTGTATCTTCTCCCCAGGTGATGCCTTTGTTCTTGTTAGCATCTGTGTAAGAGAAGCCAGCAGCCTGACCTGTCTTCTGCCCAGACAGTCCATGGAGATTTGGCCCAGTCTTGTGCTTGCCTCCCTTTTCCATGGTGTGGCACTAGGCACACTTCTGAACAAAAATCTTCTTGCCTTTCTCAACATCACCCATTTTTAATTTGTTCTTTCGTCACTAGCGCAAAGAAGGTCCCCGATCAGAAGTGGACATCCCACTCTCTAGCCCAAGGACACACTGGTCTGCGCCTATGTATCATTGTCGGTGCAACTGCCAGAACCACTATATTTTTAAAAATGCAAAATCTGATGTTTAAATTTTGAAAGCAGTAGTAAATTTAAAACACATCTGCTGAGAAGTTGTAGCCTTACCTGTACCTTCAGTCTTCAACCTTTGCTATAGAGATCTGCCTAGCATATTGTCTATTTTTGATGTCTTGGTCAGTGGATAATAAGGAACCAGGGGGAGTGCTGAATAGTTGTATAGCTTGCCAATGCACTAGCTTCACAAAATAATTGCAGGGTTACAAATTGTGGAATATCATATTCATATAAATAGATTAGAAAACTGATCTTGATTTTTCTATAAACACAAATTAGGGGTTGACATATATAAACTAGCTTTTTAATTTATTATTATTAGTTTTCCTTAGAGAATTTAAATGTTCATTTTTCTTAAGGCATTGGATATTCTCATGCATTTTGTCATTGTTGTTACCCAGAATAAAGAAGATAGTGAAAAGGATGAAAAAAGGGATGAAGAGAGGCAGAAGTCAAAACGGGGACGACCTCCTTTAAAATCAACCCTTTCATCAAATATGCCGTATGGTTTATCTAAGACAGCAAACAGTGAAGGAAAATCAGGTACCAGCTGTGCTCACAGTGCTATGCCAGACAGCTCACCTCTGTCAAATGGAATGGAAGGTGCTCGCTCTTGAGAATCACTGATTTATTAAAAATCATATATAGTCATGTGTCATTTAACAATGGGGATACATTCTGATAACAGCATTGTCATTGTGCAACATCATAGAGTATACTTACACAAACCAAGATGGTTCTAGTATCACTAAGCAGCAATAATCTTATTAATATCATGGAATGCACTTACATAAACCAAGATGGTTATGGCATCACTAGGCAATAGAATCTTATAGGACTACCATCATACATGCAACCATCATTGATTGAAACATCACTCTGTGTTACTTAACTGTTGTTAAAATTACCGTTGTGTGAGAGAGTCATAGTAAAAATAATCTAGGTTTTAATCTCATGATTTAAATTACAAAATTTAATTCAAAGCTAATGTTTATTTGCTACTAGATTTTATTTAAAATCTAGTGATATTTTAATGGAGGATTAATTAACAATCCATGAGACCTGATGTGTGCAACACTTTGCTGCAAAGCATGCACTAGTATCCCATGTTAAGTTTAGTGTTATTCAGCAAAGCCAAGACTGTGCTGTTCTTCTTTTACTTTCACCTCAATTTTCTAATTTTGTGTATTTTTACATGTAATGTAAGAAATTTTAAATGATTATCTTACAAATGTCCCTCCCTTCATGAGATTGTCCTGAACTACAATTTGTCATTAGTTCATGTGGTGCTTGAGTGCAAATTAAAAAGGACATCTTTTCTCTTTACTGCCATCTGCTGGAGTGCTGTCATAAAATACAAATACAGGATGTCCACAAAGTGAAAGGTACCCCATAGGTGGCATGCTTTTGTGCAGTGTACAAACTACAGAATTATCCATAGCAGCTTTATTAAACTTCTGTATAAAAGTTGTGGTTTTTTTTAAACATGAAAAAAAATGAATTCTAAGCCAGGCATGGTGGCACATGCCTATAATTCCAGCTAGTTGGGAAGCTGAGGCAGTAGGATCACAAGTTCCAGGCCAGCCTCAGCAACTTGGTCAGAACCTGTCTCAAAATAAAGAAAGGGGAAGCACCATTGGGTTCAATTTCCAGTACCACACACAAAAAGCAAAAACAAAACAACCCCCATCTATATTCTTTTATGATAAAACCACAAAATGAAACTTTATACTTTTTCACTTAAAATAATATGTTGTTTGCCTTTTTGAACTTGTTTAGGATATGAGCATCATATGGGCAGGATTTTTATGTTTTACAGTTCTTATACAACTTTAGAACCCCCCTTATTCTATTATTTTAAAGATTTTTCTAATGTAAAGAAAAATAATTTTACTTGCAAGTAGGTGCCTTTTCTTGTACTTTTTTGTCTATTTAAAGTTTTGAGTATTTACATTGCTCATTTTAAATAGTCGTCTTTCCAGAATCGTTTAAAATGGAATGTCATATATTCCCTTCTTAGGACCCAAAATGGTTAATATTAGTACATACTAGATCTTAGATCAAACTGCTTAACATACTAACTTCTTAGTACTTGTCATTTGACTTTGCTACGTGCTATTGTAACCTAAATATGATACTAAGGAAAATGACCAAACAGCTTTTTATATATCATTGAGATAGTAATATGCTATTTATTGTATCTTCACAGAATTTAGTTTGAAATCCCCTTCTTCTAAATTTTTGTCACAAATGTTATAGCTTATTTTATGTAGGAAATTTGTGTGGGGAGTATTTGGAAGTACATGATTAAGGGTTTTGATTATATTTTGTAAGATTTTTGTTATAAGATTACATTGGTAATTAAGATAAAAGCCTGTATAGTATAATAATTTTTTCTCTTGCAGACTCTTGCTCATCTGATAGTGAAACAGAAGATCCTTTAGAAAAGAATTTGATAAATGAAGAACTCTCTCCTGATATTAAGGAAGAACTCGAAAAAAATGAAAATTTGAATGATGATAAACTAGATGAAGAAAATCCAAAGATTGCTGCACATATATTAAAAGAAAATGATAGGACTCAAATGCAGCCTTTAGAAACCCTGAAGTTAGAAGTTGGAGAGAATGAACAAATAGTGCAGATATTTGGAAACAAAGTGGAACAAGTAGAAGAAGTTAAGAAAGAGGCAGAAAAATCTCCTAAAGGAAAGGGAAGGCGAAGCAAAACAAAAGATCTTTCTTTAGAAATTATAAAGATTTCATCATTTAGCCCCGATGAAGCAGGAAGTGAACCTCACATAGAAACTCATAGTCTTGAATTTTCCTCATTAGACGGTAAAAACTTTTCTTGTGCTACTGAAGATGAAATTGACCAATATGGGAAAGAAAAAAAGTTGAAAAGGAAAATATTAGGACAGTCATCACCAGAGAAAAAAATAAGACTGGAGAATGGAACAGAAATGACAAATAGTGTGTCTCAAGAAAGGACTGGTGATTGTATTGGATCTGAGGGAATAAAAAACTTAAATTTCGAACAGCACTTTGAAACAGAAAATGAAGGAATGCCATCATTAACAGCAGAGTCGAACCAATGTGCTCAAGAGTCCAGTGGTGAAAAACTTGATAGTCCAGCTGAAGAAACTGTGAATACACCACTGAAAGAAGAGGAAGAGGCAATGCCTCTGATTGGGCCCGAAACCTTGGTGTGCCATGAAGTAGATTTGGATGATCTGGATGAGAAGGAAAAGACCAGCATTGAGGAGGTGGTAGTTGAGAGCTCTGAGTCCAACTCCCTCGTTTCTGTCCCACCTGCCCTCCCTCCTACAGCTCAGCATAACTTCTCAGCAGCTTCACCACTTACTCTCTCTCAGGACGAGTCTCGAAGTGTAAAAAGTGAGAGCGACATAACGATTGAGGTTGACAGCATTGCTGAAGAGTCTCAAGAAGGTCTCTGTGAGAGGGAATCAGCAAATGGGTTTGAAGCCAGTGCTGCCACTGGTACTTGCAATATAATTGTACAGGAACGAGAGAGCAGGGAGAAAGGTAAGACTTGCCAGGGAAACACTTGCCTTTGTGTTAAAGTAAAAGTTAAGAGTTTCAGGTACTGCTGATTTTTAAGTACCATCTTTTTTTCTTTTCTCTTTTAAAAATGTGTATTTAAGGGGGCGTGGGGGCAGGAAAGCTGGTGGAATGCGATGGCCATTATTACCCTAGGTACATGTATGAGTGCACATATGGTGCAACACTACATTGTGAACAGAGAAATGAAAAGTTGTGCTGCAATTGTGTACAACGAATCAAAGTGCATTCTGCTGTCACATATATCTAATTAAAATAAATAAATAAATAATCTTTTAAAATGTGTATATATAGCCAGGAGTGGTGGTGCACGCCTGTAATCCTAGCGGCTCGGGAGGCTGAGGCAGGAGGATTACAAGTTCAAAGCCAGCTTCAGCAAAAGCGAGGCACTAAGCAACTCAGTGAGACCCTGTCTCTAAATAAAATACAAAATAGGGCTAGGGATGTGGCTTAGTGGTCAAGTGTCCCTGAGGTCAATTCTCAGTACCAAAATAAAAAGTGTTCATATAGAAGTAAATGTAGAGTACATAGATGAATAAATGTTTTTTGTGTTGTTTTCAAATTATATAATTTTCAATTTATATAATAAAATATTTTTTGTGTTGTTTTCAAATTATCTCTTTCCCTTTATTTCAGGTCAGAAAAGGCCAAGCGATGGAAATAGTGGATTAATGGCAAAAAAACAAAAGCGCACCCCAAAGCGAACAAGTGCTGTAGCCAAAAATGACAAGAATGGAGCAGGTCAGTGCTTTTCAGTGCTGGCTTCTGTAGGGTGGTAGTCATTTCAGCAGTTTGCTGGTTTTGATCCTGGCTTGTATCTGTTTAAAAATAAATCTAGTTTATTATATTTTTTCATCAACTTTAATCTGAAGGTACATATCAATTTTACTTAGAACTGGGATAGATGCAATTATTTTTTATACTGATTTTATGTGTATTTCTTATGGAAAGCAGTTTAATATTAGTGCAACATATTAGGGACTCAAAAGAAAAATACAATTACTCTGGTGTTAAAAACAGATAAAGGAGCTGAGGATATAGCACAGTTGGTAGAGTGCTTGCCTTACATGCACAAGGCCCTGGGTTCAATCCCCAGTACCACACACATACACATAAAAAAAAAAAAAAGTAGATAAATTTACATTTTTGCAGGGAATGTTTTCCTCTGAGCTAAAAAAAAATCTAATTTGTAGATAGTATGGTAATTTTAAAACATGGAGAAATAAGGGCAATTCTTATTGATTAAAAAAATTAGTAAATCTATATGAATGGATTAGATTACATGAAAAAAATTTTGTGCGATGAATAAAATTAAATAAGAATGTGGTAGAAATAAATGCAATTGATTTTGATAGATTAAAAGTTTAACCTCTAAAATATGCCTTCATACAAGTCTGAAAAGGAAGTTCTAGTTTACAACAGACATATAGTTCAAGGAAAGAACATATGATTTACACAGGATAAAAGGCATTTTAGTAGTCGGGGGTTACTGTCAGCTATGTAGTGTAGTCTAAGGAAAAGAGCGCGATAGGAGATGAGTATATAAAAGTCTTAGGAATTACAAAGGGAATGTGAGTAATGTTACAGTGGGCAAGCCTGGCAGTCATCACCTTGTCAAATAATCAAAGTGAACACCATCCTTATTGAAACAGTGTCCCACTGGACATTAGCAGCCACATATGTGATATTCCTATCAAAGATGCATAATGTGAATCTAATCATGAGGCAGCATCAACAAATTTAAGCTAAAGGATATTCTGTAAAATAACTAACCTATAATCTTCAAAATTAAAAAAGTCATGAACATTGAGGAAAGAGGAAATGTTCCAGCATGAAGGAGACTTTAGAGACAGAGATGTGGCAACTAAATGCAGTACATGATTTTTACCTGGATACTACTGCTATAAAGGGTATAATTGGGGCAACCGGAGATCTGAGGATTAGATGATAGTAATATATCTGTGCTAACTTTCTGATATTGATGCTTTATCATCGTTCTGTAGGAGTGTGGTATTTTAATAAATATCCACATATACATTGATACTTTTCTCTTCAAGAAATAAAACCTAGGGGCTGGGATTGTGGCTCAGTGGTAGAGCGCTCGCCTAGCACGGGCGGGACCTGGGTTCAATCCTCAGCACCACATAAAAATAAAGGCATTGTGTTGTGTCCATCGACACCTAAAATATAAATATTAAAAAAAAAAAAGAAGAAAGAAAGAAAACCTAAATCCCCTCCCATTTAGTGTGGGATGAACTCAATGTCCCATTTCTAACAAAGTGGCAGTGACAGAGTGTGACTCTGGAAAATAGGTCATAAAAGGCACCAAATTCCTCCTTATTCTTCATTGGATGGCTTGTTCTAGGGGAAGTCTGCTGTTGGGAAGATATTCAAGCAGTTTGTCCAGAGGCCCGTATGTTGAAGAACTGGGGGCATTGTACCAATAGCTTGAGAGAGTGAGTGAGCCACTTTGGAATAATATCTTCCAGCCTCGGTCAAGTCTTCAAAGACAAAAGCCCTGGCTCAAAGTTCAAGTGTAACCTCACAAGATTCCTGAGCCAGACCATACAATCTGCTCCCAGATTCTGATAATCAAAAATTGTGTGAGATAATGAACACATTTGCAGTTTTAAACTGCTAAGTTTGGGACTAATTTGTAATACAGCAGCAGATAACTGACACAGAGAATGTTGTCTGTAGAAATATCACACACTGAAGTACTCTAGTGTAGCAATTGGGTGAGAAAATAATATGGGTAATGTTTGTAGATTTGAAGATTATTTCAGATAAAAAGTTTAGAAGATTAAAAAAGGAGGCCAGGTATAAGGGCTCACGCTTGTAATCCCAGAGGCTCAGGAGGCTGAGGTAGGAGGATCACGAGTTCAAAGTCAGCCTCAGGAAAAGTGAGGCACTAAGCAACTCGGTGAGACCCTGTCTCTAAATAAAATACAAAATAGGGCTAGGGATGTGGCTAAGTGGTCGAGTTCCCCTAAGTTCAATCCCTGGTACCAAAAAAAAAAAAAAAAAGGAAGAAAGGACATGACTAATTTTACTAGAATCTGGTTTAAAAAGCAGTGAAAGAGGAAATAATTAAAGAGATTTGGTAAATAAAATCACTAGGATTTAGTTAATAAGATAAATAAATAAAATCATTAGGATTGGTCAAGTATTAGGAATTAGTTACCTGAGATATGGAATATGGGAGTAGTAGCAGGCTATAGGAAGAGAAATTTGGAGAATGTTTAAAGGTACCCAATATTAGGGAAATAAGGATCTGGGCTTAGAAATCAGTCGGATTTTAGAAGATAGTTGTCAGAGACTCGAAAGAGAATGAGATTACCATGAAAGAATTAAAAGAATGAGCAGAAAAAGGAACAAAAACAGTGTGGCATAACCCTTTATGTGGGCCAGGAGGAAGAGTGTGGAAACTCACCAGAGATAAATTGAAGTTAGTAAACACTAGGAGATTTGAATAAGAAGTTTCAAATGCTGTAGAATATTCAAGTAGGATTGAAATACATAATTGAGTTGAACCAGTAGTTTAAGTTTGGGACCCTAACCACAGCATAGAGGTGTGGTTAGACTATGGAAGTCAGGTTAACAAGAGTTTCTCTTCCAAGGAAAAGAGGTGCCAGTTAAAGGGCGAGGTCTTCTCCTCTTCCCTCCTTCTCTTTTTTCAAGGGTGGAAAGATCTAAGCATGCTGTGCACTCTGGGAACCAAAGAAGAGAATACAGACAGTTGACATTGGTTGTTGGAGAGGAGCTGGTACAGCTGGTCTTAAGAGCGTAGCTGAAAAGATCAGTTTGTCCAGAAACTCTTTTTTGAAACCAAAAAAATAAAAAGACAATAAGGACAAATACAGGTAGGAAAGGGACTTGGAAATTGAATGTGTAAACCTCAGCTTTGCCTTTTTAGTAGAAGGCAAGGTTGGCTTTAGAGAGTGAAGTTAGGTCAGAGGTAAGGGGTAGAGCTTGAAAAAAAAAAAAGGAAATAAAATTGACAATTCCAATGTGTTTTATGGGAAAACCAAAAGTATCTTCTAATATGAGATTGCCGATATGATACTAAGAAGTGTAACTGGGGATGAAGAGTAATGCCAGAGCCGCCAGGAGCACTCGCTGACTGGGACTGGATTGGCCATGCCATGAGACTCCTCCCCCGCCTGCTTCTGCTTCTCTTGCTGGCTCAGTATCTTAGAGAGGATGAAGAAATAGTGGAAGATTCAATAATTGAAGATGAAGATGATGAAGCTGAGGTAGAAGAAGATGAACCCACAGATTTGGCAGAAGATAAAAACAGAGGAAGAAGATTTATCTTCTTCTGAAGCATCACCAAATGCAGATACAACTATCTTGTTTCTGAAAGGAGAAGATTTTCCAGCAAATAACATAGTGAGGTTCTTGGTAGGCTTTACAAACAAGGGTACAGAAGATTTTATTGTCGAATCCCTAGATTCCTCATTTCGTTATCCTCAGGACTATCAGTTTTATATCCAGAATTTCAAAGCTCTTCCTCTGAACACTGTAGTACCACCCCAGAGACAGGCCAATTTTGAGTATTCATTCCTGCAGAGCCTATGGGTAGACGACCCTTTGGTCTGGTCATCAATCTGAATTACAAAGACTTGAATGGCAATGTATTCCAAGATGCTGTCTTCAATCAACTGGTTACAGTTATTAAAAGAGAAGATGGGTTAGATGGAGAAACATTATGTATATGTTCCTTGCTGGTCTTGGACTTCTGGTGTTGGCCTTCATCAACTCCTAGAATCTAGAAAGTGCAAGAGACACATACAGAAAGTAGAAATGGGTACATCAAGTCAGAATGATGTTGACATGAGTTGGATTCCTCAAGAAACTTTGAATCAAATCAATAAAGCTTCATCAGGAAGGCTGCCCAGGAAGCGGGTACAGGAGAGATCGGTGGGATCTGGTGAGTAAATGTTCCTTTGTGCAACAATTCAGTCTATACTTCCCTGCTGTAATGTTTTGGGAATTAGTACAGAGAAACCATATCACCATAGAAGGCAACTACTTCTTATGTGTGGACTGAGCAGACAGAGTCTCTGGCAATAATATTGCTGAAAATGTACTGCTTTTTTTTTTTCTAAATTAACAATTTTTTTTTGGAAATCATTAAAATCTATGTGTGTGTAAAAAAGAAGTGTAACTGCTGAGTCTGTTGCATTTAGGTTTTTATCATTTATAGTCTCCAAGTAAACTTGTTGTTGTTGTTACAGGACAAAGCAGTGATAGTGAAGATCTCCCAGCTGTGGACAATTCAAGTAAATGTACCCCAGTGAAACACCTTAGTGTGTCTAAGCCTCAGAAGCTTACACGATCACCTGCAAGAATCTCCCCTCATATCAAAGATGGAGAGAAAGAGAAACACAGAGAAAAACATCCAAATTCATCTCCTAGGACATATAAGTGGAGCTTTCAACTCAGTAAGCAGCTTATGGATAACATGAATATATATTGTAAAGTGGAGTATATTTAAAATGCCAACTTAATAAGGAATAATGGTTAACAAATTATTTATGTATTCCAAATCATTAATCACTACTTGTTATCTTAAATACAAATCTGTAACTTTTTATAAGATTAACTTGATAAATATTGATGAGATTGCCAGTTAAGAAGACACATATGGGGCTGGGGTTGTGGCTTAGCAGTAGAGCACTCGCCTCTCAACGTGTGAGACGCTGGGTTCGATCCTCAGCACCACATAAAAATAAATAAACAAAATAAAGATATTGTGCCCATGTATAACTAAAAAAAAAAAAAAAGACACATGGCTGGGTGTGGTGGCGCACCCCTGTGATCCCATCGGCTCTGGAGGATCAAAAGTTTGAGGCCATCCTTAGCAACTTAGCAAGACTCTAAGTGCCTTGGCAAGACCCTGTCACTAATTATAAAATAAAGGGCCGGAGATGTGGTTTAGTGGTGAAGTGCCCCTGGGTTTAATCCCCAGTACCAAAAAAAAGAACCAGTCTGATATAAATTGATTAAACTGAGGTGCCTTTTGTCATATCAGTAATTTAAAATAATACTTATATATAGATAAGGGTTGCTTTGTGTTCATTTATGTAATGCATGTTGAGTATAGAAATTTTGGATATGTAAGGATGCTTAATCATGAATTTAATTCATATCTTACCTTTTTAAAGAGCCTTATTGAGCTTATTATGGTATGCTTTAATAAACTAAGCTTTTTGTTCACTTATGATTTAGATTTTTGATAGAACTGCTATCTTTTTTGTCATAGATTTTAAAATAAATTTTTTCCCTTTTAGATGAATTAGATAATATGAATAGTACAGAGAGAATCTCTTTTCTTCAAGAAAAATTACAGGAAATCAGAAAATATTACATGTCTTTGAAGTCTGAAGTTGCAACCATAGACAGGAGAAGAAAAAGATTAAAAAAGAAAGACAGAGAAGGTAATTTTATTAATTTTTTTCTCATTTTTTTTCCAAATATACTATCAATTTAGAAGATTTGTTTGTCACTCTCTGAGTATGGTATATACATTTATTAGTTATTGCTTTTAGATTCCTAGTGTTTTTTTCTGTTGCATTTACTAAAGTGAATGGGTTAGCAGCTGAATTAGTTAGTATGAGACCTCTGAAAGGGAGTATGAACTAAGTTATACAATTTTTTATTTTACTAAATGTGGTGGGTTCTCCAGAAGATCTGACTTTCTCTGAAATTTACTCTTTGATCAACAGGAATTTATTGAGTGCCTATTCACAGACACTGTATTTGTTATTATGAGGGTCATTAAAATAAATAAGATATAAGGCTGATCCTCAAGGGGATTATCTTGTTGGGGCAGTAAGTCATTTTCTAAGCAACTGTAGTATAATTCAGTGCAGTTCACCATCATTAATGACTACTTCATCATGTGCTAGGTGCTCTGCCAGTTGGTAAAATGGAAAAGATGAATTAAATGAGTGCAGACTTTGATCTCAAAAATGTGAACATCTAGAAGGACAGCCAGGAATTACATTAACCAGTGTAGGAGTTAGTGGAAGGACAGGATACTTTGAAGTAATCATTAAAGGGATAAAGTATCCCAGTTAGATCTTAAAAACATGAAGGATTGGACTTGGAGTGTGACTCAGTGGTAGAGTGAATGCCTGTCACACAGGAGGCCCTGGGTTTGATCCCCAGCACCATACACACCACACAAAATAAAGTGTAGGGTTGACTTCTAATTTAATGTGTTGGAGAGAATGTGGATAACTGGAATTTATATACTGTTTATGAAAGAACAATTTTAGTATAACTATTTCTAGAGAACTGTTGTACCCACAAAACCTAAAAATATGCAGAATACATTCTTTTTCTAGGTGTATCCTTCAAACCTAGAGAAATCCTTATTCCTGTGGCCAAAACCAACTATACAAAGATGTTCTTTACTGCACTGTCTTGAAATAGAGGAAAATGGAAAATAGCCTAAACATTCATAAATAGGGATGGATGAGTAAATAATGGTTTACTCATTAAAAAAACCTTAAAACTCTATACCTAAAAAGAATAGAGAATAAGACAGCTGACTAAAGGAGAAAATAAATGTCAGCAGCATGTCTTTTGATAGCTGAGCAGCCAATGGACTATTGTAACTCTCCTAGCAGATGAGACAATTCTTACAATGAGACAAAACAAGCAGCAAGCCAGTTCATACCACCTGATTCCAGAAAAGCTCTGAAGGCAGGGATGTGGGACGATGCCGAAAAAATAGAGATTGGGTGAAAATGGAAAGAGAAATTAGATCCTCCTATCCCCCTCTGTAAAACAAGGTTACGACTTTCCTCATGTCCAGGATAAAACAGGAGATTAACTTAACAGAAAGTAGGTTTATAGACTCGGGGACACCAGCCATACCGAGAAGTGAGAGTAAGGTTGAATCAAAAGTTATAGATTGAGCAAAAAGTTTGAACACTGAATAGTAAGACTCCCGTCCATCTTCCAGCCTAGGATTTGATCCTCTTGGCTCACTGAAAGATGTAGCCAAGTTTTTGCCCATTCCTGGGAGGAGATTCTGAAGAAATTGACCACCACAGGAAGAAAGACCTAACATAAATACCAACATTTGGATGTTCCTGTACCAGAAAGTAACATCTGTGCTAATCAGTGCATGTGCATTGCATATGTTGAAAAGCCTCAGTGTTCATAGACAGCTTCCAGTTAGCCTCCTGATGCCCCTCTCTTCAATGTGGGAGCCACATGACTAGATAATTGAGGAAAGCCTGTATATAAAACAGATGCTAAAGTAGATAAAGAGACCAAAAAGGAACTTGAGGGAAAACAGTATAACTTTTTTTTTTTTTAAGCAAAAGGTACACTATTAAAAATATTCAGGGGCCAGAAACAGTGGCACTTGCCTGTAATCCCAGAGGATTGGGAGGCTGAAGCAGGAGGATCAGAAGTTCAAAGACAGTCTCAGCAACTTAGCAAGGCACTAAGCAACTTATTGAGATCCTGTCTCAGAATAAAATCTAACTTTATGTTTTTATTTTTTAATTTGGCGCTGAGGATCGAATCCAGTACTTCACACATGCTAGGCAAGTGCTCTACCACTGAGCCACATCCCCAGCCCTCAGAATAAAATATAAAAAAGGGCTGGGGATGTGGCTCAGTGGTTAAGCAACCCTGGGTTCAATCTCTGGTACAAGAAAAACAAAAACAATTCAGAACTGGAGGAAATGAAACTAGAAGATTGAAAGGACTCACTGTACCCTCTATAAAGAATGAGGGGACAGGAAAAGGGTAATAGCAAAGCATTTCTTGAAATTTTAGAATCCTGTGGATAAAGATTTCTAAAAGTTTACTTTATGAAGGTACATTTGAAAGAAATAAGTCTCAGAACAGCATCAAGTTTCTTAAGTCAGATTTAGAAGCCAAGCTAAGAAACGATATGCAGTCCAGCAAATAGGCAATCCCACAGAGAAAAATAGAAAAGGAAAATCTCAGGGGGATGGGATGGCGAACGGAAGCTGTAGGATGACCGCTGCATAGCAAGCCTGGAAAGCACCTACTCCAGAAATAGGATGGAACAGAATCAGGCAGAAGGGCTCCAGGAGTTCATCTCAAAAATAATTAAGTACAAGGTGAATTAACTGACAGGCTTGGCTTTATGGAGACAAATTTTCTGCCCTCGGTAAAGATTTAGAAGGAATTACTGATAAAATAACTTGTGTCGCGTGGTCTTGAATCACTCAAATCCAGCCTTTTTTTGGTACTGGGAATTGAACCCAGGGGTGCTCTACCCCTGAGCTCCATCCACAGACCTTTTTTAATTTGTTTTTCTTTGGAGACAGGGTCTTGCTAAATTGGGGAGACTGGTCTCGAATTTGTAATTCTCCTCCTCTGCCTCCTGAGTTACTGGGATTACAGGCATGTGCCAACACAGTTGGCTCCAGCAGTTTTTAGTTTCTGGGAATAGCATGGAGCAAAATGGAAAACGATCAGACTCTGTCCTTTTCTTTAAAAAATTTTTAGCATAGAAGTCTTTATAGTACTTTTAAACACAAAAAGAAGAAAAGAACAAATTAATAAATTTCTTCAGAGAACTCCCCACTTCTTTGCGTTCAGTTTCCTAATGGTGATGTAAGTTTCAGACAACTAAAAAGATTCCTTCCTTTTTTATTCTTTGGAAATTTTTATAGTAAGTTATTAAATTGAGACTAAGTGATTTCTAGCATACAAACAAGAATCTTTTACAATGAATAACATATCTATTGATAATCACACACATCTACAAATTTTTTTTTTTTTTTTTGGACTGGTGATTAAACCCAGGATGCTTTACCACTGAGTCACATCCCCAGTCTTTTTTAATTTTTAATTTGGGGACAGGGTCTCACTAAGTTGCTTAGGGCCTTGCTAAATTGCTGAGGCTGACCTCAAATTTGCAATCCTCCTTTTTCAGCTTTCTAAGTCCTGGGATTACTTTATAGGTATGTGCCACATGCCCAGTACACAGATACTGTTGAATAATAATTAAAACTTTAAATAGGAACCAGTAGGCAAAGATTGGCAGGAGAAGCTCTGGGCATGGTGGCACATACCTTTAATCCCAGTGACTGGGGAGGCTGAGGCAGAAGTATCACAAGTTCAGGGCCAGACTCAACAATTTAGGGAGACCCTATTTCAGAATTTAAAAAGTAGAAAGGTCTGGGGATATGGGGATATAGCTCAGTTTAGGTAATGTGCCCCTGGATCCATCCCCAGTACCATTAAAAAAAAAAAAGATTGGAGAAGGAAAGTTTTGGGAAAAAAAAAAAAAAAAAGAGAAGATAAAAGCAAAAAGGGAAAATAAAGGAAAATGTCTGAAAACTGGCAAAACACTTTCTCTCTAAAGTTAGGTTAAAGGTCTTTGAGGATTTTCCCCTAATCATACACCCACATTGCTATAACCTGCACAATTGTGATAGCTGATATTTACGGAAATTCTCTGGATGTTTCTGATTTGGGTCAAGCCAAGTCCTTTACTGGGATCTTTCAAGTAAGGGTTTAAAAGTTTAATCTCTCTAATCTTTACATTTTGTGGTGTCTTTTTTTTTTTTTCTTCTTCTTTCCCTTTTTCACTGCTAGGGATTAAACCCAGGGCCTTGCATATACCAAACACATGCTGTACCACTGAGCAACACTCCCAACCCTGTGGTGTCTATTTTGAACTTTTGGTTACATAACTGACTAAGGACTGATTCCATTCAATTGAGTCAAACAAAATATTTGCTGGCATTTGTTATCTCATCATGTAACACTGAAGAGACCAATGAATAAAGAAAATAATGTTAAGAATCTTATTTCTACTTTGCCATCCACTAGGTATCTCTGTGCAATCATTTCTGACTCTAACATCATTGTTTTTATTCTACAGTGTCTCATGCAGGAGCCTCTATGTCATCTGCTTCATCAGACACTGGAATGAGTCCCTCATCATCATCTCCCCCACAAAATGTCCTTGCTGTAGAATGCAGGTGATAAACATTTTCTCTGCCTTCCCAGCAGTTTGCTGCCATGGACATAAATTCCAAAACCCTGAAATACAACCACAGAGAGCACTCAACTGGTTTGACATTGCTAAGTATATCCTGTGTACTTTTCCAGGCTGGATTGTATCTATTCCCTTCTCTCTTGTTTTATCTTGTTGCAAAAAAAAAAAGCTGATTAATAATTGAAGGTTAGGCAGCCTGCCATATTTGTTATAATTTTTCCTCTTTATTTTTTTCATTTTTTGTGATATAGAAAAAAAGGGCACTTAGCAAATTTGAATTTGTAAAATAAAGCTTTTCAGGTGTTATAGAAATCATAGACAAGCAAGTGCACATGGTAAACATCAAAATATTATCCAGCTGAATAGATACTGCTGCACTTTCACTAAGATGTATTTGTATACTTGGTGAGTAGGGGGTTTATGTTGTGTTTTTTATTGTTGTTGATGGTTTTTTTTTTTTTTTAATTTCTGTGGAAGCACTTGCTATTTAGAACTGCCAAAGTATATGTTCAGCAGTGTGCCCAGGTTTAAAGGTGTAAATGGGACAAAATAAATTGTGAAAGGAAGTGTAGTTGACTGAAAACTACAGTTGTAATAAGTCTTCCACTTTTTATAGGACTTTTGAGCACACAATTATGCAAATATTTTAATGTTTATTAATGTTTACAGTGGAATTGTGAATAAGTTTTCAGTGGACTATCTTATCCCTTGACAAAAATATTTTGTCTTTTTTCTATGTAATTTCAGAGTTTTTATTTTGTTACAAAAATACAAAAATGAAATATATAACAACAATGAAGTTATTTAACAAGATTTCTAAAGCTGAAAATTTTGTGTAAAATAAGGTATTATCTTGCAACTTGTTAAATATATTTATTCAGACATTGGATGTTGTATTTTTATGTATTTTTTAAAATATTAATAAAATTGAAAAAAAGAAAATTCTAGGTTAATTCACTCTTTGGATGACGCTAGCTCTCAGCTGTCCCTTTTACAGGAGGTACCTCCAGCAGCCTGGCCTGTACTGAAGGGAGTCTGTCTCAGTCCTTCAAACAGAATAGAACTATAAATGGGCATCTGGATCATTGAAGTATGTCCTTATTTAGAAACTTTGGCAGTCCTAGTATTTAAACTGTTTTAAGGATCAAATTTTTGGTTGCCCTTCAGAAATTTTGTCACAGTTTTATGTTTGCTATACTGCCGAATAAATTTATATCTCCCAAAGTTGAGATGCAACAACTAAGTAAAGCAACTATGTATGCTTTGTCTGTGAATTGTTCCACAGGCTGATACATTTTGTAAATAATTCTTCCAAAATCATGTATTTAAAGCAGTTTTGCATATACATTATGTAAAAAGTGATTTTTTAAAAGCAATTTTTAAATTCATGTTTGTACATTGAAAGGGGTTTTTTTTAAACCTCCTTTTCTGTGTTTAATACGCTGTAGAGTATAACCTAGATGCTCTAGACTGTATATCAGGATCTGATTTACAAGAACAAAGTTGGAGCTAAACACTAGTGATGGCATAGCATTACTGAAATCATTGTTTCTTAATTTCATTTTACCACATTGTGAACTTGTGATTCAGATTCCTTCCATTTTCTCAGAGAATTAAAAACAAAAAAAGTACTCTTGTAAAATGCACTTTTCTGTCTTTTCTTTGCAAAGCAGAAGTATTTCAATGTAAAATAAAAATGGAGCTCAGCGGTCAGTATTAATAAAGGCTATGTTTTAAACATAGGCTTTATATTTTTAGTGTTCATTTAAGTTATTGCTTTTTCCCCAAATGCCAGTAACTTTATAGTTGGAAAAATCAGATTTCAAAAAACAAAGCATTTCAGTGTATTCTTCAGCCTTTTAATTAAATATTTCTAGTACTTATACAAATAAAAAATGTGTCATTCAAATCTAGTTGAAACTAGGAAGCAACCTTAGATTTAGACATTGAGATATTTTTCAGAGGCAAATCAGTAAATCTGAGATAACTAAGTTTTTAGTTTGAGTACTGTCTATCCCTTCTAATTGATATAAATTTGGTAGTGAAGTATTGGGGTGTTGCTACAGAGAATAAATGATATATTCATTGAATAAATATATAGACACTTAAAATTCTTTTCATTTGGGGCCTGGAAAAGGTTATAAAATTAAGTGAATGTTTATTAGGCATTACAGTTCAAATATTGGGCATGTTTTGAGTTTACCTAAAATTTAGATAGTTCTTACATGTGACTAAGAAAGTAAAAGGGCAAAGACACTCTAATACCTAAAATGGAAGGTTTTATCTGTAAAATCAAGATATTTAATTTTAGTTTACCATGTGTGCCTTTATTGTTTGCTGTTTTTGTACTAAATATTCAGTTTAACTGTCTTTTACTAGGAAAGATGGTTGTACTTAGCACATTTAGAAGACTACTACATACTATCTGTGAAATTGCTTTAAATTATGGAAATTATATTGATTAAGTTATTAATTTATTTATGTACCTTTCTTATGAGCCCTGTAAGTTAACATAGTTATCAAATTATGAAAACATTTAGAGCTAACTTCAGCAGCACACAAAACCTTATCAGAATTAATTCATCAACAATTTATTGAGTATCTTCTGTGTGGCAGGTATTATGCTAATAATGCTAAGCCAGGAGCCACAAAAGTGAAGAAGACTGAAGAAGGTCCCTGTCTTCATGGAATGTGTAATCAAGTGGGGTAGATATTAAAACAAGTGACCTAATATGAAGTTTTGGTGTGCTATGAGATCACCTGATTCAAGAGCTCAGCTAGTATGAAGGCTTGCTTGGGTGGTCTGGAAGACTTTGCAGAGACAGCAACACTGAATTTGAGCCCCCGTGAGGATTATTTGACTAGGAAATGGGAGGAGAGAGATGGATCCTCTAGCATTCCAAGAACATAGGGAAGGAGAATTTGGTACTAAGGAGCCAGGGTTAGAGCAGACCTGGGACGGGGCCAGGTTAAACAGAACCATTCAGGTACTGCTCAAACTTTGCAACTGACCATCTCTACTTCTTGCTCTTCTGTTCCTCTGCCACTCTCATCCCTTGCCCAGAGCTGTCTTTTTTCTTTCTTTCTTTTTTAGTTGTAGACGAATGCAATACCTTTATTTTTATTTTTATGCCTCACATATGCTAGGCTAGAGCTTTTACTACTGAGCCACAACCCTAGTCCCTAGAGCTGTCTTGAGCCACGTATCCATGAAGTTTTGGCTGACTTCTCACCACCATAGAATATCATCCTCTTGTTTGCCCTGTAGTGTTTTACCTGAGAGCTTACTTGTTATTATGTTTACTTGTCCACGTGTGCTTCTGCCCTACTAGATCATGAGTTCCTTAAGTGCTCCTTAGTCATGGGTGTGTTCCCCAAAGTGCCTAGTCCTATCTCTAATAAAGTAAGGTAGTCAAATATTGTTTAAATCGAGAAAAATTACTCTCAATGCTATTGTTTCTGTTTTGTTATTAGTGATTTTTATACGCAAAGCCAGAAATTCAAATGAGGTGTTCAGGTTTCTTTTCTTCAAGTGATGGCATTGAGGTCCAGGAATGGGGCTCAGTGGTAGAGTGTTTGCCTAACAAGTGCTAGACCCTGGGATCAATCACCAGCATGGAAAAGGGGAAAAACCAAAGAGATGGAGTTGAAATATCATTTGGAAAGTATAGGATAGACTTAGATAACATTTCCTCTCCAACTGAAATTATTAATTGATGAGTTGCTTTTCCTTCTCTCCTTCACTGTCATGTGGTTACCCACAGCCTTTTATTCCATTAAAGGAAGGGTACACTGTGGTAGCATTTATCAGTGATGAAGATTGAATGACTATTAGAGTGGAGTTTGCAATCCAGCAAATATGTACTTTAGTGTTTTCACAATAAAACTAGAAATTTTTTTAGTCCTTTATTTATTTATTTTACAAAATTGTTTTCCATGTTGACAAGCACAAAAACAAAACAAAACAAAAATGCTGTTCATTCATATGGGACCCATTATGTACCTCTTTAAATAGAATAAGAAGGGTAGTACTTATAATTTTGGTATTTGTAGTTAAAGTAATTATGAAGCTGTCTTCATTTTGTTGTCTGTATCATGCAGAATTCATTTTGAAAAGTACTATTGTAAAAAAAAGCTTAAGACCTGACATGTTAATATAATAAATAATTATTTGTATAAGTAATTGAATTTCTTCTCAAAATAAATTAAACAAGATAGTATAAGTATGTCCCATGCAAAAATCACAGTGGTTTCTGAAATTAAAATTTAATTGGACATCCTATATTTCATCTGCAAACTCTACACTAGTTCCTTTTCTGTCGTATCCTAAGCATATGTTTATTAGCCTCTAGATAACCATTTTTGGTCACTGATGAGGTATAACAAATTGCTATACTTTCTTTTGGTTTCCAAGGATTTTTCATGGGCAGATTATGATTGAATTTTAGAATTGGATTGGCCCTGTATATAACTGAAAACAGAATTTTCTGGAGGTGTTGTGTTCTTTTGATTGGACCCTGTTCCCACCAGTGGTTAACTGCTTTCAGGAGTTCCCTCATATTTATCCAAACTTACTCTCAAATAAAAACATAAACTTGCCTATGACAAGCCCTTTACAATTATGAATAAAGCCACTATAAATATTCACATGCAGCTTTTTGTGTGAGCATGTTTTCACCCTTCTTGGTTAAATACCTAGGAGATTGCTGGATTATACCACTGTTCTATCTTACATTCCTACAAGCAGTATACGAGAGTTCCAGTCGCACTGCACCCTCGCCAGCATTAGATACTGTTTAATGTTGGGTGTGTGTGTGTGTGTGTGTGTGTGTTTTAGCCATTCTAATAGGTGTGTAGCGGTATTTCTCTGCTTTTAAATTTTTTAATTTGCATTCCCAAAATGCAGTGATGTCATGTTAGGTTTTTTAATGTCTGACACCCTTGAGTGTTAAAAAGTATGTAAAGAATTGCCCCCTCCCATGAACTGCTAGTGCAAGTATAAAATTTATACATCTATTTTGAATCTGAAAGAATTTAATACACTAAAGAGAAGGTTTACCGCCTATAAATACAGTTCATTTGCCCTGTAGAAAATCTATGTATGTCTAAGGAGATTCGTATTAAGACTATTCTTTGCAGCATAGTTTGTGTGATCAAAAACAGGTGGGGGCATACACCTTTAATCCTGTCAACTTGAGAGCCTGAAGAAGGAGAATCTCAAGTTTGAGACTAGTCTTAGCAATTTAGTGAGACCCTGACTCAAAAGACTGGGGTTGTAGTATAGTGGTAAAATGCTCCCGGTCTCAAGACCTAGAACCAGAAAAAAAGTTGGGGGTGGGGACCATCTTATGTGCCCATCAACAGGAGGATGGGTAAATAAGTTGTGGCATATTAATTAAAAGCATACTAAGAGCAGTTAATGGGCTAGAGGTAAATATATAAATATAGAGTAAGCTTCCAAAAAACTAGTAGAAAAACCAAGTTGCTAAATAATAAATAAAAATAAATTATTTTTACATCTTCCAGAAGATCAATAAAATTGATAAATCTCTAGTCAGATTGTTCAGGAGATAAAGAGAAAGAAAAAATTACCAATATCAAGAGTGAGGGATGTGGCATACTACAGAAGCTATTATAAAGTTGACAAAGAAATATCATGAATATATTTATGCTAATAAATTCAAAGCTAGCTGAAATGGAGAAAATCATGGAAAACAGATTACCAAAAGAAGGAGGAGAGAAAAAAAAATTCAAGGTGTGCATGGCTACACTGATAAAGGAAGATATGACACTAATTCTATCCAAACTCTTCCAAAAAATTGGAACTTAGTCTACAAGGCCAACCATTATCCCCTCGAGAGCAACACCCCTAGTGACTTAACTCTTTAAAGACTCCAGCACCTCCAGATAGGGCCACAGTGACGCAACCTTTAACATAATGGGCCTTTGGGGGACACTTCCAAACCACAGCATGTAAAATAACCAGTTAATGTAATTCACCATATTAAAAAAAAAAAAAACCTTAGGATGCAGAAAAAGCATTTGACAAAATCCAATATTGGTTTCTAATAAAAGAAAACCTTGGCAAAGTGGAAAGTGGACTAAAAAGGAACAACCTCAACCTGATAAAGGAAAACTATGAAGAGCATACAGTTGACATCATATTTAATGATGAAAGACTGAATACTTTTTCCTATGATTTGGAATGAGACAAGGAGATCCACTCTCATCGCTTCTATTCAACATTGTACTGGTGGTTCCAACCAGAGAGCATTCAGATAAGGAAAAGGAATCACAGGTGCCTGGACTGGTGAGTTTAGCAAGATTGCAAGAGGTAAGATTAATATACAAAAATATCAATTGTTTTCTATACAGTAACAATAGTCAGCAATTGAAAATAAGGTAGACCTATTTAGACTGCATTTTGTTTTTTCTTATAGATAATTAAGGATTCATTTTGACATAATTATAAAAGCATGGAATATAATTTGCTCTAATTCAGTCCCCAGTACTGAATTCCCCTTTCCCTCTCCTCTTCTCTTCCCTCCCGTTTCCTTCCCTCTACTCTACTGATTTTTCTGCTATTTACTTACAGTTTTTTAAATTTAGTGTCTTATGCATTATTACTCTATGATTACACTAGTGGAGTGACTCTGAAACATGTGCAGCCAGAGGAATAAGAAGTTGTGCTCCATTTGTGTACAATATGTCAAAATGCATTCTACTGTACAATTAATTAATTAGTTCATTTTAAAAAAAATTAAAAATAGTGTCTTGTGGATATACATGATAGTGAGATGCACTGTGGTATATTCATATATGTACATAGGAAAGTTATGGTCAGATTCATTCCATTGTTCTTCCCTTATCAGGTCCCTCCTCCCTTACTGTCAATCCCTTCATTTACTACACCAATCTTTCTTCTGTTTTGATGGAATTCCCTTATTCTTTTTATCCCTTCTCTCTTTCTCTCCTTATTTTAGACTAGCTTCCACATTCATCCTTTGACTTTTTTGGGTCTGGCTTTTTTCATTTAGCATGATAGTCTCCAGATCCATCTATTTGGCAGCAAATACCATAATTTCATTCTTTTTTTAAAATTTTTTTGTAGTTGTAGATGGACAGCATGCTTTTATTTTATTTGTGTATTTTTTTATATGGTGCTGAGGATGGAACCCAATGCCTCCCACATGCAAGGCAAGCGCTGTGCCACTGAGCTTCAGCCCCAGTCCCTAATTTCATTCTTCTTTATAGCTGAGTAATACTTCATTGTGTATATATACCACACTTTCTTTATACATTCAGTGTTGAAGGGCACCTAGGTTGGTTCCATAGCTTAGCTATTGTGAACTGTGCTACTATAAACATTGAAGTGGCTGTATCCCTGTAGTATACCAATTTTAGATCTTCTCAATATATACTAAGGAATGGGATAGCTAGGTCATATGGCGGTTCCATTCCTAGTTAGTTAAGCAGTCTCCATACTGCTTAACTAGTTGCACCAATTTACAGTTCCACCAACAATGTATGAGTATACCTTTTCCCCCATATCCTTGCCAACACTTTTTAATTATTTGTTCTTAATAATTGCAATTCTGACTGGGGTGAGATGAAATCTCAGTGTAGTTTTGATTTGCATTTCCCTAATTTCTAGAGATGTTGATCATATATTCATATTTTCTAATATATTTTTTTTAATATTTATTTGGCGGACACAACATCTTTGTCTGTATGTGGTGCTGAGGATCGAACCCGGGCCGCACGCATGCCAGGCCAGTGCGCTACCGCTTGAGCCACATCCCCAGCCCATGTTCTCATATATTTGTTGGCCATTTGAATTTCTTCTTTTGAGAAATGTCTGTTTAGTTCTTTTGCCCATTTATTAATTGGGTTTTTTAAAAAATATTTATTTTTTTTAGTTTCAGGTGGACACAATATCTTTATTTCATTTTTATGTGGTGCTGAGAATTGAACCCAGTGCCTTACGCATGGTAGGCAAGTACGCTACCATTTGAGCCACATCCCCAGCCCATTAATTGGGTTATTTAAAAAAATTTTTTAGTTGTGATTGGACACAATACCTTTTATTTTATTTACTTAAGTTTTATGTGGTGCTGAGGATCGAACCCAGGGCCTTGCACATGCTAGATAAACACTCTACCACTGAGCAATAAACCCAGCCCAAGGGTTATTTGGTTTTTGATGTTAAGTATTTTGAGTTCTTTATGTATTTTGGATATTAATGCCTTATCTGAGGAGCAAGTGGCAAGGATCTTCTCCCATTCTGTCAGATCTGTCTTCACATATTTTTTCCTTTGTTGTGCAGAGCGTTTTTAATTTGATGCCATCCCACTTAACTGATTTTTTGTTTTATTTCTTGCACTTTAGGAGTCTTGTTAAGGAAGTCAGCTCCTGTGCTGATATGCTAGCGTGCTGGGCCTACATCTTCTTCTAGCAGTTGCAGTTTTCTTATCTAATTCCTAGGACTTTGATCTACTTCGAGTTGATTTTTATGTAAGGTGAGAGATAGGGGTGAGATTTCATTATTCTACATATGGATATCCAGTTTTCCCATCACCTTATTGAAGAGGCTATCTTTTCTCCAACATATGTTTTTGGCACCTTTATGTAGTAAATGTGATTATGTGGTGTCTTTGTGTCTTCTCTTCCATTGGTCGTCATGTCTGTTTTGGTGCCAGTACATGCTGGTTTTGTTACTGTAGGTCTGTGTTATAATTTGATTTCTGGTATAGACAATCTGCAACATAGTGAAAAATTCCTAGACACATATGACCTATCCAAATTGAACCATGAAGGTATAGAAAACTTAAACAGATCAGTATCAAGAAATGAAATTGCAGTAGCTATCAAAATCCTTCCAACAAATAAAAGCCCAGGATTGATGGATCCTCAGCCAAATTCTACCAGATCTTTAAAGGAGAACTAATAGTCAACTCCCTCAAATTAGTTCATGAAATAGAAAAAGAGGAAATACCAAAATTCATTCTATGAAGCCAGTATTACCCTGATACCAAAACCAGTCAAAACACATCAAGGAAACAAACTCTGGCCAATATCCTTGATGAACACAGATGCAGAGATTCTTAATAAAATACTGGCAATTCACATATAAAAACACATTAAAAAGATAGTGCACCATGATCAAGTGGGGTTTATCCAGGGATGGGAGTTTGTTTTGACGTATAGAACTCAATAAGTATAATTTACCACAAAAATAGAGTTAAGGACAAGAATTATATGATTATCTTAATAGATGCAGAAAAAAATTGACTAAGTGAAGCACCCATTCATGTGTAAAACATTAAAAAAACTAGGGATAGAAGGAGTTTACCCCAACATTGTAATGGCTACTGTGACGAACCCAAGGCCAACATTATACTGAACAGAGAAAAAAATGAAAGCATCTCCCTAAAAATTGAAACAAGGATGCCCACTCTTACCATTCCTAGTCAACATAGTCCTTGAAACTTTAGCCAGATCAGGCAAGAGAAGGAAATTAAAAGGATACAAATAGGAAAAGAAAAGCTCAAATTGTCCCTGTTTGCTAACAATATGACCCTGTATTTAGAAGACCTAGCAATTGAAATTTTAAGAACACCATTCACATAAAATGTGAAATACACTGGGATAAATCTGACAAGGGAAAAGATCTCTACAATGAAATCTATAATATACTGATGAGAAAAAATAAAGACAATCTTAAGTAAATGAGAAAATATACTTTGTTCATAGTCTTAACACTTAATATTGTTGAGTTTCTTTTCTCCCTGAAACTATTTGAATGAGTCCCTCAAAATTTAATGTGTTGGGGGCTGGGGCTGTAACTCGGTGGTAGAGTGCTTATCTCACACATGTGAAGTACTGGGTTCAATCCTCAGCACCACATAAAAATTTAAATAAATAAAGATTTTTTTTGTATATATATATATATATATATATATATATATATATATATAAATTCATGTGTTAGAAACTTAATCCTCAAATTCAGACATTAATCATATATGGAAGTAGGGCCTTGGGAGATTATTAGGATTAGATAAGGTCATCAGGGTGGGGTCCCCACAATGGCATTAGTGGCTCCATAAGAGGAGATGGAGCTACCATGCTTGCTCTGCTGTGCCATGTAATATCTTTCACCATGTTATGATCATCCAAGAAAAGCATCCTTCAGATGTTGAACAGATGCCACCACCATGCTCTTAGGTTTCCCAGCCTCCAGAACCATGAGCAATAAAGCAATTATCTTTATAAATTACCTAATCTTAGATGTTTTGTTATAGAAAAATAAGTGAAGTAAGACAATCCTCAAATTCAGTGAAATCCTAATAAAAATCCTAGGTGGTGGGGCTGGGGTTGTGGCTCTGTGGTAGAGGCTTGCCTAGTACAGATGAGGCACTGGGTTCAATCCCTAGCACCACATAAAAAAAAAATAAACAAAATAAAGATATTGTGTCCACCTACAACTAAAAACAAATAAATAAATAAAATTTGAACAAAGGGTTCTTCCCTCTCTTTAAAAAAAAATTCCAGGTGGTATTTTTGTAGAAATTAACAAGGTAATTATAAGACTCATATGGAAATACAAAGTAACTAGAATAACCAAAACAATTCTGAATAAGAGAATTAAGTTAGGGGCCTACCACTACCTAATTTCAAGAATTGTTATAAAGTTATAGTGATCAAAACAGAATGCTCCTGGAATAAGAAGCTATATCAATGGAACAAAATAAGAGCCAAGAAATAGCTCTCACATATGTGGCAGAAAAGTAGTTTTTGACAAAGCTCCAGAGGCAATATAGTAAAGACAGGACAACATGTTAAATAAAAAAACAAAACAAAACAAAAAAACAGTGCTGAAATAATTGGACTTACATATGTTTAGAAAACGAAATCTAGAGATTGAGGATGAAACTCAGCGACAGATGATTGACTCACACATGCATGAAGCCCTGGGTTTTATCTCCAGCACCACAAAAACAAAAACAAAAATTTGGATTCCTACATTGTACAATATGCAAAAACTCAAAACAGATCACAATTTTAAGTAGATCACAAAATATATCCAAAATCTAAAACTATAAAACTCTAAAATAAAACATGGGTGAACTTTTTTGTGACCTCCTGCCTAACTGGGTTAGGCTCAGATAGAACACCAAAAGCTCAATCCTTAGAATGGAACACAGGGATAAATTGGACTTCATCAAAATTAAAACCTTTGACTTCTTAAGATACTATTAAAAGAATGAAAAGACAAGAAACAGACTCTAAGAAACTATTTGCAAATCACATGTCAGATTGAGGATTTGTATCCAGAATATAAAACGAACTATCAAAGCTCAATAGTCAAAAAACCAAACAATGCAGAGCCAGGTGCAGTGGCACACACCTGTAATCCTAGCGACTCAGAAGGCTGAGGCAGAAGGATCAAAAATTCAAAGCCAACCTTAGCAACTTTAGCAAGGCCATAAACAACTTAGTGAGACCCTGTCTCAAATAAAATTAAAAATAAAAAGGGCTGGGAATGTGGCTCAGTGGTTGAGCACACTGGGGTTCAATCACTGTACTTTTAAAAAGTGGACTCTTTAGTCCATGTTCTTCATCTAGGAATATATGTAGATGGTAAATAATCATTCTAAAAAAGGTGTTAGAAAGAGAAGAAGAACCACAGACTGGGAGACAATATCTGCAAAAGACACATCTGTTAAGGGATTGTGTTTTAGTCCATTTTCTGTTGCTGTAGCAAAATACCTAACATTTGATAACTTATATAAGAAAAAGGTTTAAAAAGAGGGAAAAGGTTTATTTTAGCTCGTGATTCTGGAGGCCAGAAAATCCAAGAACATGCCATTGGCAAACCATTGGCAAACACATTGGCATTGTGTTGCTTCAATTCATGATAGAAAGTGGAAGAAAAAATAGGCACCTGCAGAATAGAGAAAATTTGAGCATCTTTACCTTATGTAACTAAGGCAAGGTATCAAAAGCAAGAACTCACTAGATGTGAAGCTAGTCCCACAGGAGTGGCATTAATCTCTCTCAAACACCTAATCAACACATAAAGGCTCCACCTTCTCATACCACCAATATGGGAATCAACTTTCAACATGAGTTTTGGTGGGGGGAAAAATCACACCCAAACAAGCAGGCTTATCCAAAATGTACAACTCTTAAAATAACACTAAGAAAACAACCTGATTTTAAAATGGGGAAAATATTTGAACAGGCACCTCATCAAAGAAGTTATAAAGATTGAAATAAATATATGAGAAAAAATTTTCAACATCACATGTAATCTGGAAATGATGATTAAAACAATGAGATACTACTATACATTTACTAAAATATAAACAAAAATCCCTAATATTGACAATATCAAATGCTGGTGAAGATATGGTGCAACAGGAACTTTCATTCATTGCTGGTGGGAATGCAAAATGGTATAACCACTTTGGAAGACAATTTGGCTGTCTTTAGTTTCCTGCTAAATGAAACAATTTTACTACACAATCAAGCATTTGTACTCATAAGTATATATTAAAAATAAGTTGAAAACTTATGACCACACAAAAACTGGCACATGACTATTTTTAGCAGCTTTGTTCATAATTTCCAAAATTTGGAAGTAACTAAGATATACCTCAAGAAGGTGAATGAACAAATTGCAGTATATATAGGTACTAGGGTACTCATCACCGAAAAAAAGGAGCTATCAAGCTATGGAATGGAGGAGACAAATGTACATTACTGACTGTAGGAAGGCAATCTGAAAAGGCAACGTACCGGATGATTCCAACTGTATGGCATTCTGGAAAATGCAAAACCATCATGGACTGGGGATGTGGCTGAAGCGGTAATGTGCTTGCCTGGCATGCGCGGGGCACTGGGTTCGATTCTCAGCACCACATAAAATAAAGATGTTGTGTTCACCGAAAACTGAAAAATAAATATTAAAAAATTTTCTCTCTTCTCTCTCTCTCTCTAAAAAAAAAACTATCAAATCAGTAAATATCAGTGTTTTCAGGGGCCCGGGGAGTGGGAGGGATAGATAGAGAAAGCATGGGTGATCTTTAAGACCAGGAAACTATTGTCTATTATACTACAATAATGGGTATATGTCATTATACAGTTTTTCAAACCATTATACATTTGTACACCAAGAGTGAACTCTAATACAAACTGTGTGTTCTGAGTAATAATGATGTGTCAATGTAGATTTATCAGTTGTACCAAATGTACCATGCTGATGGGAAGTGTTGATCATGGAGTAGGCTATGCATATGTGTGGGCTACACGTATAAACTGTACCTTCCAGTTAATTTTGCTAAGCCTAAAATTGCGCTAAAATTTAAAAAGTCGCTCATTGGGCATGGAGGTACATACCTGTAATCCCAGATACTGAGGAATTACAGTAGCTGAGATAGGAGGATTGTAAGTTTAAGACCAGTCTGAGCATCTCAGCAATACCCTGTATCAAAATTAAAAGGGCTGGGGATATAGTTCAGTGGTAGACCATCCCTGGATTCAATCCCTGGTAACAGCCCCTCCTCGAATTGTTCACCATTTGGAATTAGGGAAATGCAGGATAAAACCATAGTGAAAGTCAACTACACACTAGAATAGCTAAAATTAAAAATATTGAGCATACCAAGCGTTGGCAAAATAGGGAGGAACTAGAATTCATATGTATTGTTGATGGGAATGCAAAATGGCATAACCAGTTTAGAAAAATGTTTCTTATAAAAAGATACATACCCTTACCATATATTTACTCAAGGGAATAGGAAAAAGATGTATAGATGAAGCCCTCCGTGTGTGTGGGGGGGTATAAGTATGTACTATATATTTATAGTAGCCTTATTTGTAATAATTTAAAATGGGAACAATCTAAATATCCATGAACATCAGATGAATGGTGGAACAAATTTTGGTGTATCCATACTACTTACCGATGAAATTAAACTATTAAATCAGCCTGGGTGAATCTCCAAATAATTATGCTGAGTGAAATAAACCAGACAATAAAAGATGGAATTATATAATTCCATTTATATAATACTCTGGAAAATGCAAACTAATTTACAGTCAAACAGTGGTGGTGGCATGGCCAGGAAGGCAGTGGGGAGGAAGACCTTACAAAGGTTGGAAGCTGGGGATGCAGCTCAGGGGTAGGGCACTTGCCTTGCACATACAAATCTGGACGTGCTTAAGGAGGTGCATGAAGAAAGCTTTAGGGATGATGGATATTTTGATTTTAGTGGTACTGTCAAGATGTATGCATGTCAAAATTTATTAAATTGTATGCTTTAGATAGATTTAATTTATTGTATATCAATCATCCCTCAGTAGAGTCATTTAAAAGAAAGAGCTGTCATCCAGCATAGCATGCTTTGGGTACAACTATTAAACTCTCTCAACTTGAACATGGCAAGTAGTATGGATACACCAAATTTGTGGCCTGATGATCACCAAATAAGCTAAAGTGGTGTCTATATCTAAGAAGAAAATATCATTTACAGTGGAAATTTTCCTGAAAACATTTCAATTACTTTTGTTCTTCTCTCTCTTTTTAAAATTTGGTAGCAGGGATTAAACCCAGGGGTGCATAACCACTGAGCCACATCCCCAGCCCTTTTTATTTTTTGAGGCAGGGTCTTTCTAAGTTGTTTAGGGCCTCACTAAGTTGCTGAGGCTGGCCTGGAACTTGCGATCCTCCTGACTCAGCCTCCTGAGTCACTGGGAACACAGGTATGTGTCACTGAGCCTGGCTCAATTACTTTTCAAGGTCTCTGTGGCGATTTTAACCTCAGTAATGTGTTTATTTATAACTGCTGTAATAATTCTCCTTCCTTTTAATTCCACTCTTCACTTTGTACCTGAACATTGTCCCTGGCTCCAGTTTCTTTAGCCTCATCCCTCCCTGCGGACAGGGATTTACAAGGATCTCAGAAAAGGTTGAGAATTGAAGAGGGCAGTAGAGAGAAGACATATGCAGCCAGCCTAAAAAGCATGATCTGGAGCTGGATACACCCACTGCCAAGATTCTGAATCCAAAACTAGTCCCAGATCACCAGAAACACTACAAACTTCTCAACAAGACTAAGTTATCATAAGAGAAAACATATCTAAGAAAGCAGTGATCAACTACACCTGCTAACCCTGAAATGATATTTAACTTACACCTGCTAATTCTAATATCATGAGGGCAACAGCTACTTCTCAGACACACTGAAATTCACCGCAGTGAGGAGCACCTTGCTGTGCACACTATTTTTTAAAAATATTTATTTATTTATTTAGTTATTGGCAGACACAACATCTTTGTTTGTATGTGGTGCTGAGGATCGAACCCGGGCCGCACGCATGACAGGCGAGCGCGCTACCACTTGAGCCACATCTCCAGCCCTGTGCACACTATTAATATCACAAGAAAACGAAATAATTTAGTTCTTTATTTTTAAAAATAATTTTAAGGTGTTGATGGACCTTTATTTTATTCATTTATCTATATGTGATGCTGAGAATTGAACCCAGTGCCTCACACATGCTAGGCAAGCGCTCTACTGCTGAGTCACAACCTCAGCACTAGTTCTTAGGTTTTTACTTTGCTTGCCTTAGTTATAAAAACTCTGGGGGTTGGGGTTGTGGCTCAGCGGTAGCGCACTCGCCTCACATATGCGGGTCCCAGGGTTCGATCCTCAGCACCACATAAAAATAAATAAACCAAATAGAAGGATTATGTCCAACTACAATTAAAAAAAAAAAGAAAAAAATATTAAAAAAAAAAAAACTCTGGCACTGGGGGCAAGGTTTTAACTTCCTTTCTTTCTGCTGTATCTGCTGGATAAGGTAAATAGCTCAAAGAAAGACATCCAAGCAGCAGGTATCACAGGTCTATCTGAGCCCCTTTTGCTCTGGGACCTTTTGACTGTCAGGCCTAGTCCCGCCTAGCAAATTATCCGGGTTTTTTCTAGGCCAAATATTGCTTTAGAATGGAATTGACCAAATTATGCTGTATTCATGTACCAATGTGTAACAATGAATCCTATTATTATGTACAATTATAATGCACCAATAAAAATATTATTGCTTGGGCTGGGGCTGTAGCTCAGTGGCAGAGCGCTTGCCTAGCATGCATGAGGCACTGAGTTCGATCCTCAGCACCACATAAAAATAAACAAATAAAGGTATTCTTTCCATCTCCAACTATCAAAAAAATTTTAAAAATATATTATTGCCTAAAAATTCCTCCCTCTCCCCACTATTGGGTTAAGGTAGTTGGAGGTCTGCTGGATCCTTTCAGATGACAACAGAGACAAGTTTGGGAAGTACAGGGTAGTGTTACAAGCTGTTAACTGAGATGATCAACGCTGATGTCAGAGTCTACTAAGGTTTGTAGGTGAGGGAGCAGAGGTCTAAGGAGGTCCCATGTTCCCAGAAGCACCATGCCCAGCATACTGTGATTTGCCTCAAATAGGCATAGGGGCAGGGTGTGTCTGGAGAGGGGTTCAGAATTTGGAGTCCGATACACCTGGGTTAGAACGGAGCTCTGCTACTCGCTGGCTGTGGGGCTTCGCACACTCGTCCTCTAAGACCCTCGGTTTCCTCATCAGTCCACAAGCCTAGCTGCAAGGAGTCAACGCGCCTGCATCGGGGCGCACCGAGGCCCCGGGTCGGGTCGGGCCGACACCCCTCCAC
>NW_026000229.1:52763733-52765783 GCF_001458135.2 Marmota marmota marmota
CCCACCCACCCGTGCCGCGGCCGGACGTTTAGTTTTTAATTTCTTACAGAACCGAGGGGAGGAAGGGAAGGAGGACACCGAGGGGTTATAAAACGGCAGCTGTGACACTGTAGGGCTACGCGCTTCTTTTAATTGAAGAGGGAGAAGGCGCCGTGGCCGGCCCAGAGCCCAGAGCTGCACGGGACGCTGAAAAGGCGCCGAGGCCTCGTGATACCAACTTCCAGAGCCCGCCTCGCAGGGCCAGTCTTCCAGCTGGTTGCAGAAAGCATCTTCGTCTCTCTAGGAGAGAATTTGATTTGTCATTTTAAAAGATAACCATTGCCGTCATCTCGGTGATTGGCTCAGCTTCAGTTAACTCCCATCAGCTGTAAAAGTGCCACTGAGCGTTCTTAGGCTTCTTGTGTCCAACTTAAGGAATTAAGCTCACCTTCATTTTTAAGACGTACTTTTAGTTGTAGACTGGACCCAATGCCTTTATTTTACTTAACTTATTTTATGGTGCTGAAGCTTGAACCCAGTGCCTCACACATGCTAGGCAGGCGCGCTACCACTGAGCCACAACCCCAGCCCTCCACCCGCATTCTTTCAGTCAGTCAGTTAACACCTGTTTGGGAGCCTCTTAGGTATGAGGCATTCTCCTAGGCAGGGCAGGGATCTGCATTAGGGGAATAAGAATAACCCCCAAAGCAAGGCCGTGGAGAGAGCCAACAAATGCACCAAGAGCTCAGAGGAGGAAAGATCATTTTTAGGGTAGGATTACCGTGGAGGGTGTGCAGTTTACTTATTGTTCTTTAAAGCTTATCGCTTTAAAGTAACACTTACTTTGCACCTGAATCTCTAACTTAGGCAGGGCAGGTGGGTGTTTTCCTGTCCCATTCAGCTTCAGCCAGGTGACTCCAGGGCACTTGGCTAGGATCCTGTGAAGACTGACTCCCTCACATTTGGCAGTTGATGTCTGCTGTTCCCTTACCTGGGACTCTTGGCCTGAGCACCTGAACACGTCCTCTTCATGTGGCCTGAGCTTCCTTATTGTATGCTGGGCTGGATCCCCAGAGGCAAGCAAGGACATATAGAGAGTGAGGGGAAGAGTGCCAGAGCATATGGGGGCATGCGTTGGGGATTTCTTGCATTATGAGGCCTGCTTCATTCCAGGCAGAGGGAATAAATTCCTCTTGATAGGAAAGGTTCCAAAAGCATTTGTGGAACCTTTACTATTACTATGGCTATTTTAAATCAATGCAATTTTTATGCAGAAGACTTTGGAGAAAAAATGCCATTGAACTGAACTAGAAATTAAGTTTGGGAGATGGTATTGGAAGAATTTGGGTTGTGGGTTCAGGGAGGCTAACATTCAGGATGGAGGGAGCTAAACATAATGCGAAGTGGGGAATCTGCCAGACCTGTCCAGTAAATCAGCTTGGCAAAGGAGCCACAGTGAGGAATAGTGAGTGGGAGGAGAGGTCAGGGATGAATAAGCTGAGTAGGGATGGAATGAGGCTGGCTTGAAGGCAAGGTTAAGGAAAGACTCAATGGAGGGAGTTACTGAGCAGTTTCTGAGCAGGATTTTTTTTTTTTTTTAAGGAGGAAAGAAAAAAATTCACTTGGATTGATCAGACAGGAGTGTACTAGATGGTTTGAAAGAGAACAGGCTATTTCAGTAGTATAAGTGAGAAGTAATAAAAATTCTAAGTTATAGTCGTGTCAGTGAAGACTGGGAAGAATAGTTCATGCTGAGGAATAAAAGGATCTGGGGGAAGCAGGAGTCACAGACTTCTGAGATTTAGAAGTGAGTCATTTACAAAATAAAGGCCCAGATGCCTTGGTTAAGGAAACTGGCTGGGAGTGTCTAAGGAACTGAATGTGGGATTAGAGATGCCTTTCCTAGCCTGTTTGGGACAGAGTCTAGAATAGCTCCATGTCCTTCTCCTCCGTTGCCCTTATTCATGGTTGACCTTGAACTTTTGTGTGTGTGATTATTTAATGGTTTTCATTTTTTGTACCAAGGAGGGCAGACCTTGTCTTTTTTTTTTTTTTTTTTTTTTTTTTTTTT
>NW_026000229.1:52767279-52858649 GCF_001458135.2 Marmota marmota marmota
TTTTTTTTTTTTTTTTTTTTTTTTTTTTTTACTGTCCATTCCCTCTGTGTCTACAGCACTGTTTGGCATATATTTATTGAATATTATTCATGATAGGCAGAAAGAAGCAGCTTGTCAATGCACAGACTGTGAAACTGCAGTCTTCAAGATGTGCTGGAGAGATAGCTGAGTGGTAGTTTGGTATCTTCTAATGGAGGCCTTAGAATGTCAAACTGTAAAGTCTCGACTTTTCTCTGTTATAGTGGATAACCAATGATGATGACTTTCAGAGAATAGATGAAAAAACATTTTGGGGGGGATTGGTCCTAAGGGTGCTTTACCACTAAGTTATACCCCTATCCCTTTTTATTTTTTATTTTGAGACTGTCTTGCTAAATTGCTAAGGGATGGAATGAGGCAAGGCTGGCCTTCAACTTGAAATCCTCCTGCCTCAACCTCCTGAGTTTCTGGGAGTAGCCCCTGCACCCAGCTTGTTTTGCTCTTTTTTTTTTTTTCCCATACTGGGGATCAAACCCAGGAGTTCTCTACCTCTGGAACTCCCAGTCCTTTTTATTTTTTTATTTTCGAGACGGTCTCACTACGTTGCTCAGGTCCTTGCTAAATTGCTGAGGCTGGCCTCAAACTGGAAGCCACCATGAGTTTTTGAATAATATAAAGAAAGAAAATTTGAATAATATAAAGAATAACTGCATTTCTCATACGTTGGAACCAAGGAGTGCTGTACACTGAGCCATCCCCCAGCCTTTTTTGTTTTTTGAGACAGGGTCTCACATGTAAATCACTGGAATTACAGGTGTGTGCCACCATGCCTGGCTTGTTTTGCTTTTTTAAAGAAGGTTAGTCTGGTGCCATTGTGGAGATTGGAGAAGAGGAGAGAATTTGAAGGCAGGAAAATCAGTCATTGGCAATCAGGAGGAGAAATAATGAAGATCTATATTATTTCAGTGAAGAAATGCAGAAGCAGACTTTTTCAAATGTTCTTTCATATAATCTTGCAAAAACTTTTCTTGTTTTGTTGATGAATAGCCCCCAGGCAGAAGAGAGATGTCTTTTCCTATTTCTTCTAGAATTTTTCTTCCTTCTCACCTCAGGACCTTTTGTTTCTGAAAGTATGTTCCATGGACCATCCTTATTAGATTCACCTGGATTATTTGTTAAAATATGCAGATATTCTAATCCTAGCACCAGCAATTCTGTTTCAGTATGTCAGGGGTGGCCCAAGGAATTCTTATGGGCAACCAGGTATTTTAGACTTTTATTTTTATTTTTGCAGTGCTGTAGATGTTACTGATCCTTAGCATGTTTGCTGATAAAAGCTTAAAAGGTGACCTCTCTCCAAGGTCATCCCATTTAAAAAAGATTATTCTTGGGGAAAACAATTACCTAAATCCTCTGGATATAAAAGACTAAAGGTGAAGTAACTGGTAGTGTAGTTGATATGTCTGGGCCAGGGTTTGCCTTGAAACACCAGCCCTAGGCTTAGTACCAATGATGATGCCATCTTATGGCTATACTTACCTTAATGAACCAGGCTGCAGCAAACCAAAGCATCCTTCTAATAGTCACCAACTGCCTGCCAAACCCTCACCATGTCCTTGTGAGGCCTGTGAGTACAGAATCCTTACTATAGCTTCTTGCCTCCCTTACTAGAGAGTAACTGCTACCTGAACAGACATCAACCAAATGACCAAAGTGACCCCACAGGCCAGAAAAATAATTACAATATAATCAATAGTCACTGTTGATCCAGGCAAGAAAATAATATTGCAACATACAAAGCTACCTTTGTTATACTCATTGTAGTAGTATTTCTGCTGTGTATTTAGTAGTTAAGATAAAATATGGATAAGAGTTATTGCAAGCATCTCAACCTACTTTGATACATTGCTGTGTATTTTTATCATTTGAAATTACAACTCCATTTTAGGAAATTGATTTGAATACTATAAAGAAGAACTGCATTTCTCATACATTGGATTCAGAGACTAGGTTCAAGTTTTTTTAAATAAAAATCAATTTTGATCAGTAACCATATACTTTACAATCTTTACTCATTGTTAAACATTTTAAAAATCTTTCAGTTTTGGGATCCAGCACCAAATGAAAAACTACAAGAACGTTTTTTTCAAGAGATACAGATGGGAGAACTTTGGCTATCTAGAGGTAAGAATGTAAACATTCCTTTGTGAGTTATTTATGATAATTTATGTTCAGGAAATATTATTGATTAGGATTTGTATGTCAAATAGCTAGCTAGATGTGTTAATCAGCTTGTTGCAGTTAAATGCCCAGCATTTTCACTTCATTACATGTGGGAGGCCAACCTTACCGGTGACTGAGTTACACTCCCCAGCTGGGTGCTGAGGCGCTCAGTCACAGAAATGGGTGTGTCTTGCTACGGCCCCATGGGTAAAGCTATGCTTACCTGTTCCTTTGTAATATAACCCCTTGCCCTGTTTAGGATAGAATCTTCCATGGAAGTGCCTTGTGTGTGTCCCCTCCTCTTACTGTGCCCTTGGGTGTGGCCTACCCAGGTGTCAGTCAACCTGCTGACAGTGGACATCATGAAGATAGACTCAGCCCCCTGAAACCTGACCCCTTGCCTCATTTGAATAGCTTCTCCTCAATAAAAGGGGTCAGCGCGCGCGTGTATGTGTGTGTGTGTGTGTGCGCGCGCTCTCTCTCTCTCTCTCTCTCTTTCTGCGGACCCTTAAGGTCAGAGGAGCCGTCACAGCAACCCCAAAGAAAAAGGTATTTGTGTCTCTTGTGTGGTTATTTCGTGCAGCCCAGTTTGCCCAGTTTAACTAGAGTGACCCCTGAGCCTTTTAGTCGCGAGAACAGAAACCCGGCAATTACACTAACACCCCCCCCCCAACCACACTACAATAATTAGTGTTCAAGTTTATGTTGTAGTCTGAGAAGTAGACAGGCAGGGAAACAAAGCCATGTATGTCTCATTTATTTTTTTGTACAATTCTCAATATATGAATTTTCAAAATGACTTTTTTTTTTCTTTGCACCAGGGGTTGAACCAAGGGGTGCTGTGCCACTGAGCCATCCCCCAGCCTTTTTTTATGTTATGAGACAGGGTCTCACTAAGTTGCGTAGGACCTCACTAAGTTGCCAAGGCTGGTTTTGAACTTGGAATCCTTCTGCCTCAGCCTCCCATCACTGGGATTATAGGCATGCACTACCTCACCTGGCACCCTTTAAAATTTGAGACAGGGTCTTGCTAAATTGTTCAGGATGGCTTTAAAATTATAGTCTTGCTACCTCAGCTTCCCAAGTAACTGGGATTACAGGTATGACTTAAATAATATAAAAAGGAGTGACTTTTACACAAGGTAATAAAGCTTAAGACTTTCATTTACATAGCCCTTTCCCAATACCCACTAACAATTTTTTTATTTATAACTTTATGTACCTTTTCTTAAATTGTGTGTGTGGGCTCATAAAATCTCAATTCCTCTCTAGATATGGATACTTCCTCAATATAGGGGCAATTAAAATATATAAAACCTTTCAGCTTTAACTGTTATTATAGTAGGATAGATGTGGGGAAAGAAAATTAGAATTATAACTTGAGAGAAAAAAATTCATAATTCATGGTCCACATAATGATGTTTAAGTCAACCATGAACTGCTGGTATAATGGTATATACTACATAGCTAGGTATGTAGTAGGCTATATTTTCTAACTTGGTGTTAACTACATTGTATTTTTCACTAATTGTATTATTTTTGTATTTTACACAGTGATGCAGTAGTCTAATGGTGATGCATTTTTCAGAATGTATCCCTTTAGGATTGGAGGTGTGGCTCAGTGGTACATGCTTGCCTAGCATGCATGAGGCCTTGGATTTGATCCCCAGCAGCTCAGGGGGAAAAAAAAAAGTATCTTCCATATTAAGCAACACACAACTACTTATTTGATCATATTTTATTCCTCTTTATGTTCAAGTGCTACCATGTAATAATTTAGTTACATTTAGAGGTGGATAAGTTATTGATGTTATTAGAACAAAAATTGCAATCGTTGGTTTTACAATTTTGTCCCTCTCTGTGATCCCTAAAGTGATTGATTCTTTAAGATTATATTATATACTTCTGTATAATGTAGTTTGCAATTTTGGCTGCTAGTTTAAGTATCTTCAAACCCCAAACTGATTAATTCAGTCTCTGGAGGTGGGACTCTGGCATCACCATTTTTTAAATCTCCCTAGGTTAATACAGTATAAACACAAAGTTAGAACAAGTGTTCTTTTTTTTTTTTAATATTTACTTTTTAGTTGTAGTTGGACACAATACCTTTTTTAAAATTTATCCATTCTATGTGGTGCTGAGGATCAAACCCAGGGCCCCACATGTTAGGTGAGTGCTCTACTACTGAGCCACAACCCAGCCCTATAGAACAAGTGTTCTAGTGGTAAATTTTCGCCCTTTTTTTTGCAGTTTTCTCAACTTTTCCCATTCTCTCAGCCACTAACTCCAATTTTCATTACTTTGCTGTCAGATAGAACATGCAGGTTGAGTACCCCTTATCCAGAATTCTTGGGACCAGGTTCTAACTGTGGAATATATACATATACATAACAAAATGTCTTAGGGATAGGACTTAAGTTAAAAAATGGAATTCATTTATCCCATATACACCTTATGCATAGCCTAAAAGTAATTTTATACAAAATTTTTAGTTCACCAGCATTTGAAATGTGACCTGCTACATGGAGTTAGGTGTGGAATTTTCCACTTGTGGTCTTATGTTGGCGGTCAAAAGTAACTTGATTTTGGCTGGGTGAAGTGGAGCATGCCTGTAATCCCAGCTACCTGGGAGGCTGAGGCAGGAGGACTTTAAGTCTGAGACCAGCTGTGGCAACTCTTCAAAATAAAAGCAAAAAAAGGGCTGGTGATGTAATTCAGTGGTGAAGCACCTCTGGGTTCAGTCCCCAGTACTATTAAAAAAAAAAGTTTTCAATTTTGGAGCATTATGAATTTTCAGATTAAGGATGCTTTACAGTTCTACAACTATTTTAATTGTGGTTGTCTATGGAGCCAGAAATTTTGATTGGTACTTCTGGGGAGTTGGTGTAATTTAATTTATTGGCTGGTTGACTTAATTGACCAAATTATTTTTGTATTCTATTAGCACCTCAATCTTGAGAGCCCGTACTGTATGTTTTTTCTTGTGGTACTGGGGATTGAACCCAGGGGTGCTTTACCACTGACATCCTCCACCCATTTTTTAGAATTTTTTGAGACAGAGCCTTGCCAAGTTGCTGAGGCTGGCCTCTGACTTGATATTCTCCTGCCTCTGCCTCCCAGGATGCTGGGATTACAGCCCTACACTACCACACCCAGCTTTTTTGGTTAAAAACTCAATACAATCGAAGAATTTGATTTAATGCATCACCTCCATAAAGCTATATTGTTATAAATAATAAAAGCCTTAATGGAAATTTCTAATGTTGGAAATGTAAAATTAACTATCTGGAAAGGCACAAAACTTGTCTTGTAACCTACATATTGCTTGTATCTACGTCAGGTCATGTCCTTGTGGTCTTTCAGTTTAAGCTTCTTGGGAATGTATTTTTATATGAATATGTGCTTTGTGTAGTTTTTATATGATCATTTATTTCAACCAATAAATGGAAAATTTGTTTCAGTTAGTGGGAATCTATTATTATAACTGTAGGGAAATGTATTTTTAAGTTTCCAAGTTGTATGAAGTGTGTCAAATTTCATTTCTTAGGATTATATAATACCTGAAGACAGGCAGCATACTGCCTTCAAAGGTCAAATTTAGCTTCTATTCCTAACTGTGGCATAAAAAATAATTTTGAAACCTTAAGTCAGTTCACTGATCTTTGCATTTCCTAAAAGTAGAACAGAGAGTGAAACCAAGTTGTTCCATGTTCTGACTTGCACAGAAATACTACGGTTACTTTCCAATCTTTGCATATAAGCCAATCTTCCTTAATGCATTTAAAAACAATTACTTATACATTAGAGTTTATAAATCTCTTATTCTTTTCCCTCTAGATATTACTTCATGTTATGCTGAATCTTGCTTGAAGTCTTTGATAATAGGATCTGTTTTTAAAAAGTTTAATTTAAATCTTCATCAAATCCTAAAACAATTAAATCAGAATCTCTGGAGGTTAAGACTTCAGGTTTAGCAGGAACATTATATTTCATATTTTAATATTTCACCCGTCACACAGATAACTCATTAATAAAAGATCACAACACTACAATACTCATCATCCATCCCTTACATATACAATATAAGAATGCACTTCCAACAGAAAGAGGACACTTGTTATAGTTTGCCTCACAAAATTATTCCTATTGCAGCTTTAAATTGTGACACTCAATATTTCTCCTCACACTTGAACTCTATTCTTCATGGAACTTGTCTAAATATTATTGATGTTTTTAAATCCAAATTGCTTTTGTTAGTAGTTTGTAGAATGTGTATTTTGAAGAACATTAATAGTTTGCTGAAAACTTAATGTGTTTCAGGGGACTGTAGAATGGGAGTTGAACATCTTAGCAATGCCCTTTTATTGTGTGGGCAACCACGGGAACTTCTGAAGGTTTTCAGACATACACTCCCTCCTCAGGTATTTGAGATGCTGTTGCAAAAAATCCCCCTTATTTGCCAGGTGAGCACATTTTTAACTATCTTTGTGAAATATACACAGTAAATAACCATGTGATTACATAGAAATAGCAAAGTACATGAGTGAATTGCCTGAAGTTTAAGAGTAAACTATCTGAAGTTTTGGTTGTTTCCTTTGCTTTAAGATGAAGCCAGCCTGTTTTTCATGTTTTGACTATAATGAATTACATATTTTTTTAGTATTTATTTTTTAGTTATAGGTGGGTACAATATCTTTATTTTATTTTTATGTGGTGCTGAGGATCCAACCCAGTGCCTCATGCATGCTAGGCGAGCACTCTACTACTGAACCCCAGCCCCAGCCCTGAAATACATTATTTTGTTATTATACTTGTTCCAGCATTTCTGCTTTAAAGCAGAACAAACAGTATTACTTTACTTCCCACAAACATGACAAAACATATAAATCACTTTGGTAAATTTAAACATTTAGGCCAATTAGTGTTCCCTTAAATACAAGTTTATATTGGTAACAAAATCCATTTATAAGCCAATTGATTAAGATATTAGTTCTCTTACATTTACCAAACTCTTTGGTATATTTCTGTATCAACTAGAATTTCCTGAAAATACCTGGCTGTTTCAGGATAAATCTCAAGATACTACTTTAACTCTGGTTCACTTTTTTAACTACTGATCCCATGTCAAGACCTGCAATAAAGTATATATTGTTGGTTAGATTCAGAACCATTCATGTTGGACTCTCAGCTTTTGAACAAGATACACAACAGTTCAGATTCCACTAAACTCAAGCTAGTCTTGGAATGTTTCCTGAAGATATATGAAAATGTAGCTAGGATAAGAATGTATGATGCCCATCCTGGCAAAGGAAGGGAGGCAAGAAAAGGATCATGAATTGAAATGATTAGCAAGTAACTGTTTTATGTATTTACCAGCAACTTGAGGCAGAAATGAATGAACAGGAATGCTTGGAGGATGGATGATCCTGATTGAAAAACATTTCAATGTATCCACAGTCCAGTCAGAAAACTATGGTTCTATATAGCATAAACAACTGCTTAGTGATACTTCCATTTATTTCACTTTTAGAATAAAAATTTTTCTATCTCATACATGATTGGACACATATTTTGCTTTAAAATTAACAGTCACAATGGAAGAAACAATGGTTTATTTTTCTAATTAAGGGACCAAGCTGCAGAATCTTAAGGCCTCAACAAATGTATCTTATTATTTTCTCCGAACAATAAGATCTTCTATTTTATTATTCTTGGTGAACAGCGATGTTGTTTCTTCATTGGTTTCCATTGCCAAAGAGTCATGACAGGTGGTTTAACATGGTGCCTACTGCTTTCAGGGGATTCCATCACATGAATCCTCATTTCCAGTGCAACAGCTGTTGGCAATCTTTCATTGAAAGTCCATCCATCAGGATTTCTCTTTATCGTGGTTGACCAAGGAGTCCTGCTTTGGCTGCCAGGGCTTCATTCTGCTGAATATGATATTCTTGAAATCTCATGGATATTCTTTGTGTCATTTTTAAATATTTCTGTAAGCAATGTTCTGAACAGGTGATCTAGAAAAGGGAAGATCCAAGAAGCAATGCGAAAATATCAGTTTTTAAAAATGCACATATTCTAAAAGAACAACCAGTAGGAACTTTGCTTTTCTTTAAATATTGGTGAACTAAGTAGCACAAATGGGTAGTGACCATTGCTTTAAATTGTTGATATAAGAATTAACATTTACTAAATGCCTACCAGTTTGTAGGCATTAAGAACTATGATAGGTCCTTGTCTTTATGAAGCTTCTGAACTAGATTTTTTTTGTCAGTATATTTTAATATTAACTGAAAGCCCAAATTCCTATCCTCTTAGTGAATATATACTTAGTAGCAGGTTTGTTCCTTTTTTAATAAGAAACCCCATTCTCAATATTTTTAATTCTCAACCTTTTTACTTTTTAACAAGAATATTACATTATCATCTCTCCTAAAATGTCAGTTATTTAAGAAGTACTTATTGATGGCTGGTTATGTGTTAAGTTCTTGTCATGAATGTTACCAATATAAATGTTTTGATGAGGATATTAAAAGTTAAGACTTCTAATAGGATTGGGGTTCAGAACCCACCTATGCAATATGAACCACCATATTTAAGCTTTGCTTTTTCCAATGCCAACCTGAGTTGTCAAGGACATAGAAAGGCTGTATTGTTTCTTTAGCCAGGCCATCTCTACTGAAAGGTAATTATTAAGAATCTTTGTGGTAGAACAGTAACTCAGCAACCCCAAGTATCTTCTCTAAAAAGGTCTGTCTTGGTACAATGTGACTTTCACATTAAATTTGGCATCATGAAACATTCTATGCTCATAGATCCTTGGCAGCTTCAGTTCCTCCAAGCAGTGGCTCATAAAAGGCACATAAAAGGCAGCCCAAATTCCTGTTGTAAGTAGGAACAAGTGAAATGCTTAGGGGCATCCTATTGTTATGACAAACTTAGAGAAATTTAGTGAGCAACACTTTTCATACCTCTTCAGGTTTTACTTCTCTTGTTGTAAAGTCTTTTACACAGTCCAAAAAGCAGGTTTCTGTAAGTTTATTGTAGGTTCCAAGGAATTCCCTAAACTAAAATAGAAAGTTCTTTAATACTCAGTTTTTGCAACAAAGATGCTTTGAAACTTTACACTTGAAACCATAGATTCTCTTGCTAACTTAAATAGTTGTAATATGATCTATAAAATATCATTTACTTGTACATTTTTGCCGTCTGAATATTGACCAGAATAAAAATATAAATGTAGTCAGGTGTGGTGGTACATTCCTGTAATCCCAGCTACCCAGGAAGATGAGTCAGGAGGATCACAAGTTCAAGGCCAGCCTGGGTAACTTAGTGAAACCCTGTCTCAAAACAGAAAGGGGTAGGGATATAGACTGGTGATTGACTAGCATGTGTGAAGCCCTGGGTTCAATCACCAGTAACACACACACACACACACACACACACACACTCAGAACCAGGTGCAGTAGCCAGGTGTACATGCCTATTGTCCCAGTTACTTGGGAGGCTGAGCCAGATCACTTGAGCCCAGAAGCTGGGGACCAACATGGGTAACATAATGAGACCCTGTCTCAAAAACAAACAAACAAACAAAAAAACATGCTTCATATAATATCTGTTCTTAGATATGAAATACAACACTTATTTTGTGAAATCTCTGACTAACCTGGTTACATCCAGTAGTGCTTTACGTTTTGTTCCCCCCAAATCCTGTTCCCTTAATTATAATACCTTACCTGTTTTATCTGATCAGATTCTGGTATTTGTGCAGCCATATTCTTTTGGTATGTTTATTAGTCACCTGATTTTAAAAAAAAAAAGGTCAATCTACATTTTTTTTTTAAAGTTAGGTCAAGAGTTAGCTAATCATATTTTATAAATTTCCAACTTTGTACATAAATTATATGCCATCCCCAATCTCACAGATCATTAATGACAACAGAACCTCACAATTTACAGTGAAAATTTTCTAATGTTAGCTCTGGAACTCAGAGTTCTTGTCTTACCTAAATCTACAGCTTTAAGACAGTTTTCTCTGAACTCTAGTGTCTTCTTAAAATTTCTTAATGATTCCACTAGTTGACAATTTAACTCTGACCTGAGCTGCTAATGATTCTTTTACTATATGTAAATGTGAAGTTTCGATTAATTCTTAACAAACACCACTCACTTTTAAATCAACAATGCTCAAGAAAGATATTCAGAATTCCAGAAGATGCTAAAGGAAAATTTCTGAAGTTATACATTCTGGAGTTCATAAAGGGCAATCACAAAGACTTACTAGAAACTTCTGATATAACTTGGGGGCAACAGAAAGGAAAAAAAAAAAAAAACTTTCTAAATTACTAAGGTTTACACATATCCTAAATGTAGGACTTCAGTTAATCTAGATTCAAGAATGTGTATATTGTTTATTTACTGTATTCTAGCTAGTTCTAAAAAGTTTGAGCATATCATATGAAAGGTTTATATAAAATAAAGCTGTTTAAAAGAGAAATTAAACATCATGTAAAAGGAAGAATAAGCAACTACTGATCACATACACTGTAATGTTATGCGTTATATTCAGCTTTGAGTTCCCTAATAAACAAAGCAGAAAAGATAAACTGTATGTATATATGTTTCTTATTGGATCGTCAATTATTTAGTTGCCTTGAAAAGCACAAAAACTAGGAAATTCAAGTTTAAGCGCAAAGCATATGACACTACTATCAAAAAATTAACATTCTCATTTTTAGTAAAACATATAATCAATGTTAATTTCACTTTAACCACTCCCAACCATGTATATAATTCCCCCCCTTCTGTATTTACTTTTCCCTCCTCTTTTTTCCTTATCCTGAATATTTGTGATAATTACTGATATTTTAAAAGTCATAAGCAAGGGAAAGCATTAGTTCTTTTCTATTTGGTATGCTAGTCTCATTTTAGATGTTATAGCTCATAGTTTTCTTTGGAGTAATGATTAATAAAAGGTGTAACTGTGTATATCAAAGAACTTTGAGTTTAGTAACAAGACAGACAACCCTTCCAAATCCCTTTTTATCTGCTGTTGAACAAACACTTAGTAGAAATTTTAAGTGAGCCCAAAGTTTAGGCAACTAGTGTTCCATAAACGCCTTGCAAGTTAACAAGAATGCTCTTTATTCGAGTTTTATTTCACAGTGTTATAAACAATATGTATATATATTTTACTGTAGAAACTACTTGGATAAACACCAAGAATTAATTGAAGGTAACCATTTTTCCGATATTGCTGTATCACCATATGTTCCAGGTAAGGTACTATCCATTATATTCCCCCTTAGCTGTATGTAAATGATCAAACACAGATTCCAACCCCTCCAAATAGGCTTGCACAGAAATCCAAGCCTATTTAATCATCTTCCAGTATCATCATCAAACTTACAGTTTAGAATCTTGGCAGTTATGATTCTAATTAATTCACTGGTATATGTTCATTCAGTAAACACTTAGTGAATGTACTGAGGACAGTGGTAGTTATGAAACTAGCTTCTGACACTATGCTTCGGAGACAAGATGCATTTTTATAGCTGCTATAAAACACCATTACCCAGTTAAAGAAACAGGATTCCATACGTGTATCATGCAGTGATATTGTTTAGGACATGTGCTTCCAGGAAGATGGCGCAGCTGTGCCTTTCCTCATTCCTTTAACATGTACAACTAAAAATCCTACATTATATGTAAAGCAAATATAAGAAGACTTTTGAGAGGTGGATGGAAAGTAGCAGACTGGTTAGGACCTTGGACTCAGAAACACAGGGGTAAATTCTCTGTATTTTTTAGTTCTTTATATAGACTTAAAAGCTGAAGAAGCTGGCCATCTGCAAATGGGGGCAGTAAAAAAACAAAACAAAACAAAAAAAAAACCCACCACACACCAAAAGCTTGGTCTCTAACCAAAATTGCAAGACAGAAGACTAAATTTAGGCAGTAACCACTATATACCTAGCAAAGTCCACAGAAAAAACTGTCACTTTTATCCCTTCACACATCAGCTTAGGCCAACTGGGAAGCCTAGATTTCCATCTACAAGGAATGTAATGAGGTGCTCCAACACCTACACTGTAGTGCTGCTAGAAAAGGCTGGTTAGGGAAAGGGTCATTCATCCTGCCAGGCAGTAAAAAGACCCCCATCCCACAACTAACACCAAGTGTCAGTGGAAACCAGACAGGGAGACTAGCTTCCATTCCAATTTCTTTCCTCTGGGATAGTATCAAAGAAGGTCTACTTGAGATTCAGGACTTGCATTACTGCCCCATGAAGATTAGGCCATATGCCCTACTGTGGTATCAGTAGAGGCCACTGGGGAACAGTAATGAGGTACTCCAGTCTTTCCCAGCTAGGAATGCCTGAAAGCATTCCAAATTCAGCAAAAGACATAAACCTAAAATTCACGAAGTTGAATGAATCCCAAACAGCATAAACCCAATGAAATCCACATTAAGTCAAATACCTAAAATTTAAAAACCAAAAAAATCTGAAAGCAGCGAACGAAATACAACATCTTTCTATAGGTAAAAACTAATCAGGATAATAGCACATTTCTCATCAGAAACTATGGAGGCCAGAGGAAGAGGAACAAAATTTTTCAAGTGCTAAAAGAAAAGAATGGTCAAACCAGACAAATGTATTTAATGAAAGTATCCTTCAGGGATGAAGAAGAAACCAAGACATTCTCAAATGAAGGAAAACTAATAAGAATTTTTTGTCCACAAATCTGCCTTAAATAATGTTTAAAGATTCTAAACAGAAAACAATAAAAGTAATGTTGGGACATAAAGAAGAAAAATACAGTAATAAAAAAAAGTTCAGTATAATACATTTTCCTTCTCTTCTTGAGTTTCCTATCTTATTTTCATCAATTATAGCAAAAATCACAAGACCATTTACGGTGGTTCTAAATATATGTATGCAATAGCTGGGTGCAGTGTGCATGCCAGTAAATCCTAGCGACTTGGGAGGCAGAAGGATCACAAGTTCAAGGCCAGCCTTAGCAATTTATTGAGACCCTCAGCAACTTAGTCAGACCCTGTCTCAAAATAGAAAATAAATAGAGCTGGGGCTGTAGCTCAGTGGTAAAGTACTCCTGGGTTAAATACTCAGTACAGATATTAATTCAGAAAACTGTAGGTAAATCAAAATGGACCACAGGACTGCAGGAAAAGAAACAAAAACAAAAACAAAAAGTAACAGGTTTAAACCCCTAGTAGATGGAAAAAAAAAAAAAAAAAACCTCAATCTAAATATACCAGTTAAAAGACAGACTGGGCGTGGATTAAAAAATATCATCCAGGTATAAATGGTCTACAAGAAAGTCTTCATATTTAATGATACACACAGGTTAAAGACAAAAGGATGGGAAAAGTTATACAATCACAAGAAAGCAGGACTTTGGATTAGACAAAGGGGAATGAAGGAAAGAGAGAGGGGATGGGAATAGGAAAGACAGTAGAATGAACTGGACATCACTTTCCTATGTTCGTATATGACCAGAGTAACTCCACATCATGTACGACCACAAGAATGGGAAGTAATTACTCCATGTTTGTATGACATGTCAAAATATACTCTACTCTCATGTATATCTAAAAATAACAAAAAATTAAAAAAAGAAACAAAGCTATTCTAGTTGTAATTTAAGTGAATTTCAATTAAAATAAGTGAATTTAATTAAATGTTTAAAATATATTTGTTAACAAGGAATAAATACTTATGATGTTACAAAAAAACAAAGAAAGCAGGAATAGATAATATCAGAGAAAGTAGATTTTAGAACAAAGAAAATTATTAAAGACAGAAAGAGACAGATAGGGGTTGGAGTTGAAGCTCAGTGGTAGAGTGCTTGCCCAGCTAGTATGAGGCACTAGGTTCAATCCTCAGCACCACATAAAAATAAATAGATAAATAAATAAATGGTATTGTGTCCATCTACAACTAAAAATAATAATAAAATAAAAAAGGGACATATAGACCAATTTATCAAGAGATATAGCAATCCTTAATATGTATGCATCAAACACAGCTATAGTTGGGTGGGGTGGTGCACACCTGTCATCCCAGCTACTAAGGAGGCTGAGGTAGGTGAATTGCAAATTAGAGGTCAGCCTCAGCAACTTGAGAGACATTTCTGTCTCAAAGGAGAAAGAAAGAAGAGAGGACTGGGATATATCTTAGTGGTAGGTGCTTGCCTAGCATGTGTAAGACCCTAAGTTTAAACCCTAGCACTGAAAACAAAACAACAACAACAAAAAACTGCATTTCTGTATGTTAGCAACGAATATAAATGCACACTGAAATTATAACACCAATGATAATTACTAAAAAAACCCCAAAAAACGATATGGATAAAAGTATGTTTATGTATAAAATGCTAATAATTAAGACATAATAAACAGACGTGTCATGTGTTCACAGATTAGAAGTCTTTTTTTTTTTTTAAAGAGAGAGAGAGAGAATTTTTTAATATTTATTTTTAGTTTTTTCGGCGGACACAACATCTTTGTTTGTATGTGGTACTGAGAATCAAGCCCGGGCCGCACGCATGCCAGGCGAGCGCACTACTGCTTGAAAGAGTAAGGATGTCATTTTTCCCAAGACTGATATGTAGACTTAGGGTAATTTTAACCTTGAATTAAGTCTGTCACCTTATATAAAAATCAATTCAAAATGGATTAGGGACTTAAAGTAAAATATAAAATTATTAAAATTTTTAGAAAACTACGAGAACTCCTCAGATATTAGTGCTAGATAACATCAAAAGCATAATCTGTAAGAGGAAAATTTTGATAAATCTGATTTCAGCAATACTAAAAACTTGCTTTGTAAAAGATACTATTAAGAGGACAAAAAGATAACCACAAGGCAGGCATGGTGGTGCACACCTGTAATCTCAGCTTAGGTATTTTACCAAGACCCTGTCTCCAAAAAAAATATATATGTGTGTGTGTGTGTGTGTGTGTGTGTAGGGAGGGAGAGAGAGGGCTGACACTGTAGATGTAGCTCAGTGATACAGAATCCCTGGGTTCAATCCCCAGAATTTAAGCATTATAATTACATATCATTCACTCTACAATTCTGTTCCTAGGCATTTAGTTTAGAGAAATGCAAGCTTATATTCATACAAAAATATGTCCCTGGTTATTTATAGAAACTTTATAACAGTTGAAAATGGAAACAACTCAGATGTTCTTTACTGAGTATTTGGCTAAACAAACTTCTATCTATACTATGGAATATTATTCAGCAACAAAAAAGAGGCATGAATACATATAGCAGCTTGGAGAATGATGCTGAGTGAAAAGTCAATCCGAAAAGGTTACATGTATAATTCCATTTATGTAACATTTTGAAATGACAGAATTAAATAAATGAAGTCCATATTAGTGGGTGCCAATGGTTAAGGGGAGGAGGGTGAGACTGGAGTGTTGCTTCAAAAAAGGTACATGAGAAAGCTTTATGATGGAATGTTCTGAATCTTGACTGTATCAATATCCATATCCTGGATGTGATATTGTACTCCAGTTTTATACAATGTTACCATTATGGAAAACTGGGTAAAGAGCATAAGATCTCTATATTATTTCTTATAGCTGCATATGAATTTACAATGATCTCAGAATCAAGAGTTTAATTTTAGAAAGAGAGATTGCATAGTATTATAATCCCTGCCCCCCAAAAATGCAGCAAGGTAAATGTTGTTAGCAAGAGATCCAAATTGGGCTAGAGTGGTGGTGCATGCCTGTAATCCCAGTTACATGGAAAGCAGAGGCAGAAGGATCACAAATTTGAGGCTAGCTTGAGTAACTTAGCAAGATCCTGTCTCAAAAAAATCAAAAAGGGGGCTGAGGTTGAGGTTGTAGCTCAATGGTAAAACGCCCCTGGATTCGCCTTCAGTTCAGTGTACCTGTCTCTGAAATTTACAGAACATTTAAAAACTTTATATATTCTCTAACTTCTGTACTGAAGTGGGTGGGTAGAATTCCAAGTTAGACTTCTTTTGGATTCCCACTCAAAAAACAGTCTGGAAAAGATCCAAGAAATGGCAAGACGACTTTATGAAATTAGTATGACATGAAACTTTTTTGTGGGAACTTAAAAAATACAAGGACAATAAAATATGTATTAAGGAACTTGCTTTACCAGCAGGAATCTGGCTCGAAGTACAAAAGGCCATCCACCTGACCTGAGCTTTCTCACTGTATCTAGGACATGAAGCAAACTGGATTTTCCACACCAAAAAAAAGAGATCTGATTTCCTTAGAATTAAAATCTTAGAAAATTTACACGATGACTAACATAATAATCTAGTTCTCTTATTCCTATCCTTGTATTCCCTCAGGTTAAAATTCATGTTTATTGATTTTTTCATCCAGAAGTTAGAGATAGAGAACATATGAAGTTTTTAAATGTTCTGTAAATTTCAGAGACAGATACACTGTGCTGTGTCAGTCCTCCCAACCCCCTTACTATGCAATTCATGATGACAAATGATGGATATCATTGGGAAGTCTTTGGCAAGATATAGATGAGGAACACCCCAAATGATACTGGTATGAATTTCTTTTTTGAATTTTTTTTTTTTTTTTTAGTCATAGATGGACACAATACCTTTATTTTATTTATTTACTTATTTTTATGTGGTACTGAGGATTGAACCCAGTGCCTCACACATGCTAGGCAAGTGATCTACCACTGAGCCACAACCCCAGCCCTTGTGGTTTGTTTTAGTTGTCTTTTAATGTACATTCCTTAAACAGTCTCCTCCTTTAAAAAAAAAGTTTATTATACTATAAAAGTAATATAATCTACTGATTATACTCAAAGATCACTGCTAACATTATGAGTTTTTCCTAGAATCATTTGATTATGTATTTTATTTTTTTAAACATTTCCTGGGCCTACACTTAAACTCAATATCAGCTAATAGTCAGCAATTACCCCCCCCCCCCCCCCAGTGTTTGGAATGGAACCCAAAGCTTTGTGCATGCTAGGTAAGTGTAACCACTGAGTACACCCCCAACCAGCAATTTTCTTTCCACCTTTTTTTTAGATGTTGATGGACTGTTATTTTATTCATTTATTTATATGCGGTGCTAAGAATCGAACCAATGCCTCACACATGCTAGGCAAGCGATGTACCACTGAGCTACAACCCCAGCCCCAGCAATTTTCTTAACTCTGCCTAAATCTCCATAGCTTATTTATTCTCTGTGGTGTTATTATTATCAAGATTATGATGAAACTAACCACAGAAAACTATTCCTAGTAAACAGTGGAGATGCTCAAATGAATGATTTTCAGATTCACTCTATAGTGTAAGGTCTTCTAAATCTTTCACCATTCATTGTGTAGTTTTTTAATCCTGAGGTACACTGACTGACAAAGACCAATAGCCACACAAAACTGCTGATGGTGAGAACAGGTTGCAGCAATGTGGCTGTCTTTTTATTTGATTCTTTGTTTCTTTTCTTACAGAAAAGGCTTTTAATTCTAGAGGCAAATATCCAATCAGGAGTTAGTGTCAGGCTAAATCCCTGAAAGCTGGTGTAGGAGAGAAGGGATAGAACTCTAGCTTACCTCTTATGAATGATGATAGCAATGTTTAGTTTTGTGCCAAACGATATATATTATAGTACCAGCGAACTTAATAGTAAAGGGAGATCTTATCAGTCATCGAGCTCAAACCTTTTCTGATGCATGAGTTTCCTTTTTGTTCTGGAAAAGTGGTTGTCCAGCCTTTGCTTGAACGTCTGTCTCCAGTGAGGCCTGATTTCTTACCTGAAAAATTAGGGTGTTATAGTATGACTGCTGAGGCCCTTTGGAGCTCTAACAGTCTTTCTGATGAAATCTAAAGTTCTGTGGCGATGTTATTTTTAAAAAAGCTTCTTCTTTTTTATTACCAAGTTAAATGATACATCAGGTATTTTTCCTTCTTGCTGTAATGGGGATCAAACCCAGGGCATTATGCATGCCAGCATGCACTCTACCACTGAGCTACATCCCCAATACCCCTCTTCCCCTCTATTCTGAGACTACAATTCTTTAGCATACTTAATGTCATCCTACATATAATTACTTCTTATATGATTCTTCTAATACCCCTGGGAGGGAAAGTTTAGAAATGTCTACATTTATAAGAGACCATTTTACAAACAGTAACTGCAACAGTAGGGGCCTAACTAAGGTGTTGTTCATACTTTAAGCAGTGTTTTCCCTCTTACACCTTAAGACCTATGTTTCCAATAAGCTGTTATTTAGAATACCATTTATCTAAAATATATTCTCCAAATAGACAAACATGCTGTAAGCTCTTCAGACCCTTTCTTCAGCAACTGTTATTTTTGCTTACATTTTTCCACATTTATTAACCATGTCTATTATCTCTTCTTAATGCACCTAGTAACTTCCCTAAATTATTTTCCTTTCCTTCTCAGAAAGGAAATCCACTTAGCAAAGAACAAAAGAGATTTCAAAGGCCCCAGAAAAATTTTATTTCAGGTGAATATCATCACATAATAATTTCCAGAAATGTATAATACTGAATAAAATAAATTAACCAGGACATGATGGGGAGATACCTTCCATTTCTTTTTAAAAATCATATGCAGATTTGTACCAACTTTGAAGCCAAATCCTAATTCTGCTCAAACTTAGTTTACAATAAATGATTCTTCTGATGTCCTTGGCCCTATCAATATAATTGCTCCTGGTCTTTGAGGATTGGTACTGGTAATTGGCATCTTATGGTTCAGGCAAAGATCATATAAAACCACTGAGTGACAAGTAGTTGAGGAACAGGATATATCTATGATCTTAAAGCAGCTCCATAGGTTACATATCACAGAAAGAAAAGTACTCCTTCATGTTGGAAAGATCATAGTCACTAGTCATATTAACCAAGTGATTAAACCTAGCACCACATACACTGAGTTGTGGCATTAGGTATTTTATGATGGGACCCACTAAGGCACAGAGCATTACTTATGTGGTATTCTTGTAAAAAAAAAAAATGCTCTTTGATCATTAGGGAATAATCAGGAAAATCCACAATACGAAATAACTGAAGAAAACTGGGCTGGTCTTTTAAAAAAATGCAATAAAGAAAAGGTTGATGTAGATTAAGAGACTGAAGAGTGTTGAGAACTATACATAGTGTGTGAACCTTGATTGGAACCTGATCAAAGAAACATTAAACACTTCCTGGATAATTGAGAAATTTGAATGTTATCAAGTATGATAATTTATTGATGTTGTGTAATACAATGTCCTTAAGGAGACACATGCTGAATAAATTGTGGTTAAAGTTCATGTTTGCAACTTACTTGCAAATGGTTCAGCAGAAAAATTTTATATATGCTTGGAGAAAGAGTGGGAAAGAAAAAGCAAATACATGTTAAAAAAAGGAAAAAGGGGGGAAAACGCCCTTCTGACCCATGGTTTTTTTTTTGTATCAGAGCTATCAGTGTCTTTGAGGTCAAATGTCTAAACTGTTTTTACTAACTTGTTTAATATAACCTAATAGGAATCACATGACCCTTTAAATTATTTGTAGCAGATTTAGGAAGTTATTTTAGTCAGATTTAGGTTGTCTAACAATAACTCTAATAACCCTAACAATGATAACTCATTGTTAACCAGAGCAGTTTTGAGAGATAATCATACTGCTTTCAGACTGGAAAGACTGGCTTCAAGATATAAAGAACTGAGCCTTGGGCACTGGAGGATGACATTAAAGGGATTTTTAAGATCCAAATTATTCAAGTCATATTAATAAATGCCTTTGCTTAATAAATGCCTTAGAGATAAGAGGGGCAAGATAAGGTTCCCCCCCCCCTTTCACATTCACACCCAAGTTTCACCCAGAAATTATGGAAGTTAAGTGATCATAAGGTCTCTTGCAGCTCTGACATTGTTATTCTTTTAATACACTTATGCAAACTGTGAACAAATAGGTTCAACAAAAGAGACCAATGTCAATGGGGAAAATGTAAACTGACATAATAATAGTTGTTAATTACTGAAACTCATCAGGATGCAAAAATAAGTGAAATGTTCTCCAAAGCTGACCCGTAGGTCCATTTTAATTCTAGACGTCTATGAAAGTAGGCAGCTTTTCCATCGGATTACATATTTTACTTTGATTAATCTATTTTAAAGCCTATACACAGCAAGGCGAAAAGGGAAGGCTCTAAGCAGTGCGTCTTCGAAAATGAGCAGACAGCCCTGGTAGTCTAGAAAGGACTGAAGTCTAGAAAGGATTTTGCAGTTAAAGGAGGGACTCCAGCATGTCAGCGCAAGGTCGCGGCACAGAAAACCTTACAGCCTAATTCTCTGTCCCCGCAAAAGACCTAGACTCCCCAAACCTGAGCTTGAGGTGGCTCGGGGCCTCAGCTTCCCACCCTGGCAGGCTGACGAGGCCGCCGCGTAGGTCCGCACCCGGCCAGACGCGCTGCCCGGGTCTGCAGCCCCCGCGGCCCACACACATCTCGGCCGCTTTCTCCCGGGACCCTGCCACCGTTCTGAAGCTGACCTCCGCCCCCCACCCGAGAGCCCAGGATTCTGAGGGCAGAGAAAAGAGACCATACTTAACCACAGGCTCTCGCATCCGACTGGTAAGAGGCTGGGGGGGACTGCAATGCAGGTGGAGTCTGGGGGCTGAGGGTCGGGGTCAGGGTGCCGCCGCTGCTGGATGGCACAGAACACGTGGGAGCGGTGATGTCAAACAGTACTTAAACTCTTTGACGCAGATTCTTTACAACGTGGGGAAATCTAAGGAAAAAATCCAGTACCATAAATGAATTCTGAAATCCACTAAAAATTAACTTCGTGGCTGTATGCTTACCAACGCTCTCTATTCCTGACTCTCTCTCCCTACGACCCGAATCTATTGAAGCTCTTTGGAAGACTAATTTACTTAACCCCACGGTCCTAACGGTCTTCAGGAGCTACAGTGAAAATAATCCCTAATAAACACGAGTAGTGTTACCAGTCAGGTCAGGAGCGCTTCAGTCGAAGATGAGTCCCTCGGATTTTATCCAATATCTTAATCTTGTAGGGAGATGTGTTGTCTTTAAAATAAAAATAAATTCACATCTCTTTTAAGGTTTTAACAGTGTAAGTTTGTTTCCACCCGGACAGGGATGGAAGGGCAAGGGAGAGTACTTGCATTTTGGTTGGATGTTTTGGACGCTTTTCTTGGCGCGCATGCGTGTTGTGTCTCAAGGGCGGGCTTAAAGGGAAGTGGGTGTTGACGCTCAGGCAGTAGAAGCTGTTGTCAGATCAGACCACCGACTGCGAGGTTGCTGGGTTTACTGGAGACGCAGAGTGAATTTAGGCGTCCGGTGATTGCATCTGGAGGCGTGTGTAAGACTCTGTCGGTGAAGAAAGCTTTTAATCTTATGTGGGTGAATTTTTTTTTTTTTAAACAGCATTTCGATTTTGCCTGCTTGATTCCCTCTTGAACAAATTTTAACCCCGTTTCCACATTTGTTTGGTGTTGCACTGCCAGCCCTCAGGTTGGGGAGGGCATTAACTTTGTTGTTGCTCTGTGGCCATTCTATTGTCATCCCCTTTTAGATTCATTGGCTTGGTGCATTAATAGACTCAGTGAGTTTTATGGCTAGATATGACCTAGTCGTCTTTGGTCCTGGATTAAGTACCAAAAGTTAAATTCCAGCTTTGTGAGTATTCTCCTTAGACATTTTAATTTTTAAGTTAATGACTGCATATTCATAATCACTTTTGGAATTCACGTTCTTCTTCTTTTTTTTTTTTTTAATATGCCCCTTTTCCCTTCTTGTATTCTCTTAATCCTTAAAGAGGTGGAAGTTTTATTCAGAAGTCTTATGAACACAGAAGAAAGTTCTTCCATTCAGAATTGTGGGACTAGGTTTCTTGCTAACAATATGAAAAGCTCGGGAAAGAAAAAAAGGGTTAAAATGCCCGCGAGGAGACTTCGTGAGGTCCTTTCTCCGAATCAGGAAGACAATTTGGCTTTGTGGAAAGATGAGTTGCCCCGTGTTTCTGCAGTGTTGTCTGCAAATAAACCTCCTCCTGTTCGAAAGGGAAATAACATGAATGGAACATTGCATGGTATGTTATTCCATATACTGTAGTTTTTCAGCCAGTTTTCTTTTTTGTAAAACTTAATCTTTATTTTGGTTATTGTGCATCAAAATATAGGGGATTCTTAATGTTTAAATTCAAAAGTGTAAGATATTTCCGGCTTATACCGATGTTTAAAAACTGACCCTGTTCCCTGGGAAAATGGCCAGGCATAGAGGGTCCACAAAATGAATGGTTTCGGTAAATGAAACTTTAACTTTTCCTATTGTGCTTTTTCTTCGTGTCATGTTTGCACATTATTCTTGTTCACATTTATGATAGACATGCTTAACTTGTACAATGAATTAAATTTCCCCCAGTAGTGCTCTTTACCAAGTGCTCTACAGTACTATCCACTTTGGCATAGTATAAACACAACTTAAGTCATTTGATGACTTCTTTGTTTCAATTCATTTATCCTGTCTGGAGCTCAGAGAAAATGAAAACATTATGCTTTTACCCACTTTACTATAAATTCTACTGGTTATTGTAAGGATAAAATCAATGAATATAAGCTGGGTGTGGTGGCACACACCTTTGATTCCAGCCTCTCAGGAGGCTGAGCAGGAGGATGGCAAGTTTGAATCAGCCTGGACAATTTAGCAAGACCCTGTCTTAAAATAATAAAGGGCTGAGGATGTAGCTTAGTGGTAGAGCGTCCCTAAGTTCAATTCTCAGTACTGCCAAAAAATAAAAAATAAAATAAATAAACAACAAAGTGCTTTAATTTTATTTTTGCAATGCTGAGCATAGACAGTTGCTCATCCCAGGCAAGCACTCTACCACTGAGCTATATCCCCAGCTCTTCAAAACACTTTTATAATGCTGGGGTTTTGGAGGTACAGCAATGACACCATAACAGGCTCCTGTTAAATCAGGCTTTTATATCATGTTCATATTTTGCTCCTGGTAAATCCCATAGTTTGCCCATATCCAATAGTGAACTGATTTTTTTTTTCTTTTTGTACTGGGGATTGAACTCAGGGGCTTAATCACTGAGCCACATCCCCAACTCTTTTAAAAATTTTATGCAGAGTCACCGTCTCACTGAGTTGAGGGCCTCACTAAATTGCTGATCCTCGTGATTTTGATTTTGATTTTGGCTTTGAACTGGTGATTCTCCTGCCTCAGCGTGTGGAGCTGCTGGGATTACGGGCATGTGCCATTGCTCCCAGCTTAAACTGATGTATTTTAAAACATTTTATACTTATGTCTCTTTATTGTTCATACTGACTCCTATTTTCCCTAATTATTTTTTCATCTAAAGTATCTGTCAAATATAGAGCTTATAGTTCTTGAATCATGCCTATAATTATAGGTAAGCTACTGTTTTTAAAAACACTCAAATTGATTCCTTTATTTTGTTAGGTTCTTCGGATATAACTTCTTCTAGAAATTATCACAAGCCTCCGTTAGAAAATTCTGCTATATCAGAAAGCGTAAGCAAGAGTCCTTAAATATGTTAATCATGTTAAAATTTTCATTATTGTCAAACAATATGTTCTTATGTTCAGTTAGCAACATGCCTTGTTTTTCTTTATCATGTGTGAAGAGAAATGTTTTATATACTACAATTGGAACTTGAATATGTTTGAGATATTAAATATGTCTACTGGATTGTTAGCCTCATTGTTTATTTTTTAGAAAGTTAAATCAGTGGCTAGCCTTGAACAATTTTTTTGTATGATATTTTTCCTTTCCCCTTTCTGATTTAGCAGGAAAAAAAAAGGGTGAAGGACAACACTGAGTTAATCTACTACTGTAAAAGGTCATTGTGTTTTAATACTGAATAGGGTCCTAGAGATGAAGTCTAGAATTGTACACATGAGCAGAAAGCTATTTGCCAGTAGGTGTCAGAGAAGCTTTCTGAGACTACATAAGAGCTCAGTAAAAAAAAAAGAGATCTGTGATTAATTTGTGATGTTTTGCCATTCATTGATCATTCTTATCTATTCCATTTGATTAACAAAGAGTCAGATTTTTCTCATTTGAACTGAAGCAACTGAGATGTTAAATATTTATTTATTTAGTTGTAGTTGGACACAATACCTTTATTTTATTTATTTATTTTTATGTGGTGCTGAGTATTGACCTAGGGCCTCACACGTGCTAGGCAACCGCTGTCCCACTGAGCCACAACCCCAGCCCCAATAATTTATTTTACTACAAGTGGCAAATCAAGAATTGAGTCTGGATCTCAGTGCCACATTTGCTTGTTTGCCCATTTGCTCATTTATTCACTTCTCTGACAGTATATTATTGACTCATTGAACAAATCCTTGGGTAGCTTCAAAGTACCTAAGCATTGTGTAGTGCTGGGAATGAAATATACAAAACACACAGTCCTGCTCTCCCAGAGCACAGTAATCACAGTTAGTAAATGGTATTGCTAAGGAATAAATCATAAAGTTTATTTAATTTTTCACTTTTTCCTCTTATATCCCAAAGGATTTTTCTAAAGATGTTGTAGTGCAGAGGTTACCTTTGGATAAAACAGAAGAGAGCAACAGACAAAACGGTAAAAGAATAGAATTGACATTTTTTAATTGTGGTAAAATATACATAAATTTTCCATTTTAATCATTTTAAAATATATAGTTTGTGACATTAAGTATCTTTACATTGTTGTGCAACCATCATCACTGTCTATCTCCAGGACTTTGTTTTTTTAATCTTTCCCAACTGAACTCTATGGCCATTTACTACTAATTCCTGCCTCTATGAATTTGACTATGCTAGGTACCTTATATAATTGGACTTATTCAGTATTTATCCTTTAGTGTTTGGCTTATTTCTCTTAATGTATTGTCTTCAATATTCATTCTTTTTTTAGCATGTGTCAATATTTTCTTTTTAAAGCTAAAATTGATTTCTGGATATTCATTCAACAAACTAACAGGTTTTTTATTACTGTTACTATTATTATTATTATTTTGAGTGTTGGGAATTAAATTCAGGGCCTCATGTATGCTAGGCAAGCACTCTACTACTGAGCTATACCATGTTATTTTAATTTTAATTATTCTCCCAAATTAAGTTATTAATACACTCAAAAATCCAGAAAAGTGTTTGCAATAGTAAAGATTATTTTAGTATTACCAATCTATTATACAGGTTTGGTATTGGATATACATTTATTATTTATTTATTTATTTATTTTTTTGTGGTGCTGGGGATTGAACCCACGGGGGCTTTATGCATTCGAGGCAAGCACTCTATCAACTGAGCTATATCTGTAGCTCCCATTTATAAATTTTTTTATAAATTCTGAACTCAGGTTTTGTAGGGTCAGACAATAGATTAAAAATGTCCTTCAAAAGTTTTATTTATTGACAAATTTTAAAGCAATTTTTTTTTTATTCTAAGTAGTATTAAAATTTTATCAAATTTTCCTTGATCTTTTGTAGTGGAAATTGAACCCAGGGCGCTTTACCATTGAGCCACATCACCAATCTTTTTTTTTTTTTTTTCAAATGTTTTTTAGTTGTCAATGGACCTTTATTTATTTATTTTATTTTTTAAGATTTATTTATATGTAGTGCTGAGAATTGAACCCAGTGCCTCATATGCTAGGCAAGTGCTCTACCACAGAGCCACAACTCTAGCCCCTAGTCCTTTTAATTTATATTTTAATTTTTTAAAAAAAATATTTTTTAGTTTTACCTGGATGCAGTATCTTTAATTTTTTTTTTCTTTTACTTTTATGTGGTGCTGAGCACTGAACCCAGTGCCTCACATGTGGGAGGCTAGTGCTCTACCGCTGAGCCACACCCCAGTGGCCTATATTTTAAATTTTGAAACAAGGTCTCCCCAAGTTGTTGGGGCTGCTCTTGAACTTGTGATCCTTCTGAACCTCCTGAGCCTTCTTTTTCTTTCTTTTTATTTTTAAGAAATCTTTTCCATGTGTAAGATTTAATTCTCAAGCATAATAAAAACAATTCTCTATAACACAGGCTCTTCTCTATATAAATCTGGTCAAAGGAGAAATTCATATAACGTAATATCAAATATTTACTTTGGTTTGCATAACAATTATAACACCTTCAATTTTCTCAGCATTTTATTTTTTTAAAAAAATGTGGCAAAGTACATATAACATGACACATCTCATCTTAACTATTTGTAGATGTCCTTGTTTCTCAGGTATTTTTGATACAAATTTTTCTAGTATCTAGGGTTATGACTATTCTTGCCTTTTTTTAAAAAAAATATTTATTTTTTAGTTGTAGGTGGACACAATATTTTTATTTCATTTTTATGTGGTGCTGAGGACCAACCCCGTGCCTCATGCATGCCAGTCGAGCGCTCTACCACTGAGCCACAACCTCAGCCCCTATTCTTACCTTTTTAAATTGAGAAATCCTATTATTAAATCCTAAACATCCCCCCACCCCCAATAAGTACTTATGATTGAACCTAGGATCTCAAGCTTGCTAGATGAGCTCTTCATTGTTGAGTCTATCCCTTGCCCTTTCAGAAAAGTTTGTTTTTAGTTTGGGACAGGTCTTATTTAAGTTGTCCTGGCTGGCCTTGAACTTGCAATCCTCCTGCCTCAGACTTATGAGGAGCTGGAATTATAGGCACATACCATTGCATCTAGTCCTAAACATTTTTTTTAAGTTGTTGATGGACCTTTACTTTATTTATTGATATTTGGTGCTGAGAATCAAATCTAGTGCCTCACAAATGCTAGGCAAGTACTCTACCACTGAGCTACAACCCTAGCCCCCTAAATATTCTTTTAGTTTAAAAAAGTGGGGTTTTTAAAGCTGATTATGGTGGCATACCTCTGTTATCCCAGCAACTTGGGAGCCTGAAGCAGGAGGATCACAAGCAGGAAGATCACAACCCCAGCTCCTTTGTTATTTTTTTCATCAGTATAGCTAGAATGAGACCAGCCTACGCAATTTAGTGAGATCTTGTCTCAAAATAAAAATAAAAAGACTGGGGGTGTGCCTCGGTGGTAGATGGCCTCTGTGTTCAATCTCCAGTACCCTCCCCCCCCCGAAAAAAAGGTCAGGTTTTGTGAGTGGCTTATTAAAATTTAATGAATTTTTGTTATCTTAATTTTGCAGCAAATGATATCTGTATTTCTCAGTATACCATGGGACAGAAGGATGCTCTAAGAACAGTTTTAAAGCAAAAGTAAGTTTCATTTACAGAAAATAGTTGTACCATGTTTGTGTTTAAAATCAACTTCCCTTATACTTTAGAAATACAAAAACCTCTTCACTACATAATGTATTGTGTGATGATATATAAAGCATTTCTCATAGTTTTGGGCACATATAAAGTACTCAATAGCTATTAGTTGTTGTTACAGAAAAGGTTCTGTGCTAAGTGTTTTATTACATTAACTCATTTAACACTCTCAAATCCCATGAAGTAGATTCTGTTATAATCCCAATTTTATAGAACACATGAATATGCATAACATAAATCCTGTGACAGAGATTCTGTTACATCCCAGTTTTACAGAATCCCCATTTTATGGATGAGGAAACTGAGACATTGAGCTTTTCCCAGGGTCATGGCAAATTGTTACTGGGCTGGCATTTAAACCCAGGCATTCTACCTTTAGAGCCTGCATTCTTAACCAAATCATGATACTGCTTGTAGCAGTGGTCAAGTAGTTCCTTATACATAATACTTATTATTTACTATCAAAGAACCTTTAGGTTTTTTCCTGGTCAAGATCTGAGGAAGAAGCAAACTTCATACCTTTACGGAACGAAATACAAAACCAACCCTAACAAGAACTCATGATAAACATGAAGCAAGAATACATCTACTAGTATGAAGGCAATTTTTGTTATTTTATTTTATTTACTTTTAAAATATTTTTTAGTTGTAGTTGGATACAATACCTTTATTTTAATAGGTGCTGAGGATCGAACCCAGGGCCTTGCACGTGCTAGGCGAGCACTCTACTGTTTAACCACCAGGGTTGCTCCCCAAATGCAGCTACTTTTAACTGTTACCTCTTTCTTCTAGAGAGTATTTCATAAATTAAAATTATATGCCTATGTTCCTATTCTTGATTTATTAAATTTAGACTATATTCTTCCTCATATGATAGTATTTAGCTGTCTTAAACTACTCTCTCCCATCCTTTTATTGTAGTTATCTAATACTTTTAATGAAATCAACCATTGATTATGTGGACATTATGCACTATATTAAGTGGAACAAGAGCCACAGATTTACAAATACCGTTTTGTTTAAAAAGTTTTAGTATTTACAAAAGTAGAGACGATAATTTAATGCACCGCCATACTCCCATTGTTTAGCTTTAGTTGTTAGCATTGTTTCATTTTAACTTCCCCTCACTCCCCTACCCAAGTATTATTTTTAAACCTTTCTCAGAAGTAATTTCATTTTATCTGTATTTTAGTAGGTGTTTCTAAAAGATTAGTATTTTTTCTTTTTCTTTTTAAAGTTTGTTCTCAGGCTGGGGTTGTGGTTCAGCGGTAGAGCACTCGCCTAGCACGTGCGAGGCCCTGGGTTTGATCCTCAGCACCACATAAAAAGGAATAAAGGTATTGTGTCCAATTACAACTAAAAAATAAATATGAAAAAAAATGTTCTAATTAGTTATACATGACAGTAGAATGCATTTTGATGTAAAAGATTAGTTTTTAAAAAGGCAATGCCACAATACTATTAATATACCAAAGACATAATACTGGCTATTTCTTAATATTATCAATCATACAGTTAATATTCAAGTTTCTCTGATTGTTCCATAATTTTTTTTTGTTGTTGTTCATTTCTTTGTATCAGGATCTAAAGAAGGGCCACATGTTGCATTTGATTGATGTATCTTTTTTTTTTTTTTTTTTTGGTACTGGGTATTATTTCAGGAGCACTTGGCTACTGAGCCACATCCCCAGCTATTGTGTCACATGACTAAACTGGTCACTCCAGCTGAATTTGGGGAATAAATAAAAACACAGACATAGAAAGTACCTTTTCTTTAAGTTCAATGACCGCTCCTCAGCCACAGCTCCCACAAGGGCAGTGCAGGCAAGAAAGAGAGCTAGGAGCACATGCTGAACCCTTTTATTGGGGAGAAGCCATTCAAATGAGGCAAGGGGTCAGGTTTCACAGGGTTGAGTCTAACTTCCTGATGTCTTGCTGTCAGCAGGTTAACTGACATCTAGGAAGCCCACGCCCATCTTATGTGCTGTGTGGGGATCAGAGGCAGAGGCAGAGGCAGAGGCAGAGCCAGCACCAGGGAAAAGATGCTTACTTTCCCTGCCCAGAGGGGCAACTTTGGTTCAGTCCACTTTGTGTGCTCAGTGCTCATAGTTGACATACACACAGCCTATGGCTGGTTTGCCACTTCTCCACATTCTCATCGATGAAAGCCAAGGGGCGCTTGGTTCCTATGTGGCATTTATTTATTTTAGCCCTACTTTGTATTTTATTTAGAGACAGGGTTTCACTGAGTTGCTTAACACCTCGCTTTTGCTGAGGCTGGCCTTGAACCCAGGATCCTCCTGTCTCAGCCTCCTGAGCTGTTGGGATTACAGGCGTGTGCCACCACTGTGCCTGGGGATAAATGTGTCTTTTAAGTCTGTTTTATTTATTTATTGCTTTTGTGATGCTGGGGAATTAAACCGAGGGCCTCATGCATACTAGGCAAAAAACCTGAATAAGCTGGGTGAGGTGGTGTACTCCTGTAATCCCAGCCGCTCTGAAGGCTGAGGCAGGAGGATCTTAAGTTCGATGCCAGCCTCAGCAATTTAGCAAGACCCTAAGCAACTTAGCAAGACTATGTCTCAAAGTAAATAAAAAGGGAAGGGGTGTGACTTAGTAGTTGACCACGTCTGCATTTAGTCCTCAGTACCATAAAAATTAAATGAACAAACAAAACTTGAACAATAGAGAAAAGGCAGGGAAAAGAGAAGAAATCAATTATACCAGATAAAAATGAATCCAATAAAGTAAAAAACATACACAGTAAAATGTTTTTAACTGGTTCTTAGAAGTTTAGAAGTATAAGCAACTTCCTGACAAATTTAGGTCAGAAAAATTATGGTAGAATACATGAATTAGAGATAAAAAGAGGACAAATGATAGATTTAGAGGAGACAAAAACAAATGAGAGTACAATTAGTTACATGCCTCAAATTTAAAATTCTAGATGAAATTAAATGATTGACCAAGAATAATCATAGAGCTAGATTTTAATAGACCAATTGCTAAAAAATATGGAAAATACTTTAAAGAATAAACCTTCTAAAACAGTGATGATTTTGTTTGAATTCTTGGAAAAATATTAAGAAACAGATTACACTTATGCCATTCTGCTCCAGTACAGAGAATGCTATCCATGTCATTTCCTGAGGCTAACCTAACCCAAATACCCAAAGCTAAAATTTAGTTTTATCCTAAGTGTTTTTGTTTCTATCATGGTAATTTTTCCAAAAAGTTCATGTAATAAAATCATTAAATCAACTATTCATCTGATAGCTAAAGATAACAATTTTATTGATGTGTTATTTCTCAAGTTATAAATAGGGTATGTCTTTTGTGTTAGAAGAGCAATGCATAATAATGAAATAGAGTTTGGCTCAGGAATGCAGCAATGTTTTAAAAATAATAATTGAATTTTTTTAAGGTACTAAGGATTGAACCCAAGATTTCACAGATGCTAGACAAGTGCTCTGCCACTGAGCTACAACCTAGCCCCCTTTTAATTTTAATTTTGAGATGGGGTTTCACTAAGTTGCCCTGGCAGGCTTCAAATGTGGAGTGCTCCTGCATTAGCTTCCCAAGTATCTAGGATTATAGGCTAATGCCAGTATACCTGGAAATAATTGCAAATTCTAATATAGCAATTATTATGCTCTCTGCATTGGTTTCTCGTTTTAATCTTTACAAAAGCCTGGAATGTCTTAAAATGTTCCCATATTAAAAATGAGGTTCAGGCTGGGGTTGTAGCTCAGTGGGAGAGCTCTTGCCTAGAATGTGTGAGGTGCTGGGTTAGATTCTCAGCACTACATAAAAATAAATAAGTAAGTAAAATAAAAGTCCATCAACAACTAAAAACAAAACAAAAAAGAGGCTCAGGCAGTTTTAAGCATTGCCTCACTAATAATTCATGATTCATTATATATTTATCATTGGAATAAATAAGAAAATATGTATGACACGCACTATGGATCACATTTAATAAAATGTCATGCTCATTTCTTACTTACCTTACCATGCACACATACCTCTTTAAAACTAACAATAGAGTGATAGATTCAGATTCTTAATATGAAGAAAATAGTTAATATCCTGTTTAGTAGTAGAATTGAGAGCTCATTGTCTTTTTGGTTTGGTGGTACTGGGGATGGAACCCAGGGCTTCATGCATGTTAGGCAAGAACTCTCTCACTGAGCCACATCCCTAGACTTCATTGTTTCTTTTTCTTATTGTTTGTTTGTAATTTGGAAGTCCTATCTGTGGCAATTAGAAAATAAAATGAGATCAGGTATGGATATTGGAAAAAAGGAGGAAAAATTTACATTGTAGAAGATATTCTGTACTTAGAACAAAAAGTTATATTTATGATTAGAAATCTGTAGAAACTATGCGAGGAAGAATGAAACTTTCCTTGGGAATTGACAAAGGCTAGGATATATTGAGATAGTCAACATGTTCTGGATGGGAAGACTTAATACTATAAAAGTCCAAGTTTGTCTAAAATTAGCTTATAGGTTTTGCTGTAGTCATTGAATTTTGTTTTAGAATAATCGGTAGATGGAATTTAGCCAAGTAATTTTAATGTTTACTTGGAAGAACATACAGCTGAGAAAAAGTATATGTGTTTATGTGTTTTTATGTGTGCCTGAACATTCTGTTTATTTTTCCAACGTTAATTTTCCAAAATTATTTAAAAATTAATTTTCTAAAAGTATCTTAGCTATTCTCAACTGTACATATTCTATATGTTCATATTCTTTGTTTTTGGTGCTAGGGATCAAACCCTTGGCCTCATACATGCTGGGTAAGGGATCTTTGAGCTATATCTCCAACCCCTCTATTTATGTAACTTAACTGTAGAGTTGTGACAAAATGGAATGATGTAGTACTTGTCCTATTTGATATTATCATGTGCTTTAAAACTGTAAATAATGCAAGGTAATAGACCAGAATCTTTGAGAAATGAAGAATCTGGCCAAGTTGTCTAGTACAAGGAAAATATGAACTCTTCGGGCTGGGGATGTGGCTCAAGCGGTAGCGCGCTCGCCTGGCATGCGTGCGGCCTGGGTTCGATCCTCAGCACCACATACAAACGAAGATGTTGTGTCCGCCGAAAACTAAAAAAAAAAAAAAATGAATAAAAAATTCTCTCTTTCTCTCTCTCTTAAAAAAAAAAAGAAAATATGAATTCTTCTAAAGGAGTTTGGACTTTAAGAGGGATGGCAAATCATTAAAAAGTTGTAAAAATAAGATACATTTTAAAAAAGTGTTTATTTTTTTAGTTTTAGGTGGACACCATATTTTATTTTTATGTGGTGCTGAGGATTGAACCCACTGCCTCATTCATGCTAGGTGAGCACTCTATCACTGAGCCACAACCCCAGCCCCAAGATGAGATATATTTTTTTAAAAGACTCACTCTAGTAGTGGTATGAAATAATGATTTGGAAGGGGGCTGGGCTGTTGTCCAGGAAGTCATTTGGCTGTGGAGTTTTCAGGGGTCTCTTTGACAGAGAGATAGGTCCTAAATACATTAGGAGGGGTGGGATGGAGGCATAAATCATGCTAGGTTAAATAGTAGTAGACAGATATGGAAGCTGATTTGTGTATAGAATTGATAGATGTGAAGTTGAGGAAGGTGGTAAGAATGAATTCCAAAATTTTGGCTTGCATAAATACATGATCAGTAGTGTCATTCGTTAAGAAAGGGAATCCTTGGGAGAATAAATTTCATTTTGAGTGTGAGGGTTCAAGATACCTATGAAGCATTCAGGTAAAAAACGTTCTAGAAAATTGAATATAAAGATCAAGTTTTTAAAAGGGTCAAAACTAGAAATCCATATGCAGAAGTCATTAGTGTGTAGATGACTACTACTAGTAGTAGTGTAGTATCAGTGTGTAGATGTATTGCTCAGAAGTAAAGAAAGATAAAGAGTGAAAATGTTCACTAAATTTAGCAAGAATTATTAGCGAGCTTGGTGAGAACAGTTGTAGTGTATATTGGTTTATTTAATGGATTTAGGAGTAAAGAAAGTTCTAAATAAAAGTTTAGAAGAAAATAATTGTTTCTGAATGGGAGGATTATGTACATTTACCTGTTTTTTTTTTTTTTTTTTTTTTTTTGTGTGTGTGTGTGGTGCTGGGGATCAAACCCAGGGTCTTGTGCATGTAAAGCAAGTACTCTACCAACTGAGCTATATCCCCAGCCCTTGCCTGTTCTTTATACTTGGTGCTCTTTACATTTGCTACATTAAAAATAAAGTTTAAAAGCCTATAAAGATACAGCGACACACACCTGAGATCTCAGCTACTTGGGAAACTGAGGCAGGAAGATCTCAAGTTTGAGGCTAGCCAGAGCAACTTAAAAGAAAAAAGAAAGAAAAAGAAAGCCTGTATAGAAGCTATCTAACCTTATAATGTAATGTTGGTCAAGGGTAAATCACTTTTAGACTTCAGACAAGAATACTAAAAGACAAGGAATATCCTAATTAAACTGTCTTAGTAGACAAGACATTAGAGAGAGAGAGACACACACACACACACACACACACACAAATATTCCCTCAATTGGTTAAATATTTATTGAGCATCCTGTGTATCTATACTTTTGTTAGTTGCTATTCTGTATGAAAGTAGTCTCTCTTCCCTAGCTTGTTTATGGCTTAGTTGGAGAGATTGTGTATGAGTATGTGTGTGTGTGTGTGTGTGTGTGTGTGTGTATATATATATATATATATAAAACATCAAGATTTTATATATTATAGAACATATATCAAGATTATATATACATATGTATATATACATATTTATATACGTATATAAAATAATCTTGAGAGAGATTATATATACACGTATATATACATGTATACACACATATATATACACGTGTGTGTGTATATATATATGTATATATATATATATACACACACATATATATCTCGACAGAGCAAGCGAGAGCGAGCGCATGTGCACGTGGGAGAGGGAGAGAAGTGATGGTTCCTTTCAGAATCGTGATAGGAATAGAGCTTTGCATTCAATATATTGTTAAATTGTTTTGTACAGATATTTAAACAATGGAATGCCTATGTTTCAGGCCTCATGTGGTATAGGCAATAAATACAAAAGTACTTAATGAAGGGAGAGATCAATAGAAACTGTTATAAAGATAGGCTTATTGGGAGAGGCAAGATTTAGATTGCATCCCAAAGAGGAAGGATATCGTAGTTTGTTGAGTGGAAGAAGTTTGAGAGAGCAGAGAAAAAAGCATCGAGTCAGTTGTGAGCATAGTGCTGTATGTGTAGTCAGTAAGGAGAGCAGTATGATTCCAGAGAGAGGTTGTTTTGGGTATATATAGGAGGGAGGTATATATAGGAATGGAGGATAGGACCAGAGTATGGAGGGTATAGAAAGCCAAACAGGAAATTTGCTTATTCAGCTTTTTATAAGGACATTTCTGAGATTTTTCAAGAATGGAGACATGAGTGGGAAGTTTTTAAGCAAATAAACCAAAGAATGAAATATGTGGTTGGTAAGAAGTGATGAATTTTCTAGTAGAGAAGAAGAAAGAAGGGAGAAGTACTAATCCAAGAAAGTTTTAGAGTCATGGGAAGACCTCTGGAATTGGGCCTTGTCACTAAATCTGTGATTTCCATCAAGTACACCCCATTACCTCTGTGGACCTCAGTTTCTTCATGTAAAAATTAGAAAATTAGGATAGATGAACCACCTATGAGATTCCCCCAACTCTATAGTTCTATGACACTTTTCATGTAATTGTGATGAAATAATTGGCGAAACTTGATGACTCTATTGAGTATGAGATGATAGGAAGATAGAGAAGTAAAGGTGACTTCAAAATTTTGAGACTTAGAGAAGAATGATGCTCTTAGTAGAAATGGGGAAATATCAGAGGGGTAAGTTTCAAAAGTTCTGAGCTGTCTTTAAAAATCAAGCAAGGGAAATAAAGCCTCTGGATATGGAATGTATTCCTGTTGATTTTATTTATACTTATCTAGGGATTCTTTGATTCTGTCCATGTTCCTTTCATTTTTTCTTAGAGCCCAAATATAGAGCATAACTGGACAGATTCTTTTTTTTTTTTTTTTTAGTATTTAGTTAATATGTGTCTATTTACTGCCCCCTCCTATTATTTATTTATCCCCCCATTTATCTATCTATCTGTTTACTTACTTTTGGGGACAAGATCTCACAAAATTGCCCAGGCTGGCTTTAAACTTGGCAATTCTCAGCCTCCAAAATTGCTGGGATGATAGGTGTATACCATGGCATCTGGTTTAGGTCCATTTTTAATCCAGGCTATTTAGTGATGTCTTTGATGCCCATTGGATGATATTTAATTTAATCTAAATGAGTTAAAATTCAGAAAGTTTCTTTCAGCAGTTTTAATAATTGTTTTTGGGGATTTGTGCTAAATGAAATAAGCCAGGTACAGAAAGAGAATTATCACATAATCTCATATGTGGAACTGGAAAAAGTTGAATTTACAAAAGGGAGAGAATAGATTGGTGGTTGCCAGGGGTTGAGAGTAGGGAGAATGGGGAGGTGTTAACCAAATGGTACAATTTCAGTTAGGATGAATAAATCCTAGAGCTCTATTTTATGCCATGTGATGATTGTAGGTAATAATGTTTATTGCTAGGAGGGCACCTTTTATGTTCTTATTCCCCCCCTCCCCACCACCTGCACATACACACACACATAATTATGTGAGGAATGGATATGTTGAGTAGCTTGATTGTGGTAACCTTTCACAATGTATAAATATATCAAAATATGTTGTATATAGTAAATATATATAATTTTTATTTGTCAGTTATGCTTCATTAAAGCTGGATTAAAAGGGGGTAAAGTATACATCTATAATGTTATATTTCTTTTTTCTTTCTTTTTTTTTTTTTTTTTTGTGCTGGAAATTGAACCCAGGGTACCTCACACATACTAACCACATACTCTACTACTAAGTTATACTCTCTTCCTCTAATGTTACAATTCTTCTAAAAGTATTTAGAGAATAAAATTATCAGTACTTTAAAAACAGCAGTAATCCCTCTTGGGTTGTTTGTTTTGGGGGAATAAAACTTGGTATTTAAATTCTTAGAATGTTTTTCTTCATGTCTTAAATTTACCTTCCTCCTCCTCCTCCTCCCCCCCCTGCACTTTACCATTCCCAGTTCTTTTTTTATTTTGAGATCTTATCAAAATAATCAAAATATCTTATCTTTTGTTTTGAGAACTTATCAACTAAGTTCCTGAGGGTCTCACTAATTTGCTGGGGTGGGCCTCAAATTTGTAATCCTTCTGCCTCAGTCTCTCAAGTGGCTGGTATTACAGGCATGCATCACTATGCTTGGTTTATATTTCTTGATTACATATCCTTTTAACTGTGACCATGCCTTTTCCACATATATATAAGTCCTATTTTCTGAAATAACATCACTGCCTTCAGGGAATTATCTTATATCTTTAGTCCTTAGTGACTCAAACCTTGATAAACTTCATTAACAAAATGACTTTGTTTGATATGCAATTTAATTTTTTTTCTTTTTGACACCAGGGATTGGACTCAGGGCTACTTTATTACTGAGCTACATCCACAGCCCTTTTTACTTTTCATTTTGAGACAGGTCTTGCTAAGTTGCTGAGGGTCTTGCTAAATGGCTGAGACCAGTCTTGAACTTGTAATCCTCCTGTTTCAGCCTCCCAAGTCACTGGGATTACAGGAGTGTGCCACCAAACTTGGCAGGTGATTTAATTTTTAAAAATCAAGAAAATTACCTTCAGTGGATGACCACTTACAGATATTTATTGAAGTGGTTCAGCATACCTTATTGAATATATTTTATTCCTTTTTTATTGATAGAGCGCAAAGCATGCCTATCTTTAAGGAAGTAAAGGTACATCTTTTAGAAGATGCTGGCACAGAAGAGAATACTGTTACACAGGAGGCCAGAACTTCACCCAGTGCCATTGATTCTGCTACAACTGTAGCTGCAGCAACTGCTGCTGCCATTGCAACAGCAGCTCCACTGATAAAGGTATATTTTTCTCTCCAGGTATTATGAATATACTTTGTGAAATTTTATAAAAATAACTGTTAAGATGCTCTAAGTAGTTGTGTCCAGCTATAGATTAAGAACATTCTGTTTGATGTCAAGTTGAAAAAATTTTACCATGTGTGGTTGTGTATTACTTCTCAGAAGTTATGAAAATTACCCTTTCATTGCTCTGATGGTGCTAGTGAATCCAGGACTTTGTAGCACTGAAAGTCACAAATCCTAGGAAGCCTCTTAGTTCTGGGTAACTAGGATGATTGGTCATCCTTATTTGAGAACTAGAAGACAGCTTAGATTACGTAGACCTAACCTGTTAGTTTGTAATGGGAAAGGAGAACCACGTCACAGGAGGAAAAAGATTTTAGAGCTAATAGGTGGGAGAGCCAAGATGAGAACTTAAGACTGCTAACCTAACTCAGTTTTACATTAGTGAAGTATAAAAAGTTGTTTTCTTGCTATTTCTGTCTCTTTAATTTCCTCTTAAGTATTTCTTATTTCTGCATTATAAACTTCTATGAGGCAAAAATAAATTTTTTTTTAATGAGAGGAAACATAGATCCTAAGGATTGTGATCTCCTACCCTTTACTTTTTAATTTTTTTTCCTGCCTTTTACTTTTGTGACTCTAAAAATAAAGGCATCAAATCATCAGAGATACAGTGAGTAAAGGTTCTACTTTGACAATTTCTCAAATCAGTTGCTATAAATAACCTTCTTTGTAATTGACCATATTTTATTGTCTTTCTGTACTATAATATAAAAAATTATTTTGTGATTTTTATCCTTTTAGGTGCAGAGTGATTTGGAAGCAAAAGTTAATTCTGTTACAGAATTACTTAATAAGTTACAGGAGACCGATAAACACTTACAACGTGTTACAGAACAGCAAGCAAGCATTCAGAATAAAGAAGAGAAATTACATTGTCACGATCATGAGAAGCGAATGAATGTATTTATGGAGCAGCAAATTAAGCATCTTGAAAAATTACAACAGCAACAAATAGATATTCAGGTATCTATAAGAAAGCCAGTATACATTTCACGATTTTTTTTATCACTTGCATATCCAAGTTAATTTTCATTGCTAATTGTAGTAGTTCATTAGATTGTAACAGTTTTAGTTTTTAAATCATGATTTGCTTGCCAGGTGGACCAGAGTATGTATGTTCTAGCTTAAAGTATTGCTTAGTTATTTTTTCCTCTTTTTGTGGTCTTTTTTTCCACACTTTTTTTTTTTTTTTTGGGTAGTGGTGATTAAACCCAGGGGGTGCTTACCACTGAGCCATATCCTCAGCCCTTTTAATTCTTTTTATTTAGAGATAGGGTCTTGCTATGTTGCCCAGTGCTGCCTTGCTAAGTTGCTGAGGCTTACCTGGAATTTGTGATCCTCCTGTCTTAACCTTCCAAATCACTGGGATTATAGGCATGCACCACCACGCCTTACTGTTCACACCATTTTTAAAGCAGTGATTTGTTTATATAAGCAGTTCTTAGCTTGAGAATGTACATCATAATCACTTGGAGAGCTTTATAAAAGTACACGTGCTTGAACCTCTCAGATTCTGAGAGAGCAAGTCTGAGGTGGTACCTGGCAATCTTGAAAACTCTGATTCTGATGTGCACTCTTGGATGAGAACAACCTTCTGTACATATTTGCTTCTGTATATAATTAATTTAAAAGAATGATAATTTTTTAAATTTAATTTAATTTTTTATTGTAATTTGTTATATATGACAGCAGAATGCATTACAGTTCCTATTACATATATAGAGCACAATTTTTCATATCTCTGGTTGTATACAAAGTATATTCACACCATTTGTGTCTTCATACATGTACTTAGGGTAATGATGTCCATCTCATTTCACTCTTTCCTACCCCCATGTCCCCTCCCTTCCCCTCCCACCCCTTTGCCCTATCTAGAGTTCGTCTAATCCTCCCTTTCTCCCCCTCCCAACCCCACTATGAATCAGCCTCCTTATATCAGAGAAAATATTCGACATTTGGCTTTTGGGATTGGCTAACTTCACTTAGCATTATATTCTTCAACTCCATCCATTTACCTGCAAATGTCATGATTTTATTCTCTTTTATTGCTGAGTAATATTCCATTGTGTATATATACCACAATTTCTTTACCCATTCATCTACTGATGGGCATCTAGGTTGGTTCCACAGTTTAGCTATTATGAATTGTGCTGTAATAAACACTGACGTGGCTGTGTCCCTTTAGTATGCTGTTTTTAAATCCTTTGAGTGTACATTGAGGAGTGGGACAGCTGGGTCAAAAGGTGGTTTCATTCCAAGTTTTCCAAGGAATCTCCATACTGCTTTCCATATTAGCTGCACCAATTTGCAGTCCCACCAGCAATGTATGAGTGTGCCTTTTTCCCCACATCCTCGCCAACACTTATTGTTGTTTGTATTCTTAATAGCTGCCATTCTGGTTGGAGTGAGATGAAATCTTAGAGAGTAGCTTTGATTTGCATTTCTCTAATAGCTAGAGATGTTGAACATTTTTTCATATATTTGTTGATTGATTTTATATCACCTTCTGAGAAGTGTATGTTCACTTCCTTGGCCTATTTATTGATTGGGTTATTTGTTTTTTTTTTTTTTTGGTATTATGTTTTTTGTGTTCTGTATAATATCCCAGAGATTAGTGCTGTATCTGATATGCATATGGTAAAAATTTGCTCCCAAGCTGTAGGCTCTCTCTTCACCTCCCTGATTGTTTCTTTTGCTGAGAAGAAGCTTTTCAGTTTGAATCCATCCCACTTGTTGATTCTTGATTTTTATTTCTGATGCTATAGGAGTCTTGTTAAGGAAGTCGGGGCCTAATCTGACATGATAAAGATTTGGGCCTCCTTTGTCTTCTATTAGGCTCAGGGTCTCCAGTCTAATTTCTAGGTCCTTGATCCACTTTGAGTTGAGTTTTGTGCATGGTGAGAGATAGAGGTTTAATTTCATTTGCATATGTATTTCTAGTTTTCCCAGCACCATTTATTGAAGAGGCTATCTTTTCTCCAATTATGTTTTTGGTGCCTTTGTCTAATATAAGATAATTATAATTTTGTGGGTTAGTCTCAGTGTCCTCAATTCTGTGCCTTTGGTCTACCAGTCTAGTTTGGTGCCAAAACCATGCTGTTTTTGTTACTGTTGCTCTGTAGTACAGTTTAAGGTCTGGTATAATGATGCCACCTGCTTCACTGTTCTTGCTAAGGATTGCTTTAGTTATTCTGGGTCTTTTATTTTTCCAGATGAATTTCGTGACTGCTTTTCTATTTATATGAGGAGTGTCATTGGGATTTTGATTGGAATTGCATTAAATCTGTATAGTGCTTTTGGCTGTGTGGTCATTTTGACAATATTAATTCTGCATATCCAGGAACTCAAGAAAGATCTTTCCATCTTCTGAGGTTTTCTTCAGTTTTTTTCTTTAGCATTTGGTAGTTTTCATTGTAGAGGTCTTTCACCTCTTTTGTTAGGTTGATTCCCAAGTATTTTATTTTATTGAGTCTATTGTAAATGGGGTAGTTTTCCTAGTTTCTCTTTCAGAGGATTTGTCACTGATATACAGAAATGCCTTTGATTTATGCGTATTAATTTTGTATCCTGCTACTTCCCTGAATTCATTTACTAGTTATAGAACTTTTCTGGTGGAATTTTTTAGGTCTTCTAGGTATAGAATCATATTGTCAGCAAATAGTGCTAATTTGAGTTCTTCTTTTTCCTATGTGTATCCCTTTAATTTCTTTCGTCTGTCTAATTGCTCTGGCCAGTGTTTCAAGAACTATGTTAAATAGAAGTGGTAAAAGAGGAGCTGGGGTTGTGGCTCAGAGGTAGAGAGCTCGCCTACCATGTGTGAGACTCTGGGTTCGATCCTTAGCACCACATAAAAAACAAAAATAAAGACATTTTGTCCACATATAATTAAAAAATAAATATTAAAAAAAAGAAGTGGTGAAAGAGGGCATCCCTGTCTTGTTTCAGTGTTTAGAGGGAATGCTTTCAATTTTTCTCCGTTTAGAATGATGTTGGCCTGGGGCTTAGCATAGATAGCTTTTATAATGTTGAATATGTTCCAGTTATCCCTAGTTTTTCTAGTGTTTTGAACATGAAGGGGAGCTGTATTTTGTTGAATGTTTTTTCTGCATCTATTGAGATGATCATATGGTTCTTATCTTTAAGTCTATTGATGTGATGAATTACATTGATTGATTTCCATATGTTGAACCAACCTTGCATCCCTGGGATGAACCCCACTTGATTGTGGTGCACTATGTTTTTGATATGTTTTTGTATTTGATTTGCCAAAATTTCATTGAGAATTTTTGCATCTATGTTCTTTAGAGATATTGGTTTGAAGTTTTTTTTTTTTTTTCTTTAATGTGTCTTTGCCTGGTTTTGGAATCAGCATAACATTGGCCTCATAAAATGAGTTTGGAAGTGCTCCTTCTTGAAATAAATTGAAGAGTGTTGGTATTCTTCTTTAAAGGTGTTGTAGAACTTGGCTGTGTATCCATCTGGTCCTGGGCTTTTCTTGGTTAGTAGGATTCTGATGGTGTCTTTTATTTCATCACTGTTTAAATTGTGTGTGTATATCATCCTGATTCAATTTGGGCAAATCATGAGACTCTAGAAATTTGTCAGTGCCTTCAATATTTTCTATTTTATTGGAGTACAAGTTTTCAAAATAATTTATAAGTATCTTCTATATTTCTGTAGCGTCTGTTGTGATATTTCCTTTTTCATCACGTATATTAGTAATTTGAGTTTTCTCTCTCCTCTTCATTACATTTTATTTATTTTTTCAAAGAACCAACTTTTTTTTGGTCAATTTTTTCAGTTGTTTCTTTTGTTTCAATTTCATTGATTTCAGCTCTGATTTTAAGTATTTCCTATCTTCTACTGTTTTTGGTGTTGATTTGTTCTTTTTCTAGCGCTCTGAGGTGTAATGTTAGGTCATTTATTTGTTGACTTTTTCTTCTTTTAAGGAATGAACTCCATGCAATGAACTTTCCTCTTAGTACTAAATACCTTCATAGTGTCCCAGAGATTTCAATGTGTTGTTATCTGTGTTCTCATTCACCTCTAAGAATCTCTTAATCTCTTCCTTGATGTCTTTTGTAACCCATTGTTCATTCAGTAGCATATTATTTAGTCTTCAGGTGTTGGAGTAGCTTTTATTTTTTTATCTTATCATTGATTTCTAATTTTATTTCATTATGATCTGATCAAATGCAGGGTAGTATCTCCACTTTTTTGCATTTGCTAAGAGTTGCTTTGTGGTATAATATATGGACATTTTAGAGAGGGATCCATGTTTTGCAGAGAAGAAAGTATATTCATTTATTGAAGGATGAAATATTCTGTATATGTCAGTTAAGTCTAAGTTATTGATTGTATTTTTGAGTTCTATAGTTTCTTTTTCAGCTTTTGTTTGGAAGATCTATTCAGTAGTGAAAGAGGTATGTTAAAGTTACCCAAAATTAATGTGGTCCATTTGACTCTCGAACCTGAGAAGAGTATGTTTGATGAACGTAGACGTACATTGTTTGGGGCCTACAAATTTGTTATTGTTATGTCTTGTTGAGGAGTGGTTTCCTTAAGGAATATGAAATATGCTTTTTTATCCCTTTTGGTTAACTTTGGCTTGAAGTCTACTTTATTTGATATGAATATGGAAACCCCTGCTTGCTTTCGCATTCCATGTGTGAGTGGTATGATTTTTCCCAACCTTTTACCTTCAGTTTGTGGATATCTTTTCCTATGAGATGAGTCTCTCGGAGGTAGCATATTGTTGGGTCTTTTTTTTTTTTTAATCCAATCTGTTATTCTATGTTTTTTGATTGGTGAGTTTTGGCCATTAACATTCAGGGTTATTATTAAAACATGATTTGTGTTTCCAGCCATTTTTGTTTATTTTTGAAAGAGGTGTGTTAAAGTTACCCAACTTGACTTGCTTTCTCCTTTGATTAGTTTTTCCTTTAGTGTAATAATACCTCCCTTTGCTCTGTGACTTGCAATGTCGGCTGACTTCAGAGCCTGTGTGAAGTTCCCAGGTGCAGGCAGGCTAGTGCACATAGGGGACTATGTCTGCTGCTGTAGAGTCCCAAGATGGGGGCAACCCGGGGAGCCCCACATTGTTATATCAGTGTCCACACAGGGGTGGCAGCTGGAGTTCCTACCCTGCTGGGTGTCCTCTGTGGGGGCTTTGTCCATGATTTCTGCTTGAATGGGTGGCCAAAAGTTCTTTGCGGGTTCTCCTGTCGGCCACTGGTCTTACTCAGGTATCCAGTAGTCCTGCGTGGGTGAGTAGCTGGGAGACCTACTCAGATGCTGAGGCCTGGAGCCCTAGATGGGCAGGGTGCTTCCTGGGAGGGCAGGGAGTGGGAATATCATTGGCAGAGAAGCTGTATTCTCACTACTTGAATCCCACGTCACGGAGCTATGCAGAATGCTGCCTCCCTCTGCCCTGCCATCTTGGATCTCCTCAAGAATGACAATTTTTAATGTCTTTTGAATATGAGGTTCTGGCTTATTACAGAAAGAAGAATTATCTTCTCAAAGAGCTGAGTACACAGTTACTTATTTCGTTTGGAATTTCCAAGTCTTGGAATACTGTTCAACCCTCAAGCTTTATTTTTTTTTTTAAAGAGCGAATGCCATTGGGGCTGAGGTTATGGCTCAGTGGTAGAGTGCTTGCCTAGTGTGTGTGAGGCACTGGGTTCCATCCCCAGCACCACATAAAAATAAATAAACAAACAAAATAATGATATTAAAAAAAATGACACCATGTTTAAAAAAAAAGAGTGAATGCCATTGTATATTACTTTTTTCCCCTGGTTAATGCACAATTTTAGAACTCAAAAAAATTATATTAAGTTAGAACATTCAGAAGAAAGTACAAAAATAAGTTTATTAGATCTTAATATAGTTTCACAGAGTGAAGATTAAAGTGCTACAATTTTTAAAATTTAATTTTTTGTGATTACTATGACATATTAATTGTACAAATTAATGGGATTCACTATCATGTTTTCAGAGATCTTTTATTGATCAGGTCCATCCATCCTCCTTCTAACTGTCCTTTTCTCCACCCCAACATGTACTCCTCTCAGTCCTTAGTAATCCATCTTCTTTCAGGTAATTTTTTTTTCCTAATTTCCACATATGAGAGAGAACATGTGATATTTGTCTTTCTGTGTCCGGCTTATTTAATGGCTTATTTAGCTATATCCCCAGTCCTCCCATTCAATCCATTTATTTGCAAATGATAGGATTTCATTTTTCTTTATGGTTAAATAATATTCCTTTGTGTGTATATGTATATACATATATATATATATATATTTGTATATACACACAAAGGAATATATGTATATATGTGTATATATATACACACACACACACACACACACACAAAGGAATATATGTATATATATACATATACACATACACTGTGTTTTCTTCATCTATTCACCTGTTAAACAGGCATCTAGGCTGGTTCCATATGTTGACTGTTGTGAATAGTACTGCTAAAAACATGGGCATGCAGGAATTTCTTTTGAATGCTGACTTCATTTCTTTTGGATATATACCCAAGAATGGGATAGCTAGAGCATATGGTAATTTTCATTTTAGTTTTTTGAGGAAACTGTGTCCTGTTTTCTATAGTAGTTGTCCTAATTTCCATTTCTTCCAGTCCGTATATTAGCATTCCATTTTCTCCATATCCTTGCCAGCATTTAAAAAATTTTTGGTAATAGCCATTTTGGGTAATAGCCATTTTAAATGGCTAAGATGAAATTCCTTCCTTCCTTCCTTCTTTCCTTCCTTTCTTCCTTCCTTCCTTCCTTTCGTACTGGGGATGGAACCCAAGGCTTTGTGCATGCAAGGCAAGTACTCTACCAACTGAGCTATCTCCCCAGCCCTGATGGTATTGTAGTTTTGATTTCCACTTCCCTGATGAGTAATATAATTGAGAAATTTTTTTGATTTTTATTATTAGTTGTTCAAAACATTACATAGTTCTTGACATATCATATTTCATACATTTGATTCAAGTGGGTTATGAACTCCTATTTTTACCCCGTATACAGATTGCAGAATCACATCGGTTACACATCCACTTTTTTACATACTGCCATACTAGTGTCTGTTGTGTTCTGTTGCCTTTCCTATCCTCTACTATCCCCCCTCCCCTTCCCTCCCCTCCCATCTTCTCTCTCTACCCCATCTACTGTAATTCATTTCTCCCCCTTGTTTTTTTTCCCTTTCCCCTCACTTCCTCTTATATGTAATTTTGTATAACAGTGAGGGTCTTCTTCCATTTCCATGCAATTTCCCTTCTCCCTTTCCCTCCCACCTCTCGTCCCTGTTTAATGTTAATCTTCTTCTCATGCTCTTCCTCCCTGCTCTGTTCTTAGTTGTTCTCCTTATTTCAAAGAAGACATTTGGCATTTGTTTTTTAGGGATTGGCTAGCTTCACTTAGCATAATCTGCTCTAATGCCATCCATTTCCCTGCAAACTCCATGATTTTGTCATTTTTTAGTGCAGAGTAATACTCCATTGTTTATAAATGCCACATTTTTTTTTATCCATTCATCTATTGAAGGGCATTTCATATATTTGTTAAACATGTTTCTTTTGAGAAGTGTCTATTCAGATCATTTGCCCATTTTAATTGGATTAATTATTTTTTTGTTAAATTTTTAAAATTCTTTATATATTCTTGATATTAGTCCTCTATCAGAGGAATAACTAGCAAATATTTTCTCTCATTCTGAAGGTTGTCTCTTCACTCCATTAATCATTTACTTTGCTATGCATTAGCTTTTTAGCTTGATGAACTTCTGTTTGTCAAGTTTTGCTGTTGTTCCTATTCTTTGAGAGACCTATCCAGAGAATCATTGCATATATATATATATATATATATATATATATATATATATAGTACTGGGTTAGAACTAGTGGCACTTTACCACTGAGCTTTATCTGCTGTTTATGGATACCCAGTTTTCCCAGCATCATTTGTTAAAGAGGCTGTCCTTTCTCTAGTTATGCATTTGGTCCTTTTGTTGAGGATCAGTTGGCTCTGGATGCATAGGTTCTCAAGTTTGTTCCAATGTTTTTTTTTTTTTTTTAATGTCAATACCATATTGTTTTTATTACTGTGGTTCTGTAGTTTATCTGGAAATCAGGTATTATTATGCCTCTAGCTTTGTTCTTTTTGTTTAAGGAAGCTTTGTTTATTTAGGTTTTTCTGTGCTTCATATGAATTTTAGGATTGTTTATTCTAGTTTTGTGAAAAATGTGATTGATATTTAGATGGAGGTTGCACTGAGTCTGTAGATCTCTTTGGGTCATAGGTAATTTTGGTTGTGGGCTTGTTGTACATAGCCTTTATTATGTTGAGGTATGATCCTTCTGTATCCAATTTGTTTAGAGCTTTTGCCATGAGTGGGTATTGAATTTTATCAAATATACTTTCTGTGTTTGAGATGATTTTGAAATGAATATGTGATTTTTCTTATCCTTCATTCTATTTTTGTGATATATTATTTTATTGATTTGCATATGTTGAAAACCATCCTTATATTCCTGGAATAAAAACAACTTTATCGTGATTATATGATCTTTTTGATAGGCTATTGAGTTTGATTTGCAAGTATTTTATTGAGGATTTTTACATCTATATTCATTAAGGGATATTGTTCTTTAAGTTTTCTTTTTTTGGTGTGTTCTCATCAGGTTTTGTTAACAGAGTAATGTCAAGACTTCTTTACAAAGCTTATCTTGAGCTTTTCATGAGATTTTTAAAATTAATTTATTTATTCTAATTTGTTATATATGACAGCAGAATGCATTTCAATTCATATTACACATACAGAGCACAATTTTTCATTTCTCTGGTTGTACACAAAGTAGAGTCACACCATTCGTGTCTTCATACATGTACTTAGGATAATGATGTCCATTTCATTTCACCATTTTTCATGAGATTGAAGATAGTATTTTATTGGAATGACTGTAGGCATACAAATTCAAGTTTTTGTAAGTACTCACGCCTGACTAAAATTACGTGTGCAGCGTATTTTCTAGAGAGAGGCTGGAAATGGTTTGATCAGAATGCCAGTACCCAGTAGATAAATAACTTTCTTCTCTGAGCCTTGAGTTCTTTGCCTGAAAATTTTTTTTCCTTTCTCTTTACTTTTCTTTTTGTTCACAATAATAGTAGGTATATTAATCATTCAGTAACTGCTTAAATGAAATTAGTTATCTGTCCCATCTTATTTATTTAAAGGGAACTCAGCCTACTTTTAGGAATTCTATAAAATGATGTCTATTTTAGCTCTTGTTGATCTGACTTAAAACTCTCTTTTGAAATCAGTTTCATTAGTTAAAATATACATTTCAGGTATTTAAATTAATAGGGCTGAAAACAATGTTGTCACTTTAATTCCCATTATATATAAATGCATATACTGTTGCTGCTACTAAGCATAAGCATGGCTTTTATTTGAGTGCTTACTATCAAACTTTTTTCTAACCTTTACTTCAAATGATGTCTTACACTGCAGGATTTAAAAGATGAAATGCTTTGGTTTTAAATTATTTGGTGAAAGTAGAGGTCTAGAGTTAGGGCCCTTCCTTCTTGGTCCTCTCTTAGGCTGCTTCCATGATTCTAAGCCCTTTCTGAGGTAGAAAGGAAGACACTGAGGCTGGAATGGTTAAAGAAAATGATTAACAGCACAGAGTAGTTAGACAGCCCAGTCTTTACTACCTCCTTCCATAGTATTTCTGTTACTACTGCAGTGATAGTTGCTGTGTAAGGAATATATTCTCATTGTTTCATAAATGTAATAAAATTGTTTACAAGTCCAGTAAGAAATCTCAATATACTTTATCATCATACTAAATGATATTTGAAATTAATAATTTTATTTTTTCTAGACTCATTTTATTAGTGCTGCACTAAAGACTAATAGTTTTCAGCCTGGTAGCGTGCTTCCTTCCAGAGCAGTGGAAAAGTATTCTGTAAAACCAGAACATCCTCATCTTGGTAGCAGCAATCTGTCTTCACATCATATATATACTTCCAAACAAGGTAAAAATATTTAATTTCTTATGGAATAAAAATGTAAGGATTTTCTTTGTGCTATATGAACTGAAAACTTATTTACTAAGTGGTGAGATTCTTACAAAATTTCTGAGTCTTTGTTTTATAAAATTCTTTTTATAGATTAAGTAAATTTTAAATTATTTTTCAACTTGTTCAAATTATGAATCATGTCCTAATTTATGGTTTTAAGTAATAGCCTTTATAAGTTATCAGAAACCCTTAGACATTTAGAAAAATTTACTTATCTAATAAAATTCTCCAATTTCTCCGACAAACTGCATATTTACTGTTTTTCTTGATTGTGTCAGGAAAAAAACAACTGAGTAAAATTATAAGCTATTGAATCCCCTCTTATTTGTAGTTTTGCTTGTTGAGGTTTAAAATTGTCCATGGTCATCTGTGGCCTAAAAATATTAAATGGAAAATTCTAGAAATAAACCAATTACAAATTATAAATTGCATGCTGTTTTGAGTAGCATGATGAAATCTCATACTGTCTGGCTTAGTAGTTTTGCCAGGACATGTGAATGATCCCTTTGTCCAGTGTATCCACACTGTACTGTTTGTGTGTACAGGTAAAAGATAATACATATAAGGTTTGGCATTATCTTTAGTTTCAGGCATTCATTAGGGTCTTGGAACATATCTCCCCAAGAGTAGGGGAGACTACTATATTTCTAAATATTTTCAGTTTGACTAATACAAATCTGTTTATAGAATTAAAAAATTATAATAACAAAGAAATACACAGCTTATTTCTTAAACCTTTGGAATTTAAAATAAATGAACAGATATTTTTCCAAATTATTTTTATATTTTTCCAAATAACATTAATGAAAATCAAAGGACTCTTCATTTAATGATGTACAGGTCTGTGTATTTCTAATATTTTATTTGTTACAACATTGTTGTATCACAGTCATTAAACACTTCTTTTACTTATAAGGTATGTTTATTTTGCAAATGAGCAGTTCTTACAACACTGTTGTGAAGTAGTCTGAGTCAATTTTTAAGTTGTAAAAAGGAATATGAAATACAGAAAGGTTATGACTGGACTGTTCAAGGTTACTACATTGAGAGTTAGGGCATGAGAGCAAGGGTCAAGAGCTCTGATTTCAGTGTGACAGAGCCTTGATCCTTCTACATAAGTGGATACTTTTCCCCCTAGTATATTTACTCAATTCCACAGAATAATTTTGTTTTTGTAGACTTAAGCTGTAAAGAAAAAAAAATGACTATTTTATCGATTGCATACTTAATTTAATTATTTCAGTGTTTATATTACTTACGATAACAGAAATAAAAGAAAAACTTAGTTTAATTCAGCACATTCAACAATTAGCCCTGTGAGGTGACACACACCTATAATCCCAGTGGCTAGGGAGGCTGAGGCAGGAGGTTGAAAGTTCAAAGTCAGCCTCAGCAAGAGTGAGGTGCTAGGCAACTCAGTGAGACCCTGTCTCTAAATAAAATACAGAACAGGGCTGGGGATGTGGCTTAGTGGTTGAGTGCCCCTGAGTTCAATCCCTTGTACCCCTCTCCCCCCAAATTCAACAAATTAAACTTTTTATTTTTCTGTGTTTTTTAATGAGTATGTGTCACTTTTAGATAGTTTTTTTTTTTTGAGAGAGAGAGAGAGAGAGAGAGAGAGAGAGAGAATGAATTATATTTATTTTTTAGTTTTCGGCGGACACAACATCTTTGTTTGTATGTGGTGCTGAGGATTGAACCCGGGCCGCATGCATGCCAGGCGAGCGCGCTACTGCTTGAGCCACATCCCTAGCCCTACTTTTAGATAGTTTTAATTGTAGCACAAATACAGTTTTGTATTTTTTCTTTTTTTTTTTTCCAAAATAGGCTGGGTAATGTGCTGACATTATAACAAGTTTATAGAGAGGCACATCTGATACAACAGTGTGAATACACAGTCATCACACCTATGACCTGAAAAGGATCTGTATTTCTTTTTTATTAGCATACTGAAAGCATTTCTTATGTTTTATATAATTATTTTCACCAGTTTAATTTTTTCTTTTTTCAGTGTTGGGGATTGAACCCAGTACTTCATGCACACTAGTCAAGCATTCTACCATTGAGCCACACCCACACCCTATAATTTTAAAATTTAATAACTAAAAGTCTATTGACATGACTGTTACCTTGAGGTTGAACAGTTAGGTAGGTTTTAGGGTTTTTTTTTCTTGATAAATAATACAGTAATGAATATCATCACATATTTAACACTTTTTAAAGTTTTTTTCCTTATGATAAATTCCCAAGGGTAATGTTATTTAGGTGGTATATTGCTACATGTTTATCAATTTTCATTACCATGAAAAATGTCTAGATATACCATTTTCACCACAACTTTAATAGTACTGAATGTTGCCAGGCACGCCAGCCTGAGCAATGGCGAGGCACTTAGCAACTCAGTGAGCCCCTGTCTCTAAATAAAATACCAAATAGGGCTAGGGATGTGGCTCAATGGTTGAGTGCCCCTGAGTTCAATCCCCAGTATCACACACACACAAAAAAAATGTTATTATATTGATTTCTGTTTATAGCTTTATTGAAAAATATTTAGTCTATTTCTTTTGACTTCTAGTTAAGAATGAAGTTATTTTTCTACTTATTTGTTAATAATTTATGTATTTATCAATCCTGTGTACTTTTGGTTTTATTTTTAATGTACAGGAAAGAATAATACTCTCTAATTTTTAAATTTTAACAAGCAAGTTAAATTTCTTATTTATGGGCTGGGGATGTGGCTCAAGCGGTAGTGCACGCGCCTGGCATGCGTGCGGCCCGGGTTTGATCCTCAGCACCACATAAAAACAAAGATGTTATGTCCGCTGAAAACTAAAAAAATAAATATTAAAAATTCTCTCTCTCTCTCTCTCTCTCTTTAAAAAAAATTTCTTATTTATTTTCTATTAAAACTCCTTTAATAGAGTTTGAAGATATGGATTTTAATGAACAAAAATCTCCTTTGGAGACACCAGCACCTCGCAGGTTTGCTCCTGTACCTGTTTCAAGAGATGATGAAATGTCAAAGAAGGAAAATCCCATAGAAGAAAAAGAAAACATGGAAATGTTAGGTCAGAGAGGTAAGAAACAATTATAGATATACCTGCCTTGACTAGACCTATTTCAGATTAGGAAATTGTCCTGAAATTTTGTCACTCATGATTTGGAATTCTCTGTGTGCCCTGTAACTAGACTGATATCTCTATTTTCACTACTTTTCTGTAGATGATATTTATGGGACAAATCAGTCTTCTTTAGATTATCTGTAGGAGTTGAAGGTATACATTTATAGTTATTTTTACTATCTCCTACAGGTTATTACTTAAGCTTTTATTAATATAAAAAATAATGCCTTGTTGAGGTAAGACTGATCATTTTTAGAATGTGTTTCCTTATATTGTTTTTAGGTGTGAATTTCAATAATAAAACTCAGGGAAGTTAACATTTATCACCATGTTTTGCTGGAAAAAGTGCTAATATATGAACTATTTTACTAGAAAACAAGAACTTTTATAAGTGACCTGAAATAATAGTGTGCTACAGAGCCTTAAAATGTAGCTCTTCTAGTAAAAGTAAGTGAAAATATTAAGCTGTAGGCTTTTATTCTTAGATTTCTTTAAATGCATTCAAGTCTTACCTTAGGCAAATTTCAAGAATTTAGAAGATAATAAATATTTATTAAAGAAACCAATTTTACGAAAAGTAATTTGTTATGTAGTCTCACTGAAAACAAGGCTAATGGGAAGATCCAAGTAATTGTGAGGAAACAAACCTCCTTTTTACTGATTTACAAAATAGTTCAATTTCTGGAGTTTTGTGATAATGATAGTTCCCTCTGTGACAGAGACAAATTTAGTCTTTTTGCCTAATATAATTCATATTTTTACCAGAGTGGTTTATATGAGGTATAAATATTTAGTGTTACTTGGTGAGTGTATTTACAGTCTACTCTTTTGTCTTAATCTGTTTTCTGTTGCTATAATGAATTCCTGTAGGTTGAGTAATTTGTAAAGAAAAGAGGTTTATTTAGCTCCTGATTCTGAAAGTCCAAGAGCATGGTGACTTATATGGGCTTGGCCTCTGGTGAGAGCCTGCTGGTTCTTGACATGGTGGAGGGCATCACATGGCACAAAAGGAAGCTAGTCAGAGAGAGCTTGGTTTTATAATGAACCCACTCCCTTGAAAAACCTGGTAATCCATTAATACATGAATGGATTAACTCATTCATGAGGACAGAACCCTCCAGACCCAATCACCTCCCAAAGTTCCTGGCTCTCAAATACCAATAACATATAACTTTAAGGATTAAGTTTGTAATGCCTGAAATTCAGGGGACATATTAAAACCATTGCAACTGTGGAGTGAATTAAGTAGATAGTCATAGAAGCAGATTTAGGCCAGAGTACAGACATAGTGAGATGTTATGTAAAGGAGAAATTAATTAATATTTGGAAAATGATACTATATTTTTTCTATTACAGGAAATGTAAAACTGTTGGAACAGATTTTGAATAATAATGATTCTTTGATAAAAAAAAGTGAATTGTTAGACATAACCTCACTGACTAGGCCGACACTGGAATGGAAACTTGAGGAAAAAAACAGGTAAAAACAAGAAATTGGAATGCAAACTAAACTAGAAAGAGTTTTCTTCATATTTCTAAAGTTTATTTAAGAATATTAATAAATTATTGTTTTTAAAAATTATCTTAAATTTAGATACTATTTTCTGATTCTAATGTATCTTTCTCTTTTTCTATAACATAGTAGGACAGGGAATGGGTTGTGAGTATAGAAGAAATGAGGACAGCTATGAGAATGATGTGTTTGATGTTGTTATAGAAGGGACATATAAAGTGTCATTGTACTATTTTTACTTATGTGTATGTTTGAAATTTTATGTAAGAAAGATTTTTTTAAAAATCAAGTAAATCTTGGCCATAATTATATTTCCCTTCTATATCATGAAAACTACAGTAATAAAAATTTAAAAGAGCCACAACTGGAGTATTTTTATGTAAATATATTGTACAATTTTAATTTATTTACATTTAATGCACTTATTGATAAGATATTTATGCCTGCCATATTGCTATGTATTTCCAACATGTTTCAGATCTTTTATTCCACCACTCTTCCATTAGTGCTTTCTTTTAATTAAATAGATATTTTCTAGTGTAGTATTTTAATTCCTTTGTTTCCTTTACTACATTTTTTGTAGTAATGTAGTTATTTATTGGTTATATAGGAATTAAAATTGACATATTAGTTCAAAACAAACTAGTTCAGATTACTATCAATTTAATTTCAGTAGTATTAAAATTTTTCTCCAATGTCTGTCTTCCCTCCCCCTTTTTTCCACTATTGTCAAATTATATTTTGATCAACTATAAGCCCTTCTATACAGCTTGATAACTTAAAATTTATACAGCTGTTTTTTGATTCAGAAGAGCATAATAAAAATAGATGTTATATTTTTGTACATATATAATTGACCTTTATTTATACCCTTTGTTTCTTCTTATTGATTCATGCTAGAATCTAATGTCTTTTCATTCTAAAGGACTTTCTTCAGTATTTCTTGTAGGTTGGGTCTTTTTTTAAAAAATATATTTTTATTTGTAGATGGACACAACACCTTTATTTTTATGTGGTGCTCATCTCACATGTGTGCCTTCCACATGCGAGATGAGTACTCTACCACTGAGCCAAAATCCCAGCCCCGTAGGTTGGGTCTTCTAGCACTGAATTTTCTGTTTTTGTTTATATGGGATTGTTTTTAGTTTCTCCTTCAATTATTCTTGTTTGTTTGTTTGAACATAAATTTATTTTCTCACATTTGTGGAGGCTAAAATCTAAAATCAAGTTGCCAACAGGGCTGATTTCTTCCGAGACTTCTCTCCTCAGTTTGTAGATGGACTCCCTCTTTTGTTTCTTCTCGTGGTCAACCCTCTGTGTACACATGCATGCCTCTGTTATCTTCTCTTTCACTTTTGAAGGATAGTTTTGCTAGATATAGAATTTTTGGTTGGCATTTTTTTTTTCCTTTCAACACTTCAAAGTATCATCTTACTTCCTCTGGACTCTTACATAAAGACTGATTAAAAGCCAGGTGTTAATCTTTTTGAGGATCTTTTGTAATATGATGAGTCACTTTTCTTTTGATGCTATTCAGATTTTCTGTTTGCTTGGGATTTTGGACAGTTTCCCCATGATGTATTCAAGTATGGATATCTTTGAGTTTATTATTTGAAGTTTGTTGAGCTTTTTAGATGAGTAGATTAATTTTCATTATACTTGGAACATTTTGGCCATCATTGTTTCTTTTCTTTTTTTCCTTTTTTCTTTCTGTTTTGATGATAATAATTTAGATGCTATTTTCTGATTCTATTATTGTTTTGCTAGCAAAGGAGAAACACAGGGACTCCTGTCCCAGAGTTGGTGATTTTTGGACCATCATTTCATTGTATATTAAATAGTATCAATGATATGTGTGATGATATGCTTGATGGTATTCCATAGGTCTCTGAGGCTCTGTTAATTTGAAATTTTCAATTACAGAATTTATATTTGTGTTTTTTTTCTTTTTGGCAAGACTTCATTCTTAAATTTAACTTTAATTTTTTGAATAGGTTTCTTTAGTAATAGCTGATTTATAATCTTTACCTAGTTAGTATAATATCTGGGATTTCATAAGGACAGTTCTACTGACTGTCTTTTTTCCTGTGTTTGTGCTTTTTTTAAAAAAAATTTCTGTGTGTTTATCAAAATTTTTGTTGAAAACTGGACATTTTAAATAATACAGTAAGGCAACACTAGAAGTCAGTGTTGTTTGCTGTACTGGGAATTGTTGTTCATACAGCTGGTTATTTAGTTACTTTCCTGGACTAATTCTGTAAAGTCTGAATTCTTTGTCATATGTACTCACTGAAGTCTCTGTTTTGTGAACTTAGCCTGCCAATGATTGGAAACAAATTTATTTATCTTGATAGTTCAAGATAAGTAAATTTGTAAATAAGTAAATAAGTCTCTTTATTTTCATGAATGTACGTGTGCATTTATTTTTTATAAATCTGTCTTAGCCTTTACTTCCTACTCGCAGACAGCCTCAAAAGCAGTCAAATGTGAGAGAGCTGGACCTTCTTAGGTTTTTTGGGGTGTGTATATAGCCCCCTATATGTGTACTATCTTCAATATCCCCAGGAATATGGTGGAGCTTACTCAAACTCCACTATGGATGTCTCATTCCTCATTGAAATTTTTTGAAGTTCATTGTCCACAGTCTTGTTTGCCTCAACTTATATCAGTATCTCAGGGAGCTGAGATTTTAACAATTTCTACTTTTAAAAAAATGCTCTAAGGATAGAGTTTCTTACTGAGCTCCTGAGTTAGGTCAAATAAAGCCAAACACAATGAAGGAGATTTTTAGAGGACCTCCAAACCTGTTATAACCTTTTAAGTTGTTGTAAGGCCATAGTTTTCAAGGCTACCACAGAGTTGAGGAAAAGGTCCTGATAATGAATTAAGTTAAAGTTATACCATAAACTTTACTGATCTTTACTAAGAATCAGCCATTTATTTCTTGCATAAATGATCCTCGGGTTGTTGTAAGCCTTTCTTTAATTTTCAAAGTTCTGAAATAAAATTGACTTTTTAAAAAAAATATTTTTCTGTTGTTGATGAACCTTTATTTTTATTTATGTGTGGTACTGAGAATTGAACCCAGTGCTTCACACATGTGAGGCAAGTGCTCTACCACTGAGCTACAACCCCAGCCCCTAAAATTGATTTTGATGTCAGTGTTCTCGTTGCTTTTATGGAAGAGTGACTTTTCAGAGTTCTTTCTCCACCTGTCTGGAAATACTTCTGAATGTTAGTTTCTTGAGAGTAAAACCCTTTTCTGCTCTTTTCCTATGATACCTAAACATTTCTGGTAAGATTAATTTTGTCTCTTATGATTTCTTGTGTTTCATATATTTATCACATAACTGATTGATTACATGATACAATTTTGGTAGAACACCATTTATTAAAGTATACCTAAGAATGTACCAGAAGTTCATGTAATCAGTTGTTTATTGAATTTATGAGAACTTGGGAAACTTTTCTTCTAGCATTGGAACTCTTCCTTCTCAAAGATTTCCATCCTGTGAAGATCTAGGCACATCTAAAATGACTATGCACAAGTCTAATGATGTTCTTCATGATCGTGGCCAAAAGAAGAAAGAAACAAATGACATGCTCCAGGTAAAGTGGGAATAGTGTTAAAATTGATGATTAGCAAGGTAAAAATTGTGAAGGAATAAAAAAGTTATGAAGACAAATCAGGAGGAAGGATGAAGATAAAGGTCCGAAAAAAACCAAAAACATGGCAGCCAAGTCTATTCCCTTTAAACTTGTTTTCAGAGGCCTTCACCAAATGATTTTTACTTACTACTCTTTGTCCAGACAGAGCCACATGGTTATCTGTGGCTTTCCAACTTCTGTTGGAGAGGGAGAAAAGGAGAAAGAGAGCTGTGAATGGCTCTTGTTTTTCTAGTCCACAGTGTCTTGGCAAGTGTCAGCCAACTTGCTCTTATTTTGTTTAGCTGTCTTCAGCAATAGAACTTCATTGGCCACTGGACTGTCTAGCATTGCTATGGATATCCCATCTCTGTTTGACACTAACATTTGTATTCCTAAATGGGAAAAAATTAGTGCCATATATTCTCTTGTACCTCTTCAGTTTGACAGATTGAGTCTGAAGAACATGTTGGCATGGTTTATGGCCCCAACAGTAGTAATAGATCTTATTTGGATTAAAGTAATCAATGTAAGTTTAACATGGTAATTTTTTTCCCTTTTTTCTTTTAAGCAGAAAGACTTGCCAATTATGATGAGGCTTGCTGATCTTCCACAGAATTCTGTTAAGCTTCAAACAGCCAATACAACAAGATCTGTATTGAAAGATGCTGAGAAGATTTTGAGAGGAGTACAAAACAATAAAAAAGTACTTGAAGAAAACCTAGAAGCCATTATTCGTGCAAAAGATGGAGCTGCTATGTACTCATTTATCAATGCTTTATCCACAAATAGGTGAGGCAGGATATTTGCATCCCAAAGATATTTGTGAAGCTTCCAGTTCTGCTCCATAAGTTTTTTCTAAGCATATCACTTTGTTTAATGTGTTTTGATATTTAGAAGTAGTTCTTTAATGCCTTTGAAGATATAGAATTTATTATAATGTTGGAATTTGGATATATACATGATAGGAATACTTTTTTAAAAATTTATTTGTTTAATTTTTTAACATGACAGCAGAATGCATTTAAATTCTTAGTACACAGAGCACAATTTTTCATGTCTCTGGTTGTACACAAAGTAGAGTCATATCATTCATGTCTTCATACATGTAGTTAGGGTAATGATGTCCATCTCAATCCACAACCTTTCCCACCCCATGCTCCCTCCCTCCCTTCACCTTTGCCCTATCTAAAGTTCCTCCATTCCTCCCATGCTCCCCCGACCCCCAGTATGAATCAGCATCAGCATATCAGAGAATACATTCGGCCTTTGGCTTAGCATGATATTCTCCAACTCCATCCATTTTCCTGCAAATGCCATGATTTTAATCTCTTTTATTGCTGAGTAATATTCCATTGTGTATATATATCACAGTTTCTTTATCCATTCATTTATTGAAGGGCATCTAGGTTGGTTCCACAGTTTAGCTATTGTGAATTGTGCTACTATAAACACTGATGTAGCTGTGTCACTGTAGTAGGCTGTTTTTAAGTCTTTTGGGTATAAACCGAGGAGTGGGACAGCTGGGTCAAATGGTGGTTCCATTTCAAGTTTTCCAAGGAATCTCCATACTGCTTTCCATATTGGTTGTACCAATATGCAGTTCTACCAGCAATGTATGAGTGTGCCTTTTTCCCAACAGCCTCCCCAGCTCTTATTGTATATGACAGCAGAATGCATTACAGTTCCTATTACACATATAGAGCACAATTTTTCATATCTCTGATTGTATACAAAGTATATTCACACCATTCGTGTCTTCATACATGTACTTAGGGTAATGATGTCCATCTCATTCCACTGTCTTTCCTACCCTCTCCCTTTCCTGTCTGCTCCCTTCCCCTCCCATCCCTTTGCCCTATCTAGAGTTTGTCTAATCCTCGCTTGCTCCCCCTCCCAACCCTACTATGAATCAGCCTCCTTGTATGAGAGAAAACATTTGGTATTTGTTTTTTTGGGATTGGCTAACTTCACTTAGCATTATACTCTCCAACTCCATCCATTTACCTGTAAATGTCATGATTTTATTCACTTGTATTGCTGAGTAATATTCTGTTGTATATATATATATATCACAGTTTCTTTACCCATTCAGCTACTGATGGGCATCTAGGTTGGTTCCACAGTTTAGCTATTGTAACTTGTGCTGTAATAAACACTGATGTGGCTGTATCCCTTTAGTATGCTGTTTTTAAATCCTTTGAGTATACACTGAGGAGTAGGACAGCTGGGTCAAAAGGTGGTTCCAAGTTTTCCAAGGAATCTCCATACTGCTTTCCATATTGGCTGTACCATTTTGCAGTCTCACCAGCACATATGAGAGTACCTTCTTCCCCACATCCTCGCCAACACTTATTGCTGTTTGTATTCTTAATAGCTGCCATTCTGATTGGAGTGAGATGAAAGAGAGTAGTTTTGATTTGCATTTCTCTAATAGCTAGAGATGTTGAACATTTTTTCATATATTTGTTGATTGATTTTATATCACCTTCTGAGAAGTGTATGTTCAGTTCCTTGGCCTATTTATTGATTGGGTTATTTGTTTTTTTTTTTTTGGTATTAAATTTTTTGTGTTCTCTATAATATCCCAGAGATTAGTGCTCTATCTGATGTGCATATGGTAAAAATTTGCTCCCAAGCTGTAGGCTCTCTCTTCACCTCCCTGATTGTTTCTTTTGCTGAGAAGAAGCTTTTCAGTTTGAATCCATCCCACTTGTTGATTCTTGATTTTTATTTCTGATGCTATAGGAGTCTTGTTAAGGAAGTCGGGGCCTAATCTGACATGATAAAGATTTGGGCCTCCTTTGTCTTCTATTAGGCGCAGGATCTCCGAACTAATTTCTAGGTCCTTGATCCACTTTGAGTTGAATTTTATGCATGGTGAGAGATAGAGGTTTAATTTCATTTTGTTGCATATGTATTTCCAGTTTTCCCAACACCATTTGTTGAAGAGGCTATCTTTTCTCCAATGTATGTTTTTGGTGCCTTTGTCTAGTATGAGATAACTGTATTTATGTGGGTTTGTCTCTGGGTTCTCTATTCTCTACCATTGGTCCACCAGTTTATTTTGGTGCCAATACCATGCTGTTTTTGTTATTATTGCTGTGTAGTGTAGTTTAAGGTCTGGTATAGTGAGTGATGCCACTTGCTTCACTTTTCCTGCTAAGGATTGCTTTGGCTATTTTGGATCTCGTATTTTTCTAGATGAATTTCATGATTGTTTTTTCTATTTTTATGAGGAATATCATTGGGATTTTGATTAGAGTTGCATTAAATATGAATAGTGCTTTTAGTAGTGTGGTCATTGTGACAAGATTAACTCTGCGTATCCAGGAACAAGGAAGATCTTCCCATCTTCTCAAGTTTTCTTCAATTTCTTTCTTTAGCGTTCTGTAGTTTTCATTGTAGAGGTCTTTCACCTTTTTTTGTTAGGTTTATTCCCAAGTATTTTTTTTTTGAGGCTACTGTAAATGGGGTAGTTTTCCTAGTTTCTCTTTCAGAGGATTTGTCACTGATATACAGAAATGCCTTTGATTTATGCGTATTGATTTTATATCCTGCTACTTTGCTGAATTCATTTATTAGTTCTTGAAGTTTTCTGGTGGAACTTTTTGGGTCTTCTAGGTATAGAATCATATTGTCAGCAAGTAGTGCTAATTTGAGTTCTTCTTTTCCTATGTGTATCCCTTTAATTTATTTTGTCTGTCTAATTGCTCTGGCCAGTGTTTCACGAAGTAAAAATAGAAGTGGTGAAAGAGGGCATCCCTGTCTTGTTCCAGCTTTTAGAGGAAATGATATAATTTTTTTTTCCATTTAGAATGATGTTGGCCTGGGGATTAGCATAGATAGCTTTTATAATGTTGAGATATGTCCCAGTTATTCCTAGTTTTTCAAACATGAAGGGGTGCTGTATTTTGTTGAATGCTTTTTCTGCATCTATTGAGATGATCATATGATTCTTATCTTTAAGTCTATTGATGTGATGAATTACATTGATTGATTTCCATATGTTGAACCAACCTTGCATCCCTGGGATGAACCCCACTTGATTGTGGTGCACTATGTTTTTGTATTTGATTTGCCGGAATTTTATTGAGAATTTTTGCATCTATGTTCATGAGAGATATTGGTCTGAAGTTTTTTTTCTTTAATGTGTGTTCGCCTGGTTTTGGAATCAGAGTGACGTTGGCCTCATAGAATGAGTTTGGAAGTACTCCCTCTTTTTCTGCTTCCTGAAATAAATTGAAGAGTATTGGTATTAGTTCTTCTTTAAAGATGTTGTAGAACTTGGCTGTGTATCTATTTGGTCCTGGGCTTTTTTTGGTTAGTAGGCTTCTGATGGGATCTTCTATTTCATTACTTGAAATTGATCTGTTTAAATTGTGTGTGTATATCATCCTGATTCAATTTGGGCAAATCATGAGACTCTAGAAATTTGTCAGTGCCTTCGATATTTTCTATTTTATTGGAGTACAAGTTTTCAAAATAATTTCTAAGTATCTTCTGTATTTCTGTAGTGTCTGTTGTGATATTTCCTTTTTCATCACGTATATTAGTAATTTGAGTTTTCTCTCTCCTCTTCATTACATTTTATTTATTTTTTCAAAGAACCAACTTTTTTTTGGTCAATTTTTTCAGTTGTTTCTTTTGTTTCAATTTCATTGATTTCAGCTCTGATTTTAAGTATTTCCTATCTTCTACTGTTTTTGGTGTTGATTTGTTCTTTTTCTAGCGCTCTGAGGTATAATGTTAGGTCATTTATTTGTTGACTTTTTCTTCTTTTAAGGAATGAACTCCATGCAATGAACTTTCCTCTTAGTACTAAATACCTTCAAAGTGTCCCAGAGATTTTGATGCATTGTTATCTGTGTTCTCATTCACCTCTAAGAATCTCTTAATCTCCTCCTTGATGTCTTTTGTAACCCATTGTTCATTTGGTAGCATATTATTTAGTCTCCAGGTGTTGGAGTAGCTTTTATTTTTTTATCTTATCATTGTTTGCTAATTTCATCCCATTATGATCTGATTGAATGCATGTTAGTATCTCTACTTTTTTGTATTTGTTAAAGAGTTGCTTTGTGGCATAATATATGGTCTATTTTAAAGAAGGATCCATGTGCTGCTGAGAAGAAAGTGTATTCACTTGTTGATGGATGAAATATTCTATATATGTATGTTAAGTCTAAGTTATTGATTGTATTATTGAGTTCTACAGTTTCTTTGTTTAGATTTGTTTGGATGATCTTTCTGTTGGTGAAAGAGTTGTGTTAATGTCACCCAGAATTATAGTGTTGTGGTCTCTTTGACTCTTGAACTTGAGGAGAGTTTCTTTGATGAATGTAGATGCTCCATTCTTTGGGGCATATATATTTATTCTTGTTATGTCTTGTTAGTGTATGGTTCCTTTGAGCAGTATGTAATATCCTTCTTTATCCCTTTTGATTAACTTTTGCTTGAGGTCTACTTTATTTGATATGAAGATGGAAACCCTTGCTTGTTACGGTAGTCCATATGAGTGGTATGTTTTCTCCTAACCTTTCACCTTCAGTCTGTGGATGTCTTTTTCTATGAGATGAGTCTCTTGAAGGCAGTATATTGTTGGGTCTTTTTAAAAATCCAATCTGCCAGTCTATGTGTTTTGATTGATGAGTTTAGGCCATTAACATTCAGGGTTATTATTAAAACATCATTTGTATTCCCGCTTATTTTTTAAAACATTTTTTTTATATAACTTGAATTGGTTTCTTCTTTGATTGTTTTTCTTTTAGTATAGTACTTCCCTCTGCTGATTTTCATCATTCTTTTTCATTTCCTCCTCATGGAATATTTTGCTGAGTATTTTTCTGTAGTTTAGTCTTTCTAGTTGTAAATTCTTTTAACTTTTGTTCATCTTGGCAAGTTTTAATTTTATCATCAAATCCAGCTAATATCCAGCTTAATTTTGTTAGATATAAGATTTTTGGTTGGCATCCATTTTCTTTCAGAGCTTGGTATATGTTATTTCAGGATCTTCTAGCTTTCAGGGTCTGAATTGAGAAATCTGCAGAGATTCTTATTGGTTTGCCCTTATATGTAATCTGATTCCTTTTTCTAGTGGCTTTTAATATTCTCTCCTTATTCTCTGTTTTCATTATAATGTGCCTTGGTGTAGATCTGTTGTGATTTTGTACATTTGGTGTCTTGTAAGTCTCTTATATTTGACTTTCCAATACATTCTTCATGTTTGGAAATTTTTCTGATATTATTTTATTGAATAGATTGTTAATTCCTCTGGTTTGTAACTCTACGCTTTCCTCTATCCCAATAATCCTTAAATTTGGTATGAATTTTTTTTTTTTTTTTTTAGTTTTCGGTGGGCACAACATCTTTATTTTATTTTTTTTATGTGGTGCTGAGGATCGAACCCTGCACCCCGTGCATGCCAGGCGAGCGCGCTACCACTTGAGCCACATCCCCAGCACCTGGTATGAATTCTTGAATGTTCTGTTCATGATTTCTCATCATCTTCACTGTGTGAACTTTATTTTGACGATTATGTATTTTGTCTTCATTCGCTGAGGGTTCTGTCTTCCAAGTGATCTAATCTGTTGGGGTTCTTCCTATTGAGTGTTTTTTTTTTAAATATTTTTTTCGTTGTGGATGGACATAACACCTTTATTTTATTTGTTGTATGTGGTACCAGGCATCAAATCCAGCTTCATGAATACTAGGCAAGCGCTGTAGCACTGAATCACAACCCCCACCCCTCTATTGAGTTTTCAATTTGGTTTATTGTTTTCTTTATTTCAAGGATTTGTTTTTTCTTTTTTTCCCCTAGAATCGCTATCTCCTTATTTGAAGTATACTTTTGCTTCCTGTATTTTTTTTATGTAGCTCTTTATCGAAATGATCTTTTGTTGCCTGTATTTAATCTCTTATATCATCCTTTAATTCATAGAACATTTAAATTATGTACATCCTAAACTCCTTCTCTGTCATTTCTTCTGCTGTGCTGATCATGCATTCTAATAATAGTTTAGAATAATAATTGGTTTGTTTGGGGCACTTTCTTCCCTGGTTTTTTCATGTTCATGTATCTTCCTTTCTACCACTGTGGATCTGAGGTATTACGTTTTTACCCTACAGACTTATCTTGTTTCTGCAGGATTCCAATGCCTCTCCTTCATATTGCTTCTAGGCCCCAGCCGGTGTCCCAAGCTGGGAGTTATCCCAACTAAAGATGGTGACAAAGGCATCTCAAGCTGGAGGTGGTTGCTTTCAGAGATAGGGTTTTAGGTCAGGTTGGGCTGGGGTGGTGACTTTGGATGACATGTTCAGAGATGCAGCTCTGTAGAGTACAGTGTTGTAGCTGGCAGCTGTCTCCAGACCCTGTCCGGTATCCCCAGGTGCAGGCTACAGTGTGTAGGGGACTATGGCAGTGGTTGCAGTGTCCCAAGGTAGAAGTGACTTGAGGAGTCCCATGTAGGTAGATGGGGGTCCCCACAGGACTGGCAGCCGGAGGTCCTGCACGTGGCCCCCATGTTTCCTGTGTGGGAGTGGTGGCTGTGATTCCTACGTGGGAGAGCAGCTGGAAGTCCTCTAATAACTAGCAGAGAAACAGTATTGCCACTACTTGAATCCCAGGTCACGGAGTGACACAGAATGCATCCACCCTCTAGCCCGCCATCTTGGATCCAGTAATACTTTTTATTGATGGAAATTTTCCCTCTTATCATTGGAACACATCTTCTTTACTTCTTTTCAAACATTTGTCCTTCAAACATTTAATGAAAACTAAATACCACTAGTTTTTCCTTTTCAGATGAAAGAGATTGAGCTACACAGTAGATTTAGAACTAGTTAAGAATGATATTTGATTTAGGTCCTGTTCTCAGGGCATTAAGTATTAATTTAAGAAAATTCCTTTTTCTCTTTTTTAGAGAGATATCAGAGAAAATTAGGATCAAAAAGATAGTAGATGAGTGGATTAAAACTATTTCGGCAGAAATTCAGGTATGTTTTGGTAAAATTTAAAATTAAGTTGAATTTTCAGAATGTAGCATTAATTCCAGTTTATAATACTTGTTCTCAAAATATTCTTTACATCTGAGTTCACTGAAAATTCTTTATTTCCCTTTATCACTGTATTTACTTAGAAGTGATAATTTTGTTTTTTTATTTTATTTAAAAAAATTTTTTTGTAGTTGTAGATGGACAGAATGTCTTTATTTTATTTGTTTATTTTTATATGGTGCTGAAGATTGAACCCAGTGCCTCATGCATGCTAAGAAAGCACTCCCACCACTGAGCTACAGCCCCAGCCAGGGATAGTTTTATTTAACAAATGTTTTATCTTAAAAATTATATTGTGACTCTTATCTGGAAAATTGTTGGTCAGTAAATATGAGTAACTTGATAAAAAAATTTAGCAAAAGCATTTAGAAAAGATTTATATTTGCAAAGATGTTTTCAAGACAGCATATTTAGAAGCATTGGCTCACTATCATAAAAATAGCAAAGTTACTTAAAAGGGACAGTTTTTTCCAATTTCCAAGATGACTAAGTGTACAGAAGTCACTTCCAGATAGAAAAACAGTACCTTCTCATATCCACAGAGGGCATGGTATATCTTTAGTGTCAGCATTGAAAAGTCTGGAAGTTGTTTTTATTGGGGGCCAGTAATAGGAAATTATTTAAGTTTTATATGTTTAGAAAGAGCAGAACAAGACAGAATATTCTGGGGTTTTTTGTTTGTTTTGTTATGTTTTTATCTTGGAGGGCAAGGTGGTTTTTTTTCTGACTGTAAGAAGTACTTACGTGCTTACCTATAGTGGTAAGAAGGTAAAGTGTCAGTCCGTTTTTAGAGCAATAAACATGGAAATACATTTTTAAACTTTCTTATGTTGAAGTATATATCTCTAATATAGTTATGAAGATTTATATTTACATTATATTTATATGATGCCTCAGAAAAAAAGTCGAAAGATTCAGAATCTAGTTCTGGCTTTGTAGCCAACTGATAATATATATTCCTCTATTGCTATGAATTCTGTGCAAAATATTTATCTTAGTTTTATTATAAATTAAATTTACTAAATTCCTATGGTTCAAACATCAAAAATAATAAAGTTGCTGGGTGCAGTGGCACACTCCTGTAATCCCAGTGACTTGGGAGAACCGAGCAGGAGGATCACAAGTTGGAGAGCAGCCTCAGCAACTTAGTGAGGCCATAAGCAACTTAGCAAGACCCTGTCTCAAAATAAAAAATACAAAGGGATGTGGATGCAACTCATTGGTAAAGCACCCCTAGGTTCAATCCCCAGTACAAAAAAAAGAATGAAGTTTGTAATGAAAATTTACCCTTCTATCCCTATATCTCATCTATATCTCATTCCCCTTGCTCCATAAAATACTAGTCATTTTAATTTTTTGTTTATTCTTCCAGAGATTTTTTTTTTATTCATGTGTAAGCAGTATTCTTTCTTTTAAAAGCATTTTAAACTGGTAAACTATATAACAACAAACAATTTCTGGTGTGAGAGCATTACTATTTTTGTAGGTTTAAGTAATTTTAATTTTGTTTACCTTAGGATGAATTGGCAAGAAAAGATTATGAAAAAAAGAGATCTGATCTTAAGAATCAAAGGACCAAGAAAGCTCAGAATATGAGTAAAGATACTAAAACCAACATAAAAGACAAAACTGTGAACAGGCCTATAATTCCAAGACAGCATTCTCAAAAACAAATAGAGGAACATTTTAGAAGTCCACCTATGAGGAGGAGCATGCCTGCTTCAGGTGTACAGAAAGAAAGAAAAGAAGTAAGATCCTAATCTGGTTTTGTGACATAAATGCTGCATTATAATTATTTCCTTTAAGATATATATAAAGAATTTATGAATAATGAATTAAACATGAAGATGTTTTTAAAATACAAAGCACCATACAAGTGTAAACTGTCTTTACACTATCAACATTTAAGGTTTTGAATTCATAAAGTGGAAGGTGTTATACAAAATCTGCTTGTTGTTCCTTCCTTTTGAGATGTCGTACTTACTTTTTAAATATTTTTTAAAAGGTAGGTCTTGCTGTGTTTACCTATACTGACACCAGACTCCTGAGCTCAAGTTGTCCTTCCTTGGCTTCTGAGTAGCTGGGACTACAGGCCCATGCAACCACACCCAGCTTTTCAGGCCTCATACTTAGAATCTTAGCATTAAAGTCATGGCAGGTTACCTAGAGATCATCTAGCTCCCAAACCAGATGATATCAAAAGTGTGTTTCATCTTTGTGTTTGTGTGGTTTGTTTTTAAATTTACTTTTGGTGCTTGGTGAGTACAAGTCATGGTAATAGATGTTATAGTGGGAATTTTTGTGTGTGCTCTAACTAGGCTTTAATTTTCTTAAAGTCAAATGTAGTTTGTTGGGCAGATCAGCAAAGCATCTAGTTCTTGCCACTTAGTAAATATTGGATAAATGCTGCCTTTCTGTGGCATTTAGATATGGTTGAAAGTGGGGTCAGGGATGTATGAAGACTAGGTTTGTTGTATTTTATTGTACTCGAATATAACAAATATGTAAAATGTATTTAAACATTTATTTTTGGTGCTGAAGATATATTAGTTATGTAAGAATTTTTGTGTTTATTAGGTAGATGAAACGTGTATTTAAATTTTGTGCTTTTTAAACGTACATTTGAAAATTTCATCCAGAGTTTAAGAGCTATTTAAAATACAGGATTTTTCTGACCTGTATTCTTATTATAGGGCTTGAGCTAGCAAAAGGAGGCTCTAGAAAAATGAGGCGTTTGATGTCTACTTTTTTCTGGTGACTTTAATAATTTTATATTCATAGGGGCATTTAAAATCAACCACAGTGATACAAGATGATGATTATATGTTACACATATATGGAAAACCTGTTTATCAGGGTCATCGCAGCACTCTTAAAAAAGGACCATATCTCAGATTTAATTCTCCATCTCCTAAGTCCAAACCGCAGAGACCAAAAGTAATAGAACGAGTTAAAGGTAAGGACCCCTCATTTTTTTTTTATTGGTTGTTCAAAACATTACAAAGCTCATGACATATCATCTTTCATACATTTGATTCAAGTGGGTTATGAACTCCCATTTTTACCCCAAATACAAAATGCAGAATCACATCGGTTATACATCCACATTTTTACATAATGCCATATTAGTGACAGTTGTATTCTGCTACCTTTCCTATCCCCTCCTATCCCCCCTCCCCTCCCCTCCCATCTTCCCTCTCTACCCCATCTACTGTTGTTCAATGCAGTCGCCCTCAATTTTTTTAATCTTTTTTTTATGGTATCAGTTTAATATGGCTTGCTTTTTGTTTCTTATAAATATAGTTCAAATTATATAATGCTTAGGGATGGAAAATAATTCTTTCTAGAGACTTGGGAAGAAATGGATGAGAACTTAAAAGATGCAGAAGATAGGAATAAGTGGGAAGAAAGGTAGTAGTAGATGATATTTTCAGATAAGGCATCATAAAATTTTAATTTAATTTTTTTTTTAGTTGTAGTTGGACACAATACCTTTATTTTATTTACTTATTTTTATGTGGTTCTGAGTATCAAACCCAGCGCCTCGAATGTGCTAGGCCACAGCACCAGCCTCAAGGCATCATAAAATTTTTATTTAGGGGATAATGAGTCTTGAACAATCCAAATTATAATCTAGGAAAAGTAGGCATTTCCTTGAAGACCTTGGTCCATCATGTTTTTATGAACGGAAAGATCAGCCACCATATGCTGTTTATTATTGTGTAGTATTTATAGGCCCCATTGAAGTTTTGTTTATTCTCAGAGAACCTTAGGTAGCAAGGGTGAAAATGTTTTTGTCTCTTTTGTTCACAAATAAAACCATGCTCATTTATCACTCCACATTTTGACTCACAACAACCATTTCACTGGTACCCTTAAATATAACTTAGTTAAGTATTGACTGTTGACTGTGGTTACATTTTGAAGTTTTTCAGCTTTACTTTAGCAATCAATAAGCTATTTTGACAATATGTGATAATTAGTGAGTACTAACCCATTTCCTTTTCTTTCTAGAAGTTGGAGCTGTGACAACTACTTTAGTTCTCTCTTTTTTTTTCTAAAAGTTATCTTTTATGATGTGAAGTTATTTACAAATTATACTGGTATTATTTTAGTAAACATATAGCTTATGTTTAGTAAACATATAGCTTATGTTACCCCAACCCTAATGTTTCCTATTATTTATTGGAGACTTACTATTAAATTATAAAAAAATTAAGTAAAATAAAAACATATTATATTTGGAGTTTTGAAAGCCTTCTCAAAAAATAGCTTGATATTTTAAAATACTTTCATATCAAAAATATGAAATGGGGGGGTACCAGGGATTGAACTCAGGTTCAACCACTGAGCCACCTCCCCAGCCCATTTTTAATTCATTTTGAAACAAGGCCTCACTAAGTTGCTAAGGCTGCCTTTGAACTCATGATCCTCCTGCCTCAGCTTCCCAAGCCACTGGGATTACAAGCATGCACCACTGTGCCCATTCCAAAAGTAACTTTTTCAGTAATCCTTTTAATGTAGAATTGAGTGAGCCTGTGGACACATGGTCATTCTGAGGCTTTGCTGCTAGCTATTCCTCTTCCTGGAGAGCTTTTCCTTCAGACACTCATGGGGCTCCCTCTTAGTCCCTTCCACTTCTGCCTTAGATGTTATCTCCTCAGAGAGGTCTACTGGCCATCCTATCCAAGAGCTGTCTCCTGTCCTTCCTATTCTTTTGCCTCACCTTACTGTTCTTCATAGCATAACATAACTCTTAAGTTATTTTTTATTTATTGTTTTCCTTACTATACTGTAAGCTCTGTGAGTACAATTGGTTTATCACCTTCAGATTCTCTGTGTATGGAACAATGCCCAACACTTATTAACATATTAATGCTGAACATATTCATTCAATAGAATGAATGAATATCAAAGATGTAAAAGTATGGTAAAATTTTTCTTTTTGGAATCATAAACAAAGGAAGTTTTAAAAAATCTAGATGTATAAACCCACCCATGTGTTAAAAATAAAAATTTATAATAATGCCAGGAAAGTTTTAGAAAGTAGTTTAGTCTCTTTTTCCTTGATTTTCTTTTCTTTTCTTTTTTTCTTTTTTCTTTTTTGTTTTGGTACTGGGGATTGAACCCAAGGGTACTTTACCATTGATCCACATTCCCAATCCTTTTTTATTTTTGAGACAGGGTCTTTTTGTGAGGTTGCTGAGGGCCTCACTAAATTGTTGAGGCTGGCCTAAAACTTAAAATCCTTTTGCCAAGTGCCTGGTTTACAGGCATGTTCCACCATGCCTGACTTCCTTGTATTTTTAACTAGACCGGGGTGGCAAACTATGGTTTACAGGTGAGCTGTTTTTATAAATATAAGTTTTATTTGAACATAGCTATGTTCATTCATTTACTTACTACCCATGGCTGCTTTCCTGATATATCAACAGAATTAAATAGTTGTGACTGAGACCACATGGCCAACAAGACTGAATTATTTACTCTCTGGCAATTTAAGATGTTTGCCAACCTTGGGTCTATAGGTTTCTTCTGCTTTGGGGCTCTGTAACTCCTTATTAAATGGAATGAAATATTTCTGTAAAGAAGAGTTACTGTATTTCCAGATGGTTAGATAATAGATATTTAAGTAATATTTTTATTTTTATTTTTTAAAATATTTTTTAGTGTTGACGGACCTTTATTTTAATTCATTTATTTATATTCGGTGCTGAGAATTGAACCCAATGCTTCACACATGTGAGGCAAGCACTCTACCACTGAGCCACAACCCCAGCCCCAAGTAATATTTTAAAATATCTACTGTTGATTATTATAGGCACTAAAGTAAAATCAATAAGAACACAAACTGACTTTTATGCAACAAAATCTATGAAGATGGATTCTAAGATACAACATCCCATTACTACACCACCTCATGGTGATCAGCAATATTTGTTCAGCCCAAGCAGAGAAATGCCTACTCTTTCAGGTACACTGGAAGGTCATCTAATTCCTATGGCAATTCTTTTAGGTAAGAACCAACAAAATATGTAGGTGAATTTTAATTAATCAGAACTGTTATTGAAACTATAGTCACTTACCTTTTCCTGTATGTGTTGTTTTTAGATGTGGAGAGGGCCTCAGTATCTTCTGCTATATAATAGCAATCTGAAATAAGGGATTCCTGCCATAGTTTCACTCACAGGAGACTTTTTTTATTCTTTTGACATTTGATAGTACATGTCATAGATGAAGTGAAACTTTATAATATGTCTATATATGTCATTGACATTCATAATAATTCAAGAATTAGGAAACCTGATTGACTTGTTAATTTTGTTATGCTTTTAAAGTACTTTAAAGCACTTTTATGTACTTTTGTACTAGGCTGGGATAAGTAGAAGTCATGTAATTATGTATTATAAGCTGATAGTTGTTATTTACTTATTTGAGGTTTCTGGTCATCATGTTAAAATTGAACAAATAATTTTTGCTGTTCAAATCTAATTAGCTTTTTTTTCCTTTTGGTGCCATTGCCATTTTGTCTTAATTTTGATGGATGATTTAAATATGAAATTTTTAAATATAAGAGTTATTTATTTTTTATGGTGCTGGACATTGAACTCAGGGTCTTGTGTATGCTAGGCATGTGCTCTAACTAACGTTGAGCTGTATTCCCAGCCCAAGAATTTTTTATTTTTGATGTTATGATTAATGACATGTCAACTTGACAGCTTATGTGTGTTTAAACATGCCTTCTAGTATAATAATAGCTAACATTTTTAAAGCTTAAGCCCTTTATATATGTTCACTCATTTAACACAATAAATAGAGCACTTGGTGTAATATACCAGTTTTATAGGTAAAAAACCTAGGTACAAAGGGGCTAAGTAGTAATTTGTCAAAGACTATACAGGTAGAATGGAGCTAAGATTCAAATCCAAGCATTCTACTTCAGAGTTTGTGCTTTTAATAAGTATATCATACTCTCTCTTAACTTAGAAATGTAGAAAACAAGTGGGATTTTGAAAGGAAAGCTGAGAAATTTGGGGCAATATGTGGTAATATTAGTGGTAATATTAGTGCCTAGCAGACTTTGTTTTGAGAGTTAAATTAAATAGTACATCTAAAGTGGTTAATGCTGATAAGTATCTCCACTGCTAAAAGGATGACATGGCATTTAGACAGTGGTGATGATAGAGGGAGAGGAGTGCTTTCCTTTCGTGCAAGAAAACAGCCATAAAATCCAGACAGTGGGTTGTTTCTTTATTTTTTGAAACAATTGACTTTAGTTTTTTCCCCTAAACTTCTTAGGACAAACCCAAAGTAATAGTGATTCCATGAGGCCTACTGGAGTAATGGCAAACAAGCCACACCCTATAACTGTGACAACTTCTATTCCTCCATCATTTCGAAAAGCAGAAACTGGGATAAAGAAACCCAACATAGCAGTTGTGGAAATGAAGTCAGAAAAAAAAGATCCTCCTCAACTTTCTGTACAGGTATGCCACAGTACATGAGCAGAAAATTTTAAGGCAAAATCTTTGGCTTAATATGTACTTATAATCCATTATAATACTTCATGAGAACTTTGCTTTCATCATGGCTCCTTCATTCTTTAAAACTGTGATGTTAATATGATGTCCCTATCCTTGTTGTGTATGATTTAAACTACTTTTAGGCCAATGACTTGTATACAGGTGACTTGACAGTATCCGGAGGGAACAATTGAGTAGTATATTATAATTAATTTAAAAAGAATGTTGAGATTTATATAATACTTCAAACTTTATGCAAATATATAAGAAAAGTTGAATGAATGTAAATATAACTTTCTTTTTGTGGCACCAGGGATGGAACTCAGGGCCTCGTACATGCTAGGTAAGCACTCTATCACTAAACTATATCCCCAACCCTTTTTTTCCCTCACAGTGCTTGGGATCAAACCCAGAGTCTCATGCATGGCTTGCAAATGCCCTACCCTTCCCGAGCCCTTCTTATTTTGTTTTGAGACAGGTTCTCCCTAAATTGCCCAGGCTGGCATCAAAATTAAGGTCCTTCTACCTCAACCTCCTGAATCACTGGGATTATAGGTGTTTGCTACCACTCCTTGCTAGATAGAACTTATTTTTATATTCAAGTTATAATGTATAATTTTAGTGAAATTCTAATTTAAAAAATACTCATGATTTTTTTCTTTCTTGAACCATAGGAGTATCATTTGCATATCTGAAACAATAAAGGGTTTAGAAAAGTTAAATGTTTGAGTACTGATTCAATATAACAAGACTTCAGAATTAGCCTTGGGTATTTAAAAATAATGTAATGTGATAGAGACTTCATTAATCAGTGGGAAATAGAATTCATGTGACTAAAGCAATGCACTTATAATTGACTTAACTCAATTTTAGAGTTTGAATTCCTATTGCAACTAGCAATTGAGTTCTGAATAACCGGACAGCTAAAGTTTAATTACATAATATAAAAAAATCAGAATTTTTACAAAGCTGAAGCTAAGTATAGCTAGATATGAGGGAAAAAAAAAACCCTAGATATGATAGAAAATTAGATTTGAATCTGTAAAATCTAAAGGTTTTATATTTTTTAAAAAATCTAAATAAAAAATAAAAAGGAAAACAACATACAGTGAAAACATATGAAAGAAAATAGTAGTGAATAATTAATTCAAAAATATAAAGACCTTTATGAATCAATAAGAAAACATATAGGTCTAAATCCTGAAATATTCAAAGGCCATGAATAAGAGTCTATAAAGGAGGAAATACAGTTAATCATCAAGGAAATTAAATTTTGCTAATAGCCAAGATAATGCAAAATAAAATAATAATACACTTAACTGTTACTAAGCCGGGCATCGTGGTGCCCACTTATAATCCCAGTGGTTGGGAGGCTGACGCAGGAAGATCGCAGGTTTGAAGCCAGCCTCAGCAATGTAGCCAGGAGGCTGTAAGGAACCTAGTGAGGTCCTGTCTCTAAATTAAAAATAAAAAGGGTTGGGGATGAGTGGTAGGGTACAGAGGTGGGGTTACTCAGAAAGTGACACGTAACTTCCACTGTTGCCCAGTCCCCTCCAGAGGGGATGAGGACCCTGGCCCTCTGTCTGCCACCCGTACCAACAGCAGCACCAGGTCTGTGTGTCAGGACCAGCTCCTCCCCTCAGCAGAGCAGCTGGAAGCAGTGCTCCCACCAGCACACTCTCTGGCCCAGCCACCAGCCAGGTCTCACTATGGTAAGGATGAGTGACAGGTTGAGTTCAAAGTCCTCCAAGCATTAATGAATAAATGAATATGAGGATGGGCCCCTAAGCTTCTGCCTTAGAGGTATGCACAACCCACCCAACCCCTAGGAGACTACAATGCAATGTTTCTGTTCAAGTTGTGAAATACACACACACACACACACACACACACACACACACAAACATGTGAAAAAGGGCTGGGGATGCGGCTCAGTTGTTAAGTGCCCTTGATCCCCAGTACCAAAAAATAAAATAAAATAAAATAAAAAACTGTTACCAAATAAGCAATCTTATTATCTAACTTTTGTTGAAAGTTGGATAAAACTTGGGATTAATTAAATTTGGATTATGTAAATAGAGATTGTTTTGATTGCATTTGCCAGTAATTACTAAGAATCTGAAATATTTATGTCCTGAGGCCCAAGAAGTTATTAATCTGATAGCAAAGTTTAGGAAGAAAAGCCTGTGTGTGTGTGTGTGTGTGTGTGTGTAAGTTTTTTTGTGGTGATTTTTGTATAATCATGGAAAAGTTGGAAATACCCTAAATGTTTATCAACAGGAATGTAATTAAAATAATTAAGGTATTTGTTGAAAAATTAAAATATAAAAATATAAAGTCATACAGAGGCATGATAAGGTGTTTATGATCTAATAGTGAATAATCAGAAATGAAAACTATTTTAGATTTACCTATGGATATATCTATATATAAATCTATAGATAAATATAAAATAGGTAAATATAAAAGGACAAAGAATATAGTGAAATGGAGTTGGTTTAAGATAGAATTTTCTGTTTCCTCCTTTACTTTTTATATTTTATAAAATAAGCTTTCATAATTTAAAAAGTTTGTTAGCCATTAACTTTACAATAAAAATTTAGAGGGCACATTTTCTATCTAGCTTTTTGACGAATATTTGAGTCAGAATGATGCGGAAAATTAGATGTTGTGTTCTGTTGTAGGTATTACCCAGTGTAGACATTGACAGCATTTCAAATGGTAGTGTTGATGGTGGTTCATCTCTGTCAAGTCCCAAAGAAGCCTCTCTTCCTCAGCTGCAGACTTGGATTCAGGTATATTTCAGAATTCTATCACTGTTTTGAGTAATGTCTGAGTGTAGGTTTTATTCCATGCAAAAGCATTCTATCATAATCATAATCTATTATAATTAGATTTTTTTGAAGAAAAGATTCAGAATAAATCTCAAATTGTTTATGAACTTGAAAGAAAATTTATTTTAGATCCTTACGTTTGTAAGTATTCAGAAAGTAATAATCCATACTATAACATTTTAAAAAAATATTTATTTATTTATTTTTGCATTACAATTCTTAATACACCATTATATCATAATTTATCATAACTCTGATTATATATAAGGTATGTTGACACCAAATTCACATCTTCATACATGTATTTTGTATATGAGGGTCTCCTTTCACTATCTATGCTATTCCCCTTCTCCCTCCCTTTCCCTCCCACCCCTATTCCCTATCTAGAGGTAATCTTCCTCCCTTGCTCTCCCTCCCAATCCCATTTTGAGATACCCCCCTTATATCAGAGAAGACATTTGGCATTTATTTTTTTGGGATTGGCTAACTTCACTTAGCATAATCTTCTCTAATGCCATCCATTTCCCTGCAAATGCCATGATCTTATTCTTTTCTATTGCTGAGTAATATTCCATTGTGTATAAATGCCACATTTTTTTTTTAATCCATTCACTGAAGGACATTTAGGTTGGCTCCACAGTTTAGCTATTGTGAATAATTGTGCTGCTATAAACATTGATGTGGCTGTGTCCCTGTAATATGCTGTTTTTAGGTCCTTTGGGTATAGTATGAGAAGAGGAATAGCTGGGTCAAATGGTGATTCCATTCCCAGTTTTCCAAGGAATCTCCATACTGCTTTCCAAATTGGCTGCACCAATTTGCAGTCCCACCAGTAGTGTATGAGTGTACCCCTCCCACCCCCGCATCCTTGACAGCACTTGTTGTTTGTCTTCATAATGGCTGCCACTCTTACTGGAGTGAGATGGTATCTTAGAATAGTTTTAATTTGCATTTCTCTGATTGCTAGAGATGATGAGCATTTTTTCGTATATTTGTTGATTGATTATATATCCTCTTCTGAGAAGTGTCTGTTCAGGTCATTGGCCCATTTATTGATTGGATTATTTGTTTTTTTGGGTGCTTGTCTTGTTGAGCTCTTTATATACCCTAGAGATTAGAGCTCTATCTGATCTATGAGGGGTAAAAATTTGTCCCCAGGATGTAGGCTCCCTATTCACCTCACATATTATTTCTTTTGCTGAGAAAAAAACTTTTTAATTTGAATCCATCCCATTTATTGATTCTTGGTTTTAATTCTTGTGCTATAGGTGTCTTATTAAGGAGGTTGGGGCCTCCTTAATAAGGATGGAGATTAGGGCCTACTTTTTCTTCTATTAGACGCAGAGTCTCTGGTTTAATCCCTAGATCCTTGATCCATTTTGAGTTAACTTTTTTGCATGGTGCGAGATAGGGATTCAGTTTCATTTTGTTGCATATGGATTTCCAGTTTTCCCAGCACTTTGTTGAAGATGCTATCCTTTCTCCAGTGAATGCTTTTGGCATCTAAGATAGTTGTATATTTATGGTTAGTCTCTGTGTCTTCTATTCTATACCATTGGTCTACTAGATCCTTACATTTGTAAGTATTCAGAAAGTAATAATCCGTACTATAACTTTTTGATAACTTGTGAGACTCTCATATAAATAAAGAATTTCTCTTTGGTAAAGAATCTTTGATTTACAGGAAATTATAGATTTCCTTAATATGAATTATCTAGTGACAATTGGAGTTCATAGTTTAGGATGTTACATTGTCATCATGTTGTCATGATACAAAAATATGCAATCTAGTATGTATTTGCTTCTGAATAATTAAGTTATGCCTTTACTACACAGAAAAATAGCACTGTAGATGGTCCTGGTTTTATCTTAGTCTTGCTGTTGTGAGCAAATTTGGTCATTTGGGAGTAGTTTTAAAGAGAGGAGAAAAACCAATGATCTCTCATAGTTACAAATAGTAGAACTGACTCTAAATGAAATTTATACCTACTTTTAATTTTCACTAGTAATTTTTTTCGCTAGAATTTTATTGAAACATATATGACAAATAAAAAACTTTTTGAAATGTTTATCATTCTGTTCTCAGCAAGAGGCTATTGCGGTTTTTAGTGACTAGCCTTTGCATAGCAAGGCTTGGAAACTAAATTTGTGAAATGACTGTTTATGTAAAAAAAAATTACTTGATTCTGTATCTTTTTGTGAGTTTGTGTATAATTACATACATAAAACATTCTTCTTTATCTAAACTATGAGAGAAATCATAATCATAACATTTTGATCAATTGACTTAATAGCATTTGTTGATGGAGTCCTTTTTTTTTTTTTACATATCTTTATTTTATTATTTATTTTTATGTGGTGCTGAGGATTGAACCCAGGGCCTCATACATGCTAGGTGAGCACTCTACAGCTGAGCTACAACCCCAGCTCCTTGATGGAGTTCTTTAAATGTTAAAACTGATATTTAATTTTTTATTGCTTTGAAATGATGACCTAATGGTTTGGGACTAGCTTGATTTCATTTTCTAATTGAATAAATTGAGAACAGAATATTAAAATAAAAAACAGGGCCATGTAATTGCAAATTTATGCTACATGTGGAAATATAAATTACATATAAGATTTAAAAAATTGAACACAACAAAAACTTTCTTTAAATGCTTTCTTAGGTTCCACAATTTATGAAGGTAGATGAAGAGGATGAGAAGTTTCCAGGGAGTAACTTTGATGAAGTAATCGATGTTATACAGGTAACAAAGGTTAGAAACCATGAACAATTGTATGTCTACCAGTATTTTCCAAGTGGTTGAATATCTTTTGACTATCAATATTATGTTGCAGTGCTTTGAGAAACTAGCTTTTACTTTTACTTCAAGTTGTTCACTTTTATTTTTAAAAAATTATCAAGTTGTTATTCCATAATACAATGTTGTTTTTATCTGTAGTACCTTTCTGCCTCCAAGAAATTTTATGATTATCTGCTGTTTCTAACCTACATCTTGTCTTGTTTGCTTTTTACTTTTCTTTTTTCTTTCCATTGCTTTTGGTTTCCCTCTTTTGAATCAGTCCTTTTTTCATTTTATGACATTTATCTCTTGATTTCGAAAAGGTCACCTGATAGTTTATACTGAGAAAAAAAAGTTGTGAATCGTTTAAAATTCGAGGGAAAATCCCATATGCAGGCAGAGTTATAGAAATAAAGGAACAGAAATAGGGAAAAAGTAGGAGGAAGTAAAATATAAAAGATGGAAAAAAGGATGATAGATCAAAGAAACTACTTGAATATTATATGTCATTAGATTTTAGGGAAGATATTTTTTGTATTTCTTTCAGAGCTGAGACTAGTGCTATTAATCAAAAAATGAAAGCCTACTTTAAAATATGCAGAGGTATGTGTTATATTAATGCTTTTTGCTCACAGGTATGTCTTCTTATCTGAGCACCATATAAGTGTTTTGGATACAAGAACCCTATTTATTTTCATATTCCTCATGCCTAATGAAAGAAACAGTAGAACTAGCAAGGGATTTAGAGTTCAAAGACAAGGGTTCCTGCCCTTTCTCTACCACTTATTAGCTGTGTACTTCATATGTCTGTAATTGCTTCAAAATAACACGTGAAGGGGGAAACGGGTGGGAGGTTAGTTTAGATTACACAGAGTTGGCCATGAGTTGAGAGCTGTTGAAACTGAGAATAGATAAATGTGATTCTTATTATTTATTTATAACAAATAGTATGTGGGGACTATTTTATTTTTTTAAAGATGTGTGACATTTTTCATCATAATCAGTTTAAAAATTCCAGAAATAACTCTTTTGATCATGATGATATGAATAATGTATAAGGTGATCTTACTGCATATTTATTTATTTATAAATATTTTTAGTGTAGATGGACACAATACCTTTATTTATTTATTTTTATGTGGTGCTGAGGATTAAACCCAGATCCTCACCTGTGAAAGGCAAATGTTTTACCACTGAGCTACAACCCTAGTCCTCTAACTGCATATTTAAATTGTAATTTTTACAAGAGGGAACAGTGATAATTGGAAGCATCAGTTTTTTTTATGACAATAAATTCAATATATAAATTTCTACAAGGAACTGTTAAATATTTTATGCAGTAATAATCAAGTTTTCTAGGTTTTTTTTTTTTTTTGACTGTAGGGAATGAACATTGTTTTTTTTTATTTTGTTTTTTCTTTTTCTTTGTCTCCCCCACCCCCCGCCCCAAATTGGGTTTTAGAGACACATAATTTTGTAATAAATTTTCTGCAAAGTGATACATATGATTGATATGTTATAATAATGTGCTCCCACATTAGAAATGCGAGTTAATGCACCCAGGTAAGTTCCCTGTCTATACGTGGCACTCAGTAAATGTTCATATTCAGATACGTGAACATGATAATTTTGTTTTTATTCTTACCAGGAAGAGGAAAAATGTGATGAAGTCCCAGAAAGCTCTGAACCATTACTAGAATTTAACAGAAGTGTTCAAGTTGCTTCTACAAAGTATAATGGTCCTCCATTTCCACCAGTTGTTTCTACTTTTCAGCCCACTACTGAAATTCTGGATAAAGTAATTGAGAGAAAAGAAACATTGGAAAATAGCTTAATTCAGTGGTGCGTTTACAATGATTTCAGTATGAATAGATAGTAGCAAATATAAATGGGAAGTATTAAATTTTAGTCAAAAAATCTTCCTTGTCTCTTTTTGTTTATTAAACTTTTCCTTTGCTAATTGATGTAATGCTAAAGGCATAACTAACTGTTGGAGGTATTATTTTGGTCCTTGAATATTTATACTTTTGCTGTGGCAAGAGGCTTTTCTGAGTAATTAAACCTTTAAAATGTACATGTTCTTTTATCTAGTGACTCATTTTCAGAAACGTAGCCTAAGGAAATAATTATGGATTTACTACCAGGCCATATAACACCTAGCATTAGAAACAAGTCACTGTTTTAAGTTTATCACATATTTACAACAGTAACTAGTAATACTGTTATTACATGTAAATATGAAGTGAATTCTTATTATATTGTGTAAAACCTTAAGGAATTTATGGAGTAAAATAAAGCAACTGGATATTAATAGAGTTATTAACCTTAGGTTTAGAAGACTGTGGAGGGACATTGAAAGATACTAATAGTTTGCTGGTGTATAAATGATACTTACCATGGAACCCCAGCTTATAAGACCTTATTCAAAAATAAGTGTGCATAGAACAGAAGTTCAAAATGTATATACCAAATTGTTAACTGTGTTTATTCCTGAATCTAGAATTATTAAGTGAACATTATAAATTTTTAAAAGCTTTTATATATTTTCTACTACAAATGTCTGTCATTTGTATAATAATAAATTTTTTGTGGGGAGGGTACCAGGGATTGAACTCAGGGGCACACGACCGCTAAGCCACATCCCCAGCCCTATTTTGTATTTTATTTAGAGACAGGGTCTCACTAAGTTGCTTAGTGCCTCACTTTTGCTGAGGCTGGCTTTGAACTTGCGATCCTCCTGTTTCAGCCTACTGAGCAGCTGGGGTTCAGGCGTGAGCCACCGTACCTGTCTTAATAACATTTTCTAAGAAGTTTGTTAGCTACTCTAAAGAAATGTACTAACAGAGGTTTTCTATTCTTTTCCCCTTTCCTTTCCCTTCTTCTTCTTTTGAAAATGACTTTGGAAAAAACCTTTTCTTTCCTTTTTAAGAGGAAAACTACTCTTCATTACAGTCAGTGGAAAGGGCAGATGGATATTTTTCTCTAATTTTGATCTGATACAGTTTTATATGTGTATTCTTAGAGTGGAAATCAAACCTAGGTATGCAATGTGCTCAACAATCATTAGGCAAATCTTCAATTTAGGGGTTCTGTTAGCCTTTTTTATTTTTTTATTTTCGGACAGGGTCTCTCTAAGTTGCTTAGGGCCTTGCTAAGTTGCTGGGGTTGTCTTTGAACTTGCAATCCTCCTGTTTGAGCCTCTTGGACTGCTGGCGTGGGCCACCATGCCTGGCTAACATGAAAGATTTTAATTTGATTTCTTTGACTATCTGAATACTCTCCCACAAGGAGATTCTGTTTCATGTGTTTTATCTTGTTTGAAGGTACATTTTTTTCTTCTTTCAGGTGTAACTTTCAAATGACTGCTTTTACATATAATATTTGTGCCCCTAGGTAAATGTTATTTTTAAGGTTGATATGTGTAACATTTTATATATTTCAATCAAATTTAGAAATCATTAATTTGTATCTCCCCACCTTCCAGGGTAGAACAAGAAATAATGTCAAGGATTATCTCTGAGCTCTATCCAATCCAGCAGCAGGCCAGACTTAATGCCAGTGTTTCATTCAGTGAGGCAAGTGAACCAATGACCTCTGACATTGGTAAGTGAAATGGAATTTTTTGTTGTTATTATTAAAGACAGAATCTTTTAGTTCATTGTGATTTATATATCCCAGAGGTCATTTGGCTGACAAAAGCTAAGATTTTGTTGTTGTTGGTGGTGGTTTTTTGTGGTACTGAGTATCAAACCCAGGGTCTTAGGCATGCTAGGTAAGCACTGAGTAACAACTGAGCTCCATCCACAACCCCCCAAAAAAGATGAGGTCTTACTTCAGATCTTACTTCTTAGTTCCTCTCTAGTACTCTAGAGGAGGTCAGTTCTCCCTCATTCCCTTATTTCATATTGCAGCACTCAGATTATTAAACTACCCCTTTCCTTCCACCCCCAAACTCTGTTTTTCTCCCAGAGTATTTTATATATTTTTTATTACAGTATTTAATAGATTATATTATGGTTGTTTTACTTATCTTTCTCATTCACTAGACTGTAAATTACTCAGGATTTAAGTTATTTCTCCTAACCCTTGATTAACACCTAAAAAAGAGTTTTAAGTATTCACTGAATGGTTTAATGAGCCTCTTTCTGTGAGGAATCCCATACCATTCTTCTCCTTCTTAACCTCCTTCTTCTCCTCCTTTTCCTCTTCCATATTTTTCTTCCCTTCCTCTTTCTCTTCTCTATTTCCCTTCCTCTCCTATCGCTTGTCTATCAGTTTTTTTGAAAGCCTTAAATTTCAACAATTCTCAGTGTACAATTAGACAGGTGTTGACACATGTATGCAGCTGTGCATTAGTCACACAGTATGCAGCTGTGCATTAGTCACACAGTCATGCTGTAGAAAGGCCTTTTTGACATCTTCCAAAGTTCCCTTAATGCTGCTGCCTCCTGCTTCACCTTCCTGATGCTGAGAATTCAAGCTGGGGATGTTTAATCACTGAGTTACATTACCAGTCAATTTTTAAAAATTTTATTTTGAGACAGGATCTTGCTGAATTGCCCAAACTTGTGATCCTCCTGCTTCAGCCTCCTGAGTAGCTAGAGTTTCAAGAATGTGCTACCTTTCCAGATCCTTAATGCCACTTTGCAGAAAATTTCAATCCCCCACCTATGCCTGGTGGTCACAAACAACTACAGAGCTCCTTTATATCACTATTTTTATCTTATCTGGACTTTCATATATATAAATCATACAGTATATAGGTTTTTGTTTGCTGACTTGTTTTATTTGGCTTATGCTGAATATGCTTTAGATTCAATCTCCAGTACCACTTACACTATTTCATGTAGTAGTATTATACTCTATGGATATACCAAAATTTGTTAATACACTTACCAGTTGATTGATATTTATAGTTTTTAATTTGGGGCTATTATAAATAAAGCTGTTATGAATATTTGCTGACAAATATTGTGTAGACAACTTTTTAATTTTCTTGGTCACATGTTAAATAAATGTATATAAGAAGCTGCTAAATATTTTCCAAAGCAGATATACTATTTTGTATTATAACAGCAATGTACAAAAGTTTTAATTCTTCCACAATTTCAATAGTACCTGGTATATCAGTGTTTTTATTTTAGCCATTGTACATATGTGGAGATATGTCATTGTGTTTTTTTAAATTTACATTTCCCTAATTATACTAGTGACTGAGTAGTATAATTACTAATAATGATTAATGATGTTTCACAGATTTTCATCTTCATATTTACTTTGGTGAAATATTATTTCAAATCTTTTTTTTTTTTTTGCAGGGGGTGGGTACTGGGGATTGGACCCAGGAATGCTTAACCACTGAAGCCACATTCCCAGTTCTTTTAATATTTTATTTTGAGACAGGGTTTTGCTAAGTTACTTAAGGCCTTGCTAAATTGTTGAGGCTGGCTTTGAACTTGTGATCCTCCTGCTTCAGCCTTCTGAGTTCCTGAGATTACAGGTGTATGCTATTGCACCTGGCTTATTTTAAATCTTTTGCTCATTTTTAAATTGGGGTTTGTGCCTTTATACATATTATTGGGTTATAATGTTTTTCATTCTAGATGCAAACCATTTGTTTTTGTTTTTGGTACTGGGGATTGAATCCAGAGGTGCTTTACCACCAAGCAACATCTCCAGTCCTTTTTATTTTTGAGACAAGGTCTCAAAATAAAAAGTTTCTGAGGCCAGCCTTGAACTTGCAATACTTTCTCAGCTTCTTGAGTTGTGGGATTATAGGTATATGCCACCATACCCAGCCAAATACAAGTTCATTATTGTTTATGTGTTTTGCAAATATGTCCTTCTAATTTATACCTTGCCTTTTTGTTTTCTCAACATTATCTTTTGAAGACAAATGGTTTATTTTGAAGAAGTCTAATTTATCAATATTTCTTTTGTAGTTTGTGGCTTTTGGGGGACATACTACTTAATAAATCTTTGCTTAAGTAAAAATTATTAAGATGTTTTTTTGTTTTCTTCTAGAAGGTATATGGTTTTAGATTACATTTAGTTCCTTAGTATTTTTTTTTACTCAGGGGCTGGGGTGCTGGGGTGTGAATACAGGGCTTCTTGCATACTAAGCAAGTGGTCTACCACTGAGCAACATCCCCAGCTTTTTTTTTGTTGTTGTTGTGCTGAGAATGGAACCCAGGGCCTCATGTATGCTAGGCAAACACTACCACTGAGCAGTTGTAGCACTCTTTGTTGCAAAGTTTTTCCTTTTGCTATTGAATTACCTTAATACCTTTATTGAAAATTAATTGGCTATATGTCTAGATCCATTTGTGAACTTTCATGAATCTACATGTCTTTTACCAATACCACATACTTGATTATTGTAATTTAATGATAAGTTTTGAAACAAAGTATCTTCCAACTTTGTTGCTTTTTAAAATTTTACATTTCTATGTATTATTACCTGTATTGTCTTTCTTCTTTTCAGTCTCAGAATAACCTTCTGTTCTCCTTTTATAGACTGATCTTCAACTGACCAAATCCTATCCTTAGAGTCTGCATTTATTTTCTCATTGTCCACCTTTTCTTCAGTCCTGATGGGTTGGTTTCCTGGAGTCTCCTTTAAGAAATTTCTTAAAATTTTCACAGGCTGCTCCCTTTCAAATCCTTATTCTAGTAGATGGCTCTAGCCTGGACACTGTTGCCTGCTTCTAATCCTTAAAATGTTCCCTGGGTTTTAACATAACAACTTTATGCTATTGTTATCTTTTCAGCTTTAAGACCTTCATTTCTTCATTTATTTTCTGCTAGTTGAGTAGTTTGTGTGCCTTGCCCCTTTTCTATTTTTCCAGTTTCCTCTTTCATTGTCCTGTGTCATTTGATGACTCTTAAGCCATGCATTTAGGCTGTAAACTTAGAGTTTTGCCTATTGATGGATATTCTACTTGATGCTCCATTGGCATCCCAAATTTGGCATATCCAAAGTACATGTAATTTTTCTACCTAGACTTGTTCTTTGTTCTCTATTTCTGTTAATGATTACACAGATTTTTCCCAGCACCCAATTTTCAAAGCCTTGGGGTTATTGTTTGTTTCATTCTCTTTTCTTTGCTCTTCCTCAGCCCCAGGGACTCAGCCAAAACCTGCATCTCAGTTCCATACTCTTTATTGTTGCCTTTGGTTACTTCTTCCTGTTTAATAAAGCTCGTATCTGTCTCCCACACTGCTGTATCCCGGATTTTCTCTTATCATTTAATTTTTTTAAAGAAAGAAAAAAAATGATCAACAAAGTTACAAGAAAATTAATATTTCCCTGGATAAATTTTTTTTCTTTTCTTCTTCTTCTTTTTTCAGTTGTAGATAGACACAATACCTTTATTTATTATTTTATGTGGTGCTAAGGATCGAACCCAGTGCCTCACACATGCTAGGCAGGCACTCTACCACTGAGCCACAACCTCAGCCTCTGGATGAAAATCTTTAAGATTTCCAAATTTGGTATTTATATCCTGTTCTCTTTTTTTATAAAACTGTGTTTATTTGCTTTTGCCAGTGTCTAAGGAGGACTTTTTTGGCTTTATGACATAGATATTCTGATTCTTGGTCATGCCAAACAAACAAACAAACAAATGATTATAGAAATTAAAAGGGAGATTTTTTGAATATGAGTTTTGGATTATTGATATAAAAATAGCCCTGGCTTTTGGAAACTATAAATTTTTATTTTTTACCCTCAGCAAGTGATCCTAAGACATCTGTAAATAATCCCATAGATTGCTGTCATTGTTGTACTACTAAAAGAATACTCTTTGGAGAGAGCACATCTCCTTTGGGTTGTACAGATCATCGTTCATGTATTTATACTGTTTAGAAATACCACTTCATGGTCAGTAAAGTCTCGAAAAGCTTTACTTAATTTTGAATACATTCATGTAAATGAAAAGTAAAACCCATTGGAAAATTAATATATCTACAGAACATCTAATAAGTACCTAAACTGCTGTAGACTTTTGAGGAGCCCCAGCCTGTAATGTTGATAACTGGTGTATCTGAAACTAGATGAAGGAAAATTCGCCTCACACTTATTACATCCTTTTGCTTTGGTCAAAATTGGAAATGTTAGTTTTTTTTCAGATGAGGACATTTAATAAGAATGCAAGTCCTTTTTATCATTAAATTCTGCAGTGGCAGGGAAGAGTATAACTAGGTTTTCACCTATATGTTTTCCTTTCCTTCTTGGTTTATTGAGAGAAGATTTTCATTAAGTTATTGTCTTGCTTTCTTTCCTGGTAAGTAGGTGTGTTTGTATTTTCACCTTTACTTCTTCTCCCTTCCTCATAATATATATGCAACTCTAAAATCTTTTAGGAATTAAGTGTTGGATTATAAATGGTGTCTTGGCCACTTATTCCAAAAGTTTTTTTTTATTTTTTTAGTGGAAGGAACAAGCTATGGTGCTCTCCAGCTCTTTGTTGATGCAGGGGTTCCTGTGAATTCGGACATGATTAGCCATTTTGTGAATGAAGCTCTGGCTGAGACCATTGCTGTCATGCTGGGTGACAGAGAAACAAAGAAGCAAGATCCTGTGGCTACAAGTGTTTCTGGTGATGTTTTATCAAAGGAAACATGTTTTCCGGTAGGAGTGCCTCTGCTTTCATGATTAAAAGAGTTCTGTGGAGTTTTTTTTTTTTAATATATTATTAAAGAATGGTTAAATAATAGATGAATTTTAAACTGCATAAGATAAGATAATGGTGTATGGCAGAAATTTTATTTCTTGTTGCTATGACTAAAGTGTAATATTTTTCCTAGCATTTTATTTTGAAAACTTAAATCTAGAAAAAAGTTGAGAATATGATACAATGGACATTTATAAACCCTTTACCTATATTTCACAATTGATAGTATTTTGGCACACTTAAAAAATAACTCTACATAATTATATCCTTTAAAAAACATTTGAGGGGCTGGGGATGAGGCTCAAGCAGTAGCGTGCTCGCTTGGCATGCATGCGGCCCAGGTTCGATCCTCAGCACCACATACAAACAAAGATGTTGTGTCCCCCAATAACTAAAAAATAAATATTCAAATTCTCTCTCTCTCTCTCTCTCTCTCTCTCTCTCTCTCTCCCCCTCCCTCTCTCCCTCTCTCTTAAAATAAAAAAAATAAAAAATAAAAAACATTTGAAAGTTTTAGACATCATGATACTTTACCTCAAATGCATCAGCAATATCACCTAAAAATAAGGTACTTTATTACAAATGGGCAAAGAAACTAAACGGATGCTTCTCAAAAGAAGAAATATGAATGGTCAACAAATATATGAAAAAATATCCAACATCTCCAGCAATTAGAGAAATGCAAATTAAAACTACACTGAGATTTCATTTCACTCCAGTCAGAATGGCAGTTATCAAGAGTACAAGTAACAATAAATGTCAGCGAGTATGGGGGGAAATGGTACATTCGTACATTATTGGTGGCACTGCAGATTGGTGCAACCACTCTGGAGAGCAGTATGGAGAGTCCTCAAAAAACTAGGAATGGAATCACCATTTGAACCTGTTATCCCACTCCTTGGTATATATCCAAAGGATTTAAAATCACCATACTACAGTGACACTGGCACATCAATGTTTATAAAAGCACAATTCCCAATAGCTAAGCTATGGAGCCAACCTAGGTGCCCTTCAACAAATGGATAAAGAAAATGTGATGTGTATGTACAATGGAGTGTTACTCAGCCATAAAGACGAATGACTTCATGACATTCGCCAGTAAATGGATGCTAAGTGAAATAAGCCAGTCTCCCCAAACCAGAGGTTGATTGTTTTCTCTGATATGTGGATGCTAACCCACAATAAGGGGGGGAGGGGAAGAATAGAACTTCAGTGAATTAGACAAGGGGAATGAAGGGAAGAGAGGAGGGATAGGAAAAGGAAAGACAATGGAATGAATCTGACATAACTTACATATGTTTATGTATGAATACACCACAGTGAATCTCACCATTATGTACATCCACAAGACTGGAGTCCTAATTATTAGAATAAGATATATTCCATGCTTACATAATTATATCAAATGGATTTTACTGTCATATGTAACTAAAAAGAACCAATAAAATAAATATTACATAAATAACATATGTTACATAAATAAAATACCATTCTTATAACTCCCAACTTTAACATTGCTATGTTATATAGAATATGGAGACTGTATTCAGATTTCTCCAGTTGTTCCAGAAATGTCTGTCTTAAAAAAATTCAAGATATAGCCAAGGAAGGCCATTTTGCTTTAGGTTATTATGTGAAGTGATGTTTTTATCTTTAAAAGAAAGTATATTTGCCTTATTATGTTAGTTGGAATTTTTAAGCTTTTTTAGCATTATAAAATTATATCCAAAATTTACTTGTCATTACCAGCTGCTTAAAACTCTTAGTCACTTCTGAGCCTTTTGATTACAAAAATATATAGGTGCAACATCGATTTGGTACATAAACATAAAGTTATAATTTGATGTTTTTAGGGATTGGTGTGGTATAAATTTGCCCAAATCTGTGCTTTATTAACTCCTTGGTAGTAAACACAGTGTTGATGTGGTCAGGGTTGTAGTTTTCTCTATGGCAATTACTTTGGTTTGTTTTTAGTCTATATGCTTTCATGAGGGTGATTCAATGAAAAAAAAACTTAGAAAAAAAAAAACCCAATGTGTAAATAGGCACGTTACAAAATTTAAAAGCATTGACTTTGGAGTTCATAACACCTGATTTGACCCCTCAGCTCTATACTTTAGTCTTACTGTATAGTAGAGATAGAATAGAGTTTAAATGACTGTGACTTAACCAAAATCTGCTTACTGAATATCTAGTAAGGCAAACCCTCCCACATGATTTATTCTTTATCTTCACAATTGCCATTTTTTTTAACCCTTGGACCCATTTAATATGTTTGTTCAAATATATGTTAAAAAGAGTTTTTTGGCATTTTTTTTCTTTTGAAATGGGGTTCTACTATATTGCCTAGGCTGTCCTCAAACTCTCAAACACCTACCATCTTCTTGCCTCAGCCTGGTGACTACAGGTGCATACCACCACACCCAACTTTGTGTGTGGTGCTGGGGATTGAACCCGTGGCCTTATGCATTTGAGGCAAGCATTCTGCCAACTGGGCTTAATCCCCAGCCCCACACTTAATCTAAGTGCCATAACAAATCAATCAATCAATCTCTCTCTCTCTCTCTCTCTCTCTCTCTCTCTTTCTCTGTCACGGGGGGAGCTTGCAGTGCTGGGTATTGAACCCAGAGCCTCATGCATGCTAGGCAAGTGCTGTACCACTGGGCTTCACCCCCAGTCTTTCATCATTAAAAAATCCCATTGGGATTTTTATGAAAATTAATCTAATTTTGATTTAATTTGCAAGCGATTGATGCCTTCATCATACTGTGAGTTCTTAGTTCTCATATAAGGTTTTGTGGCAGATTAAATTAGATGATATATGCAAAGAGCTTAATCTAGTATATAGAACTTGGAATAGTCAAAAATAGTTTATCATCATCATTATCCATTATTATGTCACTAGAATACCTTTAGATCTTATCATTATGATAAAGTAGCCAATGACATCATATTTGAAAGCAGTATTTTTATGCTATATGTTTATGTAGTCAAGAAGGGGAAAGGCATAATATATTTCGTTCATTCTAAAATGAAAGTTAAGAATATGCCAATTATGGCCAGGAGTAATTGTGCATGCCTGTAATCCAAGCAAGTTGGAAGGCTGAGGCAAGAGGATTGAGAGTTCAAAGCCAGCCTCAACAACTTAGTGAAGCCCTAACCTACTCAGCAAGATCCTGTCTCAAAATAAAGTATAAAAAAGGTGCTGGAGATGTGACTTAGTGGTTAAGTGCCCCTGAGTTCAATCCCTGGTACCAAAAAAAAAAAAAAGTAAGAATAAGAATAAGAATATGCCTATTATGATGCAATATTATAGAATTTCTCATATGCTTCATTTTTAAATTGTATATTAATTTGCAACTCACAGAATAGAGGCTAATCCTAATTTATAAAGGTTTTTTCAGAATGAAAAGAGACAAATAATCTATTTTAAGAATGGGCAAAGAATATGACCAAAGAGTCCACAAATACTGAAGAAATATAAATCATCCATATTCTTGTAAAAAGACTGTCAGCCTCACTGATAATAAGGGAAAAAAAATCACTGAAGTTCCATTTTACTGATCAGATTGGCAAAAATCTAAAAGTTTGATAAAGCTATTGTTTGGCAAACCTTGGGGAAATAGACATTCTGGTGGTAGTATGAAATGTACAGTTCTGTAGAGGGAAATTTAGTGAAATAACTATTGAAATAAAAAACACAGCTCTTTAATCAAGAACTCTACTTCTAGAGTTTTATTCCATAAATAAATTTATATGACTATGTAATGAAGCTTTGCAAAACAGTAGTATCATAGCCAATGAGATTTATCCAAGGCATGATTATTGCTAATTGAAAACTTTTCCCAATAACCAGCTTTGACAACTTGGAATTGGCAATAAAATAAATAAATATGAAATGACTTAAGTCTAGAGTATTTGATAACTCTGAGGAATAGATCTATGTAAAAAGGACACAGGAAGGAGACTTAATTTTCACTGTCATTCTTTTTTACCTTAATTTTGAGCCATTTGATTATGTATTCAACAAATTAGTATGAAAATGTTCTCTTTTTATTCCCCTAGTAATTTCTATCTCCCTATTATTATTTCTCCCCACCCACTTTTTTAAATCCTTCTGTTCCTTTTTATATACTGTTTCTTTGTGCGAAAGGGCTTGTTTTTTTTTTTTTTTTTGATATCTTGACAGTTAAAATGCTTCCTTTTTGTTGCGTGGCCTACTCATCAAATTTATAGTTGGTTTTGATCTTCAACTGTATGGATAGTCTTTATCTCTACATTAAAATAGGGTGCCTTAGTTTTCTTGGAAGCCTGTTTCAGAGGCAGGGTTTTTCAATTGTAGAGGCTTTCTGTAGACCAGCCTTATACTGGTAGCTAGATACTTAAGAGCCAGGGTATTTAAGTCTCCAATTTTTTTGTTGTTGTTGTTATTTTGCGCCCCCTTCCCCCCCCCCCC
>NW_026000229.1:52858674-52936922 GCF_001458135.2 Marmota marmota marmota
TCCCCCCCCCCCCATTTAAATTCGATATAGTCTATGAACGAGCTTGCAGTACTTGGGTGATTATAAACCATTTGTCTTGTTGTACTACTTTATTTTAGGCAAGAGTGTGTACCCCTGTGGCTACTCCACAGCCTACTCCTCCTCGCTCACCTTCATCACCTCCTAAGGACCGGGTGTTAGTGAAAACTCCAGATTCTTCTCCCTGTGATTCAGATCATGATGGGGCTTTTTTTGTAAAAGACGTATTTCCTGAAAAAGGTAGAAACCTTATTTCTATAATTCAGTTTTAATTTTAGCAAGTAGCAATTAAAATTTCATGATGTTTTATTAGATGCTTTATACATACTTGTTGCTTACCAAGTTTTAGTAAATCATTTATCATATAAGAAAAATTAAGGAATTGGTTGCCACTTGTCTGTTTTATATTAAATTACTACAGAGTAGATAATTTATTAAAAAAAGAAATTTATTTTTTTAAAATTTAAATTTTGGGAAGTCCAAAATTGAGATGCTGCATTTGGTGAGGGTTGCTCTTTTTTTTTGTATCTGGGATTGAACCCAGGGGCACCTAACCATATCCCTAGCCCTTTTTTTCTTTAATTTTTATTTTGTTACAGGGTTTTTCTAAGTTGCTTAGGGCCTTGCTAAATTGCTGAGGCTGGCTTTGAATTTGCAATCCTCCTGCCTCAGCCTCCCAAACTGCTGTGATTATAGGCATATGACAATGCACCTGGCTGGTAAGGTCTTCTTGCTGTATCATACTGACAGAAGGCATTACATAATGGCAAAAGCAGGAGCCTGAGAGCCTTGGTCTCTCTTCTTATTATAAAGCCACTAATTACATCATGTGTCTCCCCCTTCGTATCTTCATCTAACCCTAATTAGCCTACTCCAAAATATCCACATCAATTTGTGGATTAAGTTTCTAACACATGAACAAACATTCAAACCAAAGTACCACCTCTTTAAAAAAAAAAATATATATATATATATATATATTTTTTTTTAGTTGTTGATGGACCTTTGTTTTACTCATTTATATGCAGTGCTGAGAATCGAACCCAGGGCCTCACACATGCTAGGCAAGCACTCTACCACTAAGCTATAGTCCCAGCCCCAAAATACTACTTTTTTTAGGTGTAGATGGACACAACACAATGCCTTTATTTTTATGTGGTGCTGAGAATCGAACCCGGGTCCCACCCATGCTAGGCAAGCGCTCTACCTCTGAGCCACAATCCTAGCCCGAATTACCACTTCTTAAAGTATATAAAGAAATAGACACTTAGACTATTTTAAGTATATGGTAGTGTTAAAAGTGCCATTTTTTTTCTAGTTTTTTTTATACTTTATTAATTTAGGAATTCTTTTGCTAATGGTCACCACCATCGTCATTGTTTTTACTATTGCCACTATTTGTATCCCAAAATGTTAAGGTATTTGAAGCAACGTATTGTCTTATGGGAGTTGTTGACTGACTTTTAACTTTTTCTTTCTTTCTTTCTTTCTTTTTTTTTAAAAAAAAAACTCTTTAGGACATGATATGCCTGCCATGACACTTGTGAATACTCCAGCAATTACCCCTGCTCCTTCGCCTCCTCCAGCAGCTGCAGCTGCTCTTACCCCAACTTTGTCAGAGATTTCCATTGATAAATTGAAGATATCAAGCCCAGAGCTTCCCAAGCCATGGGGGGATGGAGACCTGCCACTGGATGAGGAGAATCCTAACTCTCTATTAGAAGGATTTGTTCACCCAAGGGCTATGTAAGTAAGAATTTATAGTCATCCCTCTGTATTGGAGGGGGACTGGGGACTATTTCTAGGTCCCGTCTCCTCCTGCCAAAATTCACACATATTCAAGTCCCTTATATGAAATAGCAAGGTATTTACGTATAATCTACATACATTTTACATCATCTCTAGATTATTACCTAATTCATTGAAAATGCTTTGTACCATGTTGTTATAATGTATTGTTTAGGGAATAATGACACACACAAAAAAGTACAGACTCAAATATTTTGAAAAAATATTTTCAGTCTGTGGTTGGGTGACTCCTGGACATGGAACCTGTGGATATGGAGGGCTGACTGGATTCATTCTTAGTAACTGTATACTCCCACTTACGTTTCACTTGTATGACCCAGTGAAACATAGAGGTGATGAAGAGCTTTATAAACCACGTTATACTTGGAAGATGTTTTATAAGTTTTAAGTTTTTAAAATTATCAATTTACTTATATCTTCACCTCTTTTTTAAAATGTTGGAAACAGACTTTAATAAAAGTATCTGTCTGATAATAAAATAGAAAATGATTTCTCTCTAGTATGGACCATCATTTACTATGATCACTTAACTTATGTTGTTATTTATCCCATGTAGATTTGTTTTTTGACTAGAAGGGGTTTCAAGATGGCCAATGACTAAAGCATAAAAACAATTTTAGAAGAATGAATCTTATTAATTATAAAAGTATAGTTTATAGAAATACTATGCTAAAGGAGACACAGCACCTTTGAATCTGTTTTTTATATAAAAATGAATATAGGCCTTCAGTGACCTAATAAATTCAAAATATGTCCTTATCTTCTTAGTGTAATGTCTGTAGCTAAAGATGAAGAACCTGAGAGTGTGGATTTCCCTGCTCAGCCTGCGCCTCCAGAGCCAGTTCCCCTTACACCATTTCCTGCAGGCACCAAGGCTCCTTCTCCCTTACAGATGCCAAGTTCTGGTTCCTCAACACTGGAGAGCACTTTGAGCATTACTGTCACTGAAACAGAAACTTTAGATAGACCCATCTCTGAAGGAGAGGTTTTATTTAGCTGTGGTCAAAAATTGGCTCCCAAGAGTAAGTTCCTGTATTAAATGATTTCATTGGTAGATTGTGATAAGTCCCTTAGTAAAACTTTGCTTTTTAAAGTGTTTTTACTTAATTTTCAATATTTAGCATAGTGTACTAGAAAGAATAGGTTCTCTATATAAGTAACTTCTGGATTTTAATTTTAGAAAATAAAACTTCCTTATAATCTTACTCTCTAGAACTAATATCCTTCCAGTATACTTTTGTTTGTGCATATATAGACACCTAAATACATACATGTGTATGTGCATTTACCTTTAAAATGGGATGAAACTATGCATATTATTCTGAAACCTGAATTTTTAACTTAATAATGATACACTGTAGGCATCTTACAGTATCAACACACATAGGTCTCTGTCAGTTTTTTAAGTGGTTGTTCAGTCTATTTAAATTGTGTCTTAGTGGAGTGCACTTAAATTGTTTTCAATGTTTCCAGACTGTGCACAACTCTTTAATGACCATCCTTAATGTGTGTGTTTGTGTTTCTTTGTGTACTAATGTAATAATTTCCATAGATTACATGACTAGAAATGGAATTGCTGAGTCAGGGTAGATACCTTTAAAATAGTAATACATCAACAACACAAAAAGATTCATCTCTGGAAAAATTAATCTACTTTAATTTTAATCAGCTTTTAATTATACTAATATATAGGAGAGTCTATTTCTCAATTTCATATCTGTAGTGCTACTTAACAGTTCTGTTAAATTTCTGACAAACTTGCAGGTGAAACAGCAATCTTTGTTTTAAATTGCATTGTTTAAAAAACTGATGTTCATGTCTTCTTTTTTTCTAACCTGTTACATCTTAATTTCTAGTTTTAGGAGCTGGAGAAATATATCTGACACACCTAAATGATAGCTTATCTAGCACTTTGCAAGATGCTCTTGAAATGGTAAGGAATGTTTATAACATTGAATTCTGACAGGAAGAATATCTTGATGAACTTGTTGCAACTGATTAGATTTTTTCTCAATTATTTTAGTTATAGGCACACAATTTAGTAAAATCTTATCCATGAAGGAATGTAGGGTTTTTGTACATTTTATTATGTAACATTATCATAATTGTGAGAATGAAAAGTTGTTTTTAACCTCTGTGGCCCCAGTAGTTAAAAAATATACAGTTAATATAATTAGGTAATAAAATATATCTCAATGCAAAGTGTCACCTAGATGTGTTGTCTTTACAATATTTATAATATTTTCTGAAAAATCTTACCTATTTCAATCAACTCTCTTATAATACATTTGTTTTTTCCTTAATCGTGATTATAATTATTTGTGCTGATAAATATGTAAATTTAATGACACAAAAAGAAAAACTAAAATAGGATCTAGGGATACTAATTCTTCCTAGTCATTATCTAGCTCTAAAAAAGGAAAAATTAACATTTTAAAATGTCATAATACATGCTGGGCGTGGTGGTGCACGCCTGTAATCCCAGTGGCTTGAGAGGCTGAGACAGAATTGCAAGCTCAAAGCCAGCTTCAGCAACTGTGAGGCACTAAGCAACTCAGTGAGACCCTGTCTCTAAACTAAAAAAATAGGGCTGGGATGTGGCTTTGTGGTGAAGGGCCCCTGAGTTCAGTCCCTGGTACCAAAAAACCCCAAAACAACAACAACAAAAAACAGTCATAGCGTACACACACACACACACACACACACACACACACAGGTCTATGTCTTTTTGGGGGGAAGGGGTACTGGGGATAGAACTTAGGGGCATTTGATCACTGAGCCACATCCCCAGCCCTATTTTGTATTTTATTTAGAGACAGAGTCTCACTGAGTTGCTTAGTTGATTTTGCTGAGGCTGACCTTGAACCCGAAATCCTCCCACCTTAGCCTCCCAAGCCACTGGGATTACAGGCATGCACCACCATGCCCAGTCCCTATGTCATTTTTTAAAGTGTTGTAGTCTATTTAAACAATGCCTTGGTAAAGGGATTATTTATATATTTTTACATAAATAAAATATATAAATACGAAATAATATTGGAAATTTTCTTTTTGAAGAAACTGTTAAAAATGGAAATAATTACTTTTTATGTATTTTCAAATCACCTAAGCAAAGAAAGGTAATTATATTTACCATATTTTTTGCTAAGCATTGTTATTATTACTGATGTGTTTACAAGATATAATTTCACAAAGGAGTAAGGAAATAATTAAGAAAATTTTTGGTAAGATTTTATTTGAGATCTGGGGGTATATCTCAGTTGGTAGACTGCGTACCTTGCAAGCACAAGGCCCTGTGTTCAATCCCCAGCATCACACACAAAAAAAGGATTTTATTTGAAAATTATTTTTTTAGGAATGATTGGGGTGGGCAGTTCTGGGGATTGAACCCAAGGGTGCTCCACGCACTGAGCAACTTCCCCAGCCTTTATTTTTATTTTTATTTTTTTAATGTTTATTTTTTAGTTTTAGGTGGATACAATATCTTTATTTTATTTTTATGTGGTGCTGAGAATTGAACCCAGTGCCCCACGCATGCCAGGCGAGCGCACCACCACTTGAGCCACAACCCCAGCCCCTTTCTTTAAAATTTTTGATTTTGAGAAATGACCTCACTATGTTTCTGAGTCTGACCTTAAACTTTTTTTTTTTTTTTTAGTTGTAGATAGACACAATATCTTTATTTTATTTATTTATTTTTATGTGGTGCTGAGAATAGAACCCCGTGCCTCACATGTGTGAGGCAGGCACTCTACCACTGATCTACAACCCTAGCCCCTGGCCTCAAACTTTTGAGTCCTCCTTCCTCAGCTTCTTGAGTTGCTGAGATTACAGGTGTGTGCCCCTGCACCCAGCTAGGAGTGACTATTTAATACAAGTAATTGAGTCCATTGTAGAGACAGTGTAATTACTTTTATAAAACAATACAGGAAGAAGGCATAAATGAGATATCTTTATTTTCTGAGGAGCTTTATCTGGCCTACTAATATGCCATTATAGCATTTTTATCCATTCTTAGCCAATGTATATTTAAAGTTATAAAGTAAATAGTTAACTGAACCAGGACTAAATTGTAACTTCTTTCTTCTTCTACATTTGAAACTGATTTCTAATTTTGATATTTTTACTATACCGAAATGATATGCTACAAATTCATAATAAAATCAAATACAAAGGAATAATCTGGAAAAATCCAGAATAATTTGAAGTCATGTACCATTAGACATTTATCCATATAAAACTGGAAGATATGCATTTATAATCCAGAATTAACTTCATTTCACTAAAAGGAACTAAATAAATGACTTTTAATGAATGTAAAATCAGAGATTTATACCTGTATTTATGAGGGAATCCAGTTTGTCTGAATCTGAGGCCCACCTATCCCTCATTTGGGAACAGGTCTGCTTTGAAGTACAGTGAAGTATCAAAGGCAGGATGTCAGTGCGGGTTTCAATACCTGCTCTCTAGCTGAGGCAGATGTCGGCACAAAGGCAAAAGGACATTGAAGGTCTCTAAATTCTGTTGCATGTTCTGCAATTTTCCATTTTTGCCTTAGGTCTAAGTTGCAGCATTACTCCAGTGCTTTGTCCTCATTGCCTCAGTGGGGCATTGCTTTGTGCACTGAATAAAGGTGAAGCAGGAAACCACGTGAGCCCAAACCCTAATGACATATATAAGACATTGTGAATCCTTGTGGTTTTGACACAGAGGTCCGATTTTCATGTTTTTACAATAAGTCTCCAGTTTGTTACCAAATTATAGTGTTGTTTGTTTGAAGCAAACGTGTTTTATTGTAGTCAGGTGGAAATAAGAATTAAATGAGGGGCTGGCGTTGTGGCTCAATAGTAGAGTGCTTGCCTAGCACTGTGAGGCATTGGGTTCAAATCTCAGTACCACATAAAAATAAATTAATAAAATAAAGGTATTGTGTCCATCTATTTTAAAAAATATTTTTATTAGTTATTGATGGATCTTTATTTGTTTATATGTGGTGCTGAGAATCGAACCCAGTGCCTTTACACATACTAGGCAGTGCTGTACCACAGAGCCACAACCTAGCCCCCAAAAAATATTTTTTAAAAAAGAATTAAATGAAAATAAAGAGTTTATCTTCTTTTCCAAAAAGTATTGATGTAATTTGATAGCTAAGTTTTTGTTATTCATAATTGAGAAAAATGCAGTTTGATAAAGTTTTTTGATGTGTTAATTGTGTTTATGTTTCTTTCAGGAAGATGATCCTCCCAGTGAAGGACAGGTGATTAGAATGCCCCATAAAAAGCTTCATGCAGATGCAATTCTTTCTCTCCTTACTAAACAAAATCAAGAATTATTAGTTTCACAGCAATCAGTCTATCACTCAGAGGTATTATCTAATCTTAATTATTTCTTGGTTAGCTACAAATCGGGAAAAAATAAAAATATTCCCACTTTTAATTAAGGCATGTTAATATTTCAGTTATTCAAAAGTTAGTGTTATAGGAACTTTAACCTAAAGTCATAGAACGTAGGATTTTATAACTGGAGAGAATTTAGAACATCTTTTCTACTCCTTTTGTTCTATAGTTGAAAAAACTGAAGCTCTTTAAAATGATTTATGTATCACTCCTTCATTCTGTGACCTTTACTGAGCATCTACTATGTGCCACACATAGCCTTGAAATAGATAAAGATGAATGGTACATGACCTTTACCTTTAAGCAGTAACATGGCTACTGTGAAATATTTCTAATTAGTTTCTGAAGAAAATGTCTGCCATTATTCCAAATATTGCCCAAGAGTCTCCAAGGGATATATTCCTCACAAATTAATATTTTTTCAACTTAAAGGATGTTGAGGCACTTAGTATTCCTAAAGGGGAGTCAGGTTAAGGGAATGGAGGATATACAGATGTTTTGAATAAAATTTCGGAAAATTGTAGAGAATCTGAATGTTAAATTTATAGGTTTAGATTTTATTTCATAGTCAATAGAATCATCAAAGATGTTGGTTGAAATTAAGCCCCTTTAAAATAAGAAACATGCATTTGGGGATATAGTTCAGTAGTAGAGTGCTTGCCATTTGCCTAGCTTGGGTGAGACCCTGGGTTTCATTCTTAGCACCACACACACACACACACAAAAAAAAAAAAAGCAAGAAAGAGAATCCTGGGAGCATTTTGATGCTGGAATTCCTATTCTATTCTTGATTATTAAATTCATTAGATTATCTGTAAGTTATAAAATGTACTAGTGTATTAATTTTTAATACAGAATATGATATATAACTTTTAATACGGAAAAAATACATCAATCTTTTTTAGTTTTCCATTTACTTCATATATATGACAAGCGTGTCATATATATGAAGTAAATATATATGTCATATATATGAAGTAAACTTTTTTTATTTGTTTGTTTTTGGGTACCAGGGATTGAACTTGCTTAACCACCAAGCCACGTCCCCAGCCCTTCCTTTTTTATATTTTATTAGTGACAGGGTCTCACTAAGTTGCTTAGGGCTTCACTAAGTGGCTGAGACTGGGTTTGAACTTGCAATTTTCTTGCCTCAGCCTCCTGAGTCACTAGGATTACAGGTGTGTGCCACCACAACTGGCTTCACATTTGTACTTTTTTTATTTTCGTACTTTCATAGGGAAAAGAACTTTATTAAATATGGTTTAAATAGTCTTAAATCTGTGTACTTACAAAACCCATAATTATTTATATATAGATAATCTATATACTACTTAAAAGATATTGTTTTCCTCATTAGTTGTTTAATTATAAAGTTCACACTAACAGCTTTAGAGAATTCTGTTTTATGAAGAATGAGAGAGATATTTTCTATGGTTCAAATGTTAAGTTGTATGAACAATGTACAATGTGTGGCAGTACTTATTGTTTTAAATTATAATAGAATTTTTCTTATATTTTATTGCTATTTAATTATAAGTTGAAAAACATAATGATTAACCTTATAAAACAAGGTATTCAGGGCTGGGGTCATGGCTGAGCCGTAGAGCACTTGCCTAGCATGTGTGAGGCGCTGGGTTCAGTTCTCAGCACCCACATAAAAATAAATAAAATAAAGATATTATGTCCAACTACAACTAAAATATATATTTAGAAAAAATAAGGTATTCAGGAGCTGAGGTTTTTGCCAGTGGTAGAATGCTTGCCTAGCATGCATGAGGCACTGGGTTTGATCCCCAGCACCACATAAAAATGAAAAACAAATAAAATAAAGGTATTGTGTCCATCTACAACTAATATAGATGTGTGTGTGTGTGTGTGTGTGTATAAAATAAGGTATTCAAAACAAAGCCTACTACTGTATGTTTTACTAAACTGCCTTTTAAAATTTATTTTCCATGTAATGTATATGTGGCATAGGAATCATTTTCTAATGTACCTTCCAAGCAAGTGAGTAGTATGGATCATGATATTTATCAAATATTTGCTGTTTTGATTTGATTTTAATATTATGGTTTTAACAGTTGTTTCTTTTGAAGGACTTGGAACACAGTGTCGGTGAACTCAGTGAAGGACAAAGGCCCAAGCTGACAGCAGCAGCAGAAAAGGTCCTGAAGGGACAGTCTCTGTTTATGCAACAGCCTGTTGCTAACGCAGAGTCTGTGGATCAGCCATGTGATCCAAAGCCATTTTTTCAGCAATTTGACACAGTTTCAGGTATATAGCAAAATGTTGTTTCTTGTTGGATCATCTAATAAAATATTCAGTTTCTATCCTATTCAATTTTCTTTGAACTCTTTCCATGCTGAATGCTATATTCTGTTTTGTATTATAATCTATAGAACTGTTCCAAAAATCTGAATTGAGAAAAGTATAATTATTTTCAGATGAAGCCTTGAAAAATTTTTTTTGTTAAAGGTAATAACTTTTCTATGGGATATAGAGCAAGGTTTTCCCAAATGTGATTCATGTATCAGTGTTGGTACATGCACTGTTGGGTGGCACATGAGTTAATTTTGGTAATATATGTGCATTTAAATGATGCATTTATTTTAATATATACTAGAGAAATATAACTAGCCCATCAAAACCGACATAATAGATATCACTTAGGACAGGTTCAATTAGATAATACTGCAAAAATTAACTGCGATTTTCAGATCAGGAGTCAGTGTACACAGGATCAGCTTTAACACTTTGGAAATAAGGCTAAAATAGAATATTTTTTTTATTGGTTGTTCAAAACTTTACAAAGCTCATGATATATTAAAATAGAATATTGATCACTAGCATAGAGAGTTAATTCTCATTATCTGTGGTAGTTATATTCTATAGTAGCCACGGATATTACTATCAGATAGTGAATATTCTCCTAGGAGAAATTTAGGCTTAGATTCCTGTAAACCTCTCACCACAACATTGTCAGTTGATCAGTATATAACCTGGTTTCTCTATGAAGCCATCTTATTTAATGTATGTGTGTGTGTGTGTGTGTGTGTATACATATGTACTTAAATATATAGAGGGGTGTCTTTTCTTTTTTTTTCTGTAGTACTGGGTATTGAACCCAGTACTACAAAAAAATACTCCTGATACTAGGCAAGCACTTTACCACTGAATTATATTCCCAGTTCTAATATATATTGCTGATTGACTAATATCGAACTCACAACCAACAGCATTATAACTCATGATCGAAGCATGCTTATCTAGCACATGTATTTTTTCCACAAGGCGGATCAGAGCCTTTTTATGCTGAGGAACACTAGACAGTATTTTAGTATTTTTAAAATGGCCAGGCGACCATTTTAAGCAGAAAAATTGTACACACACACACACACACACACACACACAAAGTCACTTGTTTATAGTATAAAAGATGAAATAAGAATGCAAAATCTCTGTTCACTTTCATCTGGGTGAGTGCGTGCTGTGTGATTTTCCTCCTGCACATGTCCATAAATGACCACCATAGGTACTATGAATATTAATCTTGGAGATACAAATAAATTTTAGTGAGTAAATTTGCAAATGAGGCTTGACTATATTCTTATTACTTTTTTTTCTATGCCTATTGCTGCATTCTCATAAGCAAAAAGAAATGTCTTTTGCTATGCAGATTTTCCAGAAATCAGAAAAGGAAATGGCTGAGGTTATAAAAACACAGGTATAAAAATTACATATAAGAGGTTGTGAGGGGAATGGGAAAATAAACAAGGAGAGAAATGAATTACAGTAGATGGGGTAGAGAGAGAAGATGGGAGGGGAGGGGAGGGGGGATAGTAGAGGATAGGAAAGGTAGCAGAATACAACAGTTACTAATAGGGCATTATGTAAAAATGTGGATGTGTAACCGATGTGATTCTGCAATCTGTATTTGGGGTAAAATTGGGAGTTCATAACCAACTTGAATTTAATGTATGAAATATGCTATGTCAAGAGCTTTGTAATGTTTTGAACAACCAATACAAAAAAACAAAACAAAACAAAACACAGGTATAGAGAATTTATAGTGTTAGTTTTATATTGAGTGAACATCTTATATTATTCAGAATTGAAAGTTAAGACTGAATTTTCCATGGGAATAAATGTAAAAATTGGCATTAGTTCTCATTTTGTGCATATGCAAGGAAAGAGAGAGCGCGCTGAGAAAAGAAGATGGAATAAGATGCTTTATATTCTTTCAAATAAGTTTATTTCAAATAGCATAAAATGTGGTTTTATTTATATTGTAATTGTGCAGATTGCAATTAAACAGGATTGACACTAGATGGCTCTCGCAGATCAATTTAGAGCTGCTGAGTACTTGAGAAGAGCTAGGTTCCTGTTAAATTATTATAGAACAAAATCCATGACGATGTAGCCCATCTAGTCCTTTATATCTCTGGTAGCACTCAGAAGATTACCTATAAGTACAGTTTATGTTTAATAGTAGATATATTTGTAATATTTGTTTGATTTAATTGGAAAAATACTAGGTAATGTGGCATGATTGAGCATATACATATATATGCTTATACACACACATATATATGGCAGTGTAGCAAAGTGGCTTAGAGTTTGGCATTTTAGAATTTCATATGGACAGAATTATAAGTAAATGAATGACATAATTTTATTATGGCCTTTTATTTAGCAAGATCATCAGAGGTACAGTGTGAAGGTTGGATTTGGAAGGGTTAAGACTGGAGACAAGGAGCCTGATTAAATGACTGTTAATGTAAGCCTGGGGAGACATTATTCAGCAGTGAGGTTATATGAAAAGGGAGATTTGAGAGATAATTAAGGAGGATGGAAAAAGCTTAATTTGAATTTGAAAGGTGCAAAAAATATGGAATGTTTAAGAAATACCCAAGTTTCAGACCAAAATGCTTGACTCGGTGGTCATCCCATTCATCTTAAGAGTAGAAACATGGAGGAGGGACAGACTCAGGGTGAAATTGGATGGTGGGGTTTTATACATGTTGGATTTGAAGTGCCTTCAGGTTTTATACTAGTGAAATAATCTATTAGACAAACCAGGCAAAAAACTGTTGCGAGCACTGGTAATTTCAGGTGAACTTAGTTTTCTGAGTTTAGTGTTTTCTGAAAGTCTGTATTGGTTCGTTTCTCAGTATAATAAGGTCCTTAGGAAAGTGGGGATTTCAAATTATTGTACATTATGTTGACTTCAATGAAGTAATACTTTAAGTATCACTCTTACAAAGGTCTGACTTGCATCATATGAAAAGTCATCCACACTTTTTTTTTAAAATTTTTTTATCAGTTGCTCAAAACATTACAAAGTCATCCACACTTAATGAGCATACTTTTTAGAAGTGACACAGCAAATTCAGCATTGTTATGCTGTCATGGAATTCTTTCCTGACTCCTTATTCCTGGTTTAGATACCTGTCATAGGTACTCTGAGTAATCCTCTAACGTTGGCTAGTGTCACTTTTATGCTGTTTGTAACCTCACATAAAGATAGTAACTATCTTGTTTACTGTTGTATCCCTGTCATCTAGCAAGGTACAGAGTACATGGTACATAGTAAATATCTGTTAATTGATAGGTGTTATATAATTTGAAAGGTATTATGTACTTTTTGGGTGCCCTCCATACCCTCTCCCCACAATTTTCTCAAACTTTCTCATGTTCTGCCTTATCCTAAGTGATCCATGTTAAGATCTGGTATGTAACTTTGCTGGTTTTTTCCTTACACACATAATTATGTATGCACATATGTGCACATGCACCTACAAACACACAAACAATACATATAGCCAGTATTTTTCACTTGCCTGCATTTTGTTTACCCCAGGAAACCCTATAGATTACTCCAGGTCAGTTGTTATAATTAAACTCGATGATTATATAAAATTCCAGGATGTAGATTTCAAGTAATTTATTTAGTATTTCTCTGTTGATTAATATTTACTTTATTACTATTTTCCTCTGCTATTAACAATTCTAGAATAAATGTCCACAAACATTTATCTAGTAAGTTGTTGCATTTTATACTGATAGAATAGCTTCCAAAAGTAATTACTGGATCCAAGGGCAAATATACTTTTAATTTAAAAATAGGGGCTAGGGTTGTAGCTCAGTGGTAGAGCACAAGAATTACGTGTATGGGGCACTGGGTTCAATCTTCAGCACCACATAAAAATAAATGAAGGTATTGTGTCTATCTAAAACTAAAGAAAAGTTTTTAAAAAGTTAAAAACAAATAATGCCAAGTTGCTTTCTTAAAAGTTAAATCCAATTTACTTTTATAGGCAATTTATTAGAGCCTTTTCCCTGAATTCCCTCCTGAAATTGTGTTTGTAACTTTTGTCATTTGACAGATAAAAACATGTATCTGACTACTGGTGAGTCATTTGTATTTACTCTTTTTTTTTTTTTTTTAAAGAGAGAGAAAGTTTTTTAATATTTAATTTTTAGTTTTTGGTGGACACAACATCTTTATTTTATTTTTATGTGGTGCTGAGGATCAAACCCAGCGCCCCACGCATGTCAGGCAAGTGCACTACTGCTTGAGCCACATCCCCAGCCCATCTTTTTTTTTTATTAAAGCATTTTTTAGTTGTAGATGGACACAATACCTTTATTTATTTATTTTTTTATGTGGTGCTGAGGATCTAACCTAGTGCCTCATACATGCTGGGCAAGCGATCTACCATAAGCCACAACCCCTGTATTTACTCTTATTAAGTTCTTTTCCCATTTGTTAAGTTCTAAATTTTCCTAGTAACTTTTAAATCTGTTTCTATTATCTGTATTACAGACATCTTTTTCCAGGTTTATATTTTGTTCATTGACATTGTTTATGATTTTTTTGCCATATAATAAAATTTTTTATACAACTGATATGTCTATCTTTTATGCAGTTCAAATATCCCTTACCTTAAATGCTTGAGATCAGAAGTGTTTTGGATTTCAGATTTTTTTCCAAATTTCAGAATACTTGCATTTATATAATGAGATATCTTGAGGATAGGACCCAGTCTAAATACACAATTTATATTTCATACATACCTCATATACATAGCCTGAAGATAATTTTGTGCAATATTTTCAGTGCATTTTTTTTTCATTTCTTTTCCCCATGGTGTTGGGGATGGAACCCAGAGCTTCATGCATGCTAGCTTCACCCCTAGCCCTTTTCATTTTATTTTGAGACAGGATCTTGCTAAATTGCCCAGGATGGTCCTAAACTTGCAGTCCTCCTGCTCAGCCTCCTAACCTTGAATTTGTAATTCTCCTGGGCCTTGCCTGACCTTAGAAGCATTTTCATTTTGACTGAAACCTGTCACATGAGGTCAGGTGTAGAAATTCCATTTGTTGTGTCATGTTGGTGCTTAAGAAGTATGAGATTTTGGAGCACTTTAGATTTCAGATATTCTGGATTAGGGATGCCAGCCTATACTTTGTTTTTATAGTTTAGTTAGGTTTCTGCTAACACAAGCTTATACCTGCAGTTTTTTAGGTTTTTGTATGTGCAGTATTTAATTATTAAGTATATATTTATGTTAAAGTTTATCTGGAATTTGTTTTGTAAATGTTATAAGATAGAAATCCAATTGGAGCTGGGCACAGTGGCACACACCTGTAATCTCAGAGGCTCAGGAGGCTGAGGCAGGAGGATCGTAAGTTCATAGCCAGCCTCAGCAACTTAACAAGGGCCTAAGCAGCTTAGTGAGACCTTGTCTGGGGATGTAGCTCAGTGATTAAGAGCCCCTGGGTTCAATTCCTGGTATTAAAAAAATAAATAAAGAAAGAAAAATCTAGTTTGATTTTTTTTTTCAGATAAATAGCCATTTGTATCAGCATCAATTATTTGAGCTATCTTTTTCTAACTGAATTGAAATATCAGTTTGCATATTAAATTCTCATAAATGTAAGGGTATTTTTCTGGATTATTCACTGTAAGAATTCAAGATTATTTATGATCTAAACCATTGATTAAACTCTTTTGACTTTATGGTATATTTTATTATCTGATAAGGCAGGTCTTCCTTTTTTTTTTTTTTTCATTTTCATACTTTTCTTGACAATTTCCAGATACTTATTTTTCCATGTAAATTCAAAAGGATTTTATCCAGCCAAAAATTACCCAAATTTGGAATTAAACTAACTTATGTTTTAGAAGTACTGACAATTTAGTATATCTTACTATTTGTTCAGATCTTTTTCTAATTTTCTGAGATTTATTTTAAATTTTTCAATAATAGGTTTTGCCCTTCAATAAGATTTCATAAATTTTCCTCATATGGATTCTGTGCCTTTTAAAATTTTAGCCTTTATTTTTTTATAATTTAAATATTTTGTAATTATATTTTATTCTTGGTTGTTTTATAATTTAATAATTATTTTATAGTTTTTGTTCTATAGTAAGGAATTTTTTTTTCAATTTCTAAATACTTACCGGTATAATAAAAATAAAAACTAATCATTTTTGGATGTTTACCTAGTACCGGTTATGTTACCAAGTTCTTTTATGAATTTTAATAGAGTTCTTTTTCCTCACTAGAGTTTCTAGGTATATGCCATATTGTCAGCAAATAAGTTTTTAATGTCTTCTCCTTCAACATTATGTGTACTAATTCTTCTCAGTTTCCTTGACAATCATAGGAAAATGTTAGACAAGTGACATAGGAATAGAAAAAGATGTGTCAGAATGTAAAGAAGCAAATATAAGGCCAGGAACATTGGTTATTCTAAGTTATGGTATTATTATCATTATTTAAATTAATCTTATACTAGAGAATAAAATGAGGTCATAGTTTTCATGAGTTGTTTTGTATGAATTGATACTATAAAACTCAACAGACACATTTTACATTTACTCAAATTCTCCTTTAAAATCTTGATTAACATAAAAGATCAGAGTATGATTATTTTCTATACTTAGGAAATTGTCACTTGTGTAATTCCAATTTGTCTTTAAGTGGAAAATATTTATTGTGTCTTTAATGTATTATTTCATTTAAAACAATTTAGTTTATGTGTGACTTTTCAAGTCTATTTCTGTCGGTTAAAATGAGGTATATTAGGGCTGGGGATGTGGCTCAAGCGGTAGCGCGCTCGCCTGGCGTGCGTGCAGCCCGGGTTCGATCCTCAGCACCACATACAAACAAAGATGATGTGTCCGCTGAAAAACTAAAAAACGTAAATATTAAAAAAAATTCTCTCTCTCTCTCTCTCTCTCTCTCTCTTTAAAAAAAATGAGGTATGTTAAACGTTGCAGTATTTAAAAGGTGGCTATTAATTAGAAAAAATGAAAGTTTCTTAGAAATATTTTAGGAAGAACATGAAATAAAGAGCAGTGATTAGAAGTTGAAAGATGTAGGTTTTAATTCCTCTGTGCCTCTTGCTAGCTTTCTGAGTTTTAGACTTCAATAAACTTTAGTTTTATCAGTGAAAGACAGTCTCTGGCCTGCCTATCTTACAGAATGATTGTGAAGTTCAAATTAAATGAAATAATGTATATGAAAGTGCTTGGAGTATAAAGTGCAATACAAGTTTATAATGATATTATTATCAGACTCTGCTCTTTATTTTCTTCTTTTTATCATTTTGATTGAGACGCTATTTAGATGAGAAAAAGGAGCTTGATCATTTGTAGAAAAATATAAGCTTTTTCTAGACAAGAAATTGCCTTTTGTCTTTCAAGCACATGGAGAAAAATCATTTTCAGAATTTGAAAACAAAATTTCTATAAAATTTATTAAAATGGAGGAGAAGGAACATCTATCAAGCTGTAGGCAGATAGAAAAACTATTACTTTTGTGTCACTTTTGTATGTTAGTAGATTAACATTTATTGAAAAAAGGGGTATTGCCCTTTGCTTTAAGATTACATTTTAGATAGAAAATACTATATTAACTCTTAGTGATAGAAAGGTAAGAAGGAATATTAGAAATTGGTATGTGAGGAGAGGAGTAGGAGGAACTGCATGGGTGACTTATTAATTGGAACCTTACTTAGAATATTCCATGCATTTGTTTGAACACAGGTATTTTTTGCATTGTCTTTGAGTTTTGGTTTTACCCTTGATAACCAGGTGATTTTGGTTGAAGTACACTGCTATTTCTAATTCAGTAGGTAAGAAATATTGGTAGTTTTAGTCAATCACTTGTTCTTTTTCTAAGATAAATTTGACTTTTAATTTTTGTTTTACATGTTTGGTAATAGGTGGTATTTATGAAGATTCATGTGCTAGTCATGGTCCAATGAGTTTGGGAGAGCTGGAGTTGCAGCCAAATACTAACCTCGTCCTTCCCACAACACTTTTGACAACACAAAAAAATGGTGTTAATTTACAGGAGGCAGCTGAAGATTTTTCTCAGGTACCAAATTAAGAAAATTTTTTTATTTAAAATGAGAATTGTGACAATATTATCTTTGCATGGTATACTGTCAAAAACAATCTCTGTAGTCAGTTGGGTTCAAATCATGCCTCTCTTATTTGCTAACTCAAGCCTGCATATAAATCTTAGCTCAGCCAAAATCTAGCTGTGCCCTTGAACACATTACTTAGCCTGTTCTAAGTCTAAATTTTCTTATCTTTAAGTTAAAGATTAAAAATAATAGATATAGATATGTGACATCTAGTTAAGTAGCTATTATCACTCACATTCCTGTATCTCCATACCTAGTTCAGTAATTTGTACATAGTGGGTACTCTATAGATGTTTATTTCATGAAAATTTGCAAAATATATTTCATGAAAAAATATGAAATTTCGTAGTAATCGAAGCCAGTGTTCCTTGAAATTGTGTGTACTGAAAAAAAAGGTTACCTTCTCTAAGACAGTAATCCATAAAAGCTCATGTTATTAAATACAGTTTTGAATTCATGTATTGGCAGTTTATTTCTTATTGTGGATTAATTTATATCAGCAAATATTCATTGCATGTTATTTGAGCAGTATTTCATTGTGTTAAGGAAGAAAATTTAAAAAATAGATTATTTATAGAACATACCATTATATAGGGTTCAGTATTGCTTACATGTGACCAAGCAAGGATCAGGAAAAACTTGTTAATTATAAATAAATGTCTGTTAATAACTTATGTATAAAGGAAAAATTTTGTGATCATTATTAAGGAAAAAATAGATATGTACCCAAAGCACTATCCATGAAAAAGCAAATTAAAAAATTGGTCTTATCAAAATTAAGAACTTCTGCTCCTCAAAACACAGTATTAGGAGACTGAAAAGACAGACCACAGAAGGAGAGGAAGTATTTGCAGAGCATTTATCTTCTAAAAGATTTATATAAGAGTATATAAGAAACTCAATGTATAAGGAACTCACAGAACTGAATATTAAGAAAACAAACAATTCAACTAAAAAATAGACAAGATTTGGACAGATACTTTATCTAAAGAAGATAGATAAATGGCAAATAAGCACATAAAAAGATTCTCAAACTGAGTGTGGTGGTGTATGCTTGTAATCCCAGTGGCTTGGGCGGCTGAGACAGGAGGATTGCCAGTTCAAAGACAGCCTCAGCAACTTAGCAAAGTCCTAAGCAACTCAGTGAAACCCTGTCTCTAAAGAAAATATTTTAAAAGACTGGGATGTAGCTCAGTGGTTAAGAGCCCCTGGGTTCAATCCTTGATACAAAAAAAAAAAAAAGATTCTCAATATTGTTAGTAATTAGGAAAATGCAAACCACAATGAGATACCACTGTACACACTCAATAGAAATCTAACACTTAAAAGACTATCATGTGAACCAGGCATGGTTGTGCATACCAGTAATCCCAGCTACTCAGGAGGCTGAGACAGAAGAATAGAAAGTTCTAAGCCAGCTTCAGCAAATTAGTGAGACCGTTAGCAATTTAGTAGGATACTGTCTCAAAAAATAAATTAAAAAGTTCTAGGAATATAGCTTAGAGGTAAAGCACCCCTAGGTTCACTCCCCAGTACCCACCCCCAAAAAGAATCACTGTATTATTTTATATATCAATAGTTCATTTTATTTTTATTTTCTTGCTGACTATTACATTGTACAGAATATAACACAATTTATCCATTAGCATTTGATAGACATTGGTGTTAGACTGGGAAACCCAGGGGTGCTTAACCACTGCACCCCATCCCCAGTCCTTTTAAAAATTTTTAATTTTGAGATGGCTTCCTACTAAGTTACATAGGGCTTTGCTGAGTTGCTGAGACTGGCTTTGAACTTGTAATCCTCCTGCCTCAGTCTCCTGAGTCCCTGGGATTAACGGTGTGTGCCATCATAGGTGGCTCTGTGGTTGATGCTTGCAAAAATTATGTTGAGTTAAAAAAACCAATCCCCCATAATAATTATGTTATACAATTTTATTTATATAAAATTCTAGAAAATTCAAACTACTCTGTAGTAATAGAAAGTATTTCAGTTTTTGCCTTGGGTGGTGAGAAGTAGAGGTGGACAGGGCAAATGGGAATGAATAAATACAAAGGGGTATTAGAAAATTTGAGATTGATGAATGTGGTCATTATATTATCTTGGTTGTGGTGATGGTTTCATGGAATGGGTACATACATACATACATACATACTAGAACTTAGTAAGTTGTTCATTTTAAATATATGCAGTTTATTGTCTATTACTTATACCTCAAAAAAGCTGTTTAAAAAGAAAGATTGCTTGCCTCTAACTATTGGTCTATTTTACAGTAAGACCATGAAGTGTTACCAGAAGAGTAGACCTCAAAAAATTCCTTCATTAAATGTCTTTACCTAAGATTTCTTTAGTACTGTTAACAGCAGCACACTTATTTATAGTACTTACTTAGCCAGATTCTGTCATAAATTCTTTGTGTTTTAACTCATTTAATCCTTATAACAAAGTAATGAGAGGTAGTTGTTATCTTCCTGTTATGAATGAGGAAATTGAAGTATTGAAGAGTTACATAATTTGTTCAAAGCCAAAAATAGAAAATGGCTGAGCCAGATTTGAACACAGGTAGCACAGTTCCACAACACCACTCTTATTTGCTGTGGTAAAGGAAAGGAACCAACAAGAAGGTTCTAAGTCAGAGTCTAAGATAGTTACAGATTGAGAATCCCATATCCAAGATGCTTACAACCAGAGTGTTTCAGATTTCATGTCTCTGTTTTTGGGATTGAAGCATATGGCATATGCATAATGAGATATCTTGGGGATGGAACTCAAGTCTAAACACAAAATTCATTTATACTTCATATACATTTTATACATACAGCCTGAAGGTAACTTTATACAATATTTTTAGTGCACCTACATTTTGGCTGTGACCTTCCATGTGAGCTCTCAGATATATAGAATTTTCCACTTGAGGCATTCATGTTGGTGCCAAAGAGTTAGGGGTTTTGAAGTATTTCAGATTTGGAATTTTTGAATTAGGGATGCTCAAGCCATAGTACCTGTCTTAGAAATACACACCAAAGTAGTATTTCATTCAAGACAGAAAGCTACATGACTAGTGACTCTAAACTTCAAGACCAGAGTTAAGGCTAGTTGTTTTTACTCTAATCTAAAGCTGCTCATCTTTACCTCTAGATGAAGATGTGCCTGTCAGTGCTTTTGAGTGTTCTCTCTCTCTCTCTCTCTCTCTCTCTCTCTCTCTCTCTCTCTCTCTCGTATATGTAGACAGGTGTTTCAGAGTCTATGGTTGTAGTTATTGATAAGTGTCCAGGGATGTCTTTTTTAAAGTTCTATTAAAGTATATCTGCTATTTGTTTTAGAACTCATTCATAATTAAGCTATAAAACAGGAAAGGAAAGTAATTGGCTAAAGTTATCACAGTTTATGAAGTTGATTGTGAAGAAATTTGTGACTCTTGTAAATTCAGATTTGCTTAAGTATGGGTAAAAAAGAAAGACGATGGGGCTTATGGTGGAGCATACATTCTTTGAATGGCAAATGGAGGATAACAATCCCTCCTCACACTTTGAGAATTAAATTATGTTACTATATATAAAAGCTCTTTGAAAATTGCAGTGCATTATGTAAATTTTCATTTTATGCAAAAGTGGTTATGTGGAAGAGCTTACAGCCAAATTAAGTTCTTATTCTCACTCCATCATGTGTGTATAAATCTAGACTGGTTTGCTTTATAAGTAGCTCTAAATTCTCTAATAGAAATTGTAAGAAATGGCTTAAAATAATTGAAATCATGTATATTATTGAAATCTTTTAAAGGTTTTTTTTTTCTCTTTTTTAAAAAAAATTAAATAAGTACTGGGGACTGAAATGGAGCAAATTATATTCCATGCTATATGATTATGTCAAAGTGAACCCCACTATTATGTATGATGCACTAATAAAAACATTAAAAATATGTACTGATAGGTTGAGTATGTAGATCAGGAACAGAGCACTTGCCTAGCATGTGTGAAATCCTGGGTTCTATCCCCAGCACTGCAAGAATAGGAAAAAAGAAAAAAATGTACTTGATCACTCATTTGTTAGAAGTGCTAATAAATAACAAAATGATTAAAAGGTAATTTTAAAGCAAGCATATTATTAAAAATTTTTATAATAAACACCTGAATAACTGCTCAGATTTTAATTTAAAAAAATAATATTGTGACTTTATGTCTTAAATTCTTTAGTACCAACAAAAGCAGGATGAGGATGTTAAAGAAGTTGAACACAAGCCAGTAAAAAGTCGTTTAATACATGTGAGAAGTAAATCTGATATTACACTTTCACCACAAGGTAAGAATTGTTTTTAAAATAGGTAGTAATATAAATTTGATACTTGTCCTAATAGTGAACAGATATATCCTGAGAGTTCTTTTCTTTTACATATATCTTACTCTTATTTCTAGGATAATTTTTCCCCTCATTTTGTCTGTTTGGATGAAGAATCTTGTATTTTACTATAAATTTGTTAATTCTTTTTACCAGTAAACACTATTTCTATTTGATTTTTAAAACTCTTAGTTAATGTTTTCCTTGAATGTTAACTTTTGGTTTTTATATAACTAAATGTCAGGGTCTTTATAATTAGACATAAATCTATATATCATAGTTGTCTGTCTTAAATTATAATACATTTAAGGCAGGAATCATGGCTGTAGAAAGGACATTTTGTGTTGTGTAGTGATGTCAACTAAGTATAACAACAGCAACAACAAATGATTCTCATGTTACATGCTATTATCATGTGGATGCAGTTTTCTGTATTATTATTTTTTTTTTATTGGTTGTTCAAAACATTACACAGCTCATGACATATCATCTTCCATACATTTGATTCAAGTGGGTTATGAACTCCCATTTTTTACCTTTTCTGTATTATTGTAGTATCAAAATTGTGTAACTCCACAAATTAGCACTGAAGCATTTTGACATTGTTTTTATGTTTCCGTGAGATTTTTGTGCTTTTTTTTTTTTTTTTTTTGCCTTCTTGCTTCTTGGTCTTTTGTATTTTATATAACCGACATTGAAATTTGGAGTAGAAATTAATATATCACTTTTGTTTAAAAACTTTTTGTCTATAATCCAGGAAGAAGTGTTAGGAATATTTTGAATAATTGAATAATTTTTTCTTGCTTTTATGAGTAATGGGGTGATTTTTTCTATAGCTAATTTTTATTTAATGTTATAATATATGAATGAATGCATATTATTGAATGCCAGTATAATTATAAATATAGCTATGGACCTAAATGAGAGAAGTGCCCAAGGTAGTTATTAGGATTATCCTGGGGCTGAGGGTCAGTGGTAGAGCACTTGCCTATTGTTTGAGAGACCCTGGGTTGAACCTAGCACAACAACAACAATAAAAAAGAGGGTTATGCCATATGAAATTTAGGCTTTAACTCTTCCATTTTTTTGTTACTCTCTTAATCCAACTTTTCAGAACACTTGAACACTTTTAACCTACCCATGATACATAAGTGGTAAATTTTATTTTAGAATCATATGAAAAATTGCCTATAAGAATTTCTTGTGGTGATTTAGAAATTAATCATGGCAGTATATTATATATATGAGCAAATAAATATTCTTAAGGTAATAACATGATTGATTTGATATCCCTTCTACTGAGTGCTATTGCCGTTAATTGTCAGTGTAGTTCATTTAGTTTTTTTCTTTTTTCTTTTTGGTACTGGAGATTGAATCCAAGCACACAACAACTGAGCTGTATCCCCAGCTCTTTTTTTATTTTGAGACAAGATCTCATTAAGTTTTCCAGGGCCTTGCTAAGTTGTTGAGGCTGACTTTGAACTTGTAATAAACCTCTTCCTTAGTCTCCCGAACTTCTGGGATTATAGGCATGTGCTGCCACGCCTGGCTAGTTTAATTTTTTTTAAAAAACATTTTGGCTGGACTCAGTATAATCCCAGCTCCTCAGGAGGCTTAGACAGGAGAAGAGTTCCGCCTGAACTATGAACAAGGTTCTGGGTTTAATTCCCAGTACTTGGTAAAAAGAAAGAAAGAATTTCTTAGTTATAAATGAATTGTATTTTCTTGAGGGATATTTTACCTAATAAAACAACTGATTTAGCTCATAGGAAGGTAACTTTGGTAGGATTTTACTGTCTTTAGGAAAGTGACGATGTTTTCAGTTTCACTTTATGTGAATGTTTCACCACAGGATGGCAATATTTACATTTTTGTTGACTTACAGCAATGCCATTAAGTAATGTCCAGTTGACATTTAATAGGTAAACAAGTCATAAGAAAAATAAAAGAAATCTAGAAATTAGCCAGTAGGAGAAAGTTTACAACTGTTAGACTTAATATGTTTAATTTTTTTTGCATTTAATATTACATCTAATTCAAAAGTTAGGAGAGCAGACCTATTTCAGCCTCAACTAAGACACATAAAAACCCAATGGGTTATAAATAGAGTATTTTAAATAGAAGCCAAGTCTTTCACTCTGTAGTTGATATATATCTCTAGACTGAATATTTCTTGAATGGATATAATTGCCTTGGGAAATGCAGACAGTTATGACTTTTTCCCATAAATTTTATGTTTTTTTTTTCTTTTCTAATGAAATTCTGAGACTTTGCCAAATATTTCAGAGAATAGAAAGCCAGAGTGCCAAAATAATCCTCTAAGGCTCTCAGGACTTGGGGTGACCTTGAAGAAATTCAATCCTATCTCTTACACTCAGAGGCCTTGAAGATAAGGAAATTCATCCTATCACCAGGGAATCAAAACCACATCTTTTCTGGGAGATAAATGTTTCTAAGAATACTTGAACCCCAAATTATTTCAGGGGGAAGTATCATGTACTTTACTTTGAAATGTATAGTAGCTTAATATGCAAATATAAAAAATCAAAGCAGTTTACTAGAAATAGCACCTTTTTTTAATGTTCATTCATTGAAAATTGAGGCTATGGTAGAACATAGATTCTAACACTATGCTGCTAAGAAATCTGCAATATCCTTGTTTTTTAAATTTTCCCCTCCTTAGCTATTACTTTCATATTTAAATATAAAAGAGACAAATTGAATTGATTATTCTCACAGATGACATCTTTGGAAAAAGGTTGTTTCATTTGGTATTGAATTCATAGGGTATGTTTTTGACTACATGATACCACTTATCTGATTATATATACTGATGAATGTGTCTAACAATTTTTTAGTGAAAGCAACTTCTGAGAAAGTGGTTTTCATTTCTATTATTTTCCCTTTAACTGTGCAAGTTAGCTATTTTCAGTACAAGTGAGACTACTTTGAAATCAGTTTGGTTGAACACAAGAACTAAATTCGATAAAGTGGTATGTTAAAATAGCTCACTTTTTTTTCCCACTACCACTGAGCTACTGGGGATGTAGCCCAGTAGCTCATCCCCAGCCCTTTTTAAATTTTAATTTAAATTTTTGAGACAGAATCTCACTAAGTTGCCCAGGTTGACCTTGATTTTGTGATCTTCCTGCCTCAGCCTCTCAACTAGCTGGGATTACAAGCATGTGCAACAGTACCCAGTTTGAAATAGTTTGTTTTAAAAAAAATACTTTCCTCTTTTAGGTTCTCTCTGAAAAGTTTAAAACTATCATGATAAATAATAATTAGAAAGTCAAACATACTATACAATAATGAGAAAAAAATTAGATCATATGTTTTATGGTTAAATGCTAGGACGGATTGTATTGGATTGTCAAAGTCATAGTAATTTTTAGTTTTCTTATTCATAGACTATGTTGTTCAGAATGTGTGTGTGTGTGTGTGTGTGTGTGTGTAAACACTAAAAATAATAGATGTAATTGTAGTAATTAATCAATATCAGTTTATGTTTTTGTGGGAAACAAGAATTATGAATTTTTTTAGCATTATATACTGAGTTCAATGCCTAGCCACCTTACCATCTTCCTACCTCACATACTATGATTATAACTTTAAATATGTAAGAATTAGGAAATTCAAAGCTTATTCTTTGCAGAAGCTATTTCTGACCATGTATGCAAATAAATCAGTTTTGTTCTTTAATAAAGTGATAGAGTTTTTGCCTTTGTATTTTTAAATATGGCTAAATCCCAATAACTATCAGAATTATAATTAATCTTAATAATTTCAAAACTATAGCTAAATGTTCTAAGTTTGTTTTGTTTTTTGGTTTTAGTATTAGGTATGATAGTGATTTCAAAAAATGTAATGTGGGGGAGCAGGGAGTTTTGCTCAGTGGTTAGCAAGCATGAGGCCAGGGTTTTATTCCTAGAACTACAAGAAAAAATAAGTAAAAAAGAAAAGAAATATCTGAGAGAGGGGTGGATGGTGGTACCTACTAATGTCTATGAAAAAAAACCCATAAATTTAAATGTTTAACAAGCATTATCTGAATAAATGTGTCTTCTACAAATTATTATTGATTAGCAAAAAAGAAATTCCCTTTGAAATGTTGCTGAATTTGGGGATTTTGTTTCTGCCCAGGATGAGGAAAGTGGAAGAGTATCACTGCTACTCTAATTATAATAAAATATTAGATAAACCACAAAATCATAACATTTCTTAAACTTATCAGAGGGCTTATAATACTTATGACATAAAAACTTAAGTAGGCTAAAGTCCAAAGAAAAGCAGAGTTCTCCAGAAGAAGGAATACAAGTACTGTCTCACCTGTGCCAGAACACAGTCACAGGAAGAGAGGTTGGGCACCAGCCAAGCAGACAAGAAGCGTTTGGCTAAACTCTCTTAGGGGGTTGCCAAAGGTCCAGTATATAGGTAGACACATTGGAAGTTACAGATACAAGGGAATTTATAGCCACTTGTGGGCTTCCTCCCCACAGATCTTTAGAGAAAAATTAGGGGAGGGCAAGAGAATGGAAAGAATCTCCTTCATTGGTAAGGCCTAGGTGGCTATCAGTTCCAGACAGAGGAGACCCTGTTTTGACCCATTGTCTATAAGAAAAAAAGCCTTAAGCCACCCAACAGGGGGCTGCATATCTAATGCATCCAGGGTACAGGTAAAAACTCATTGCTAGGGGAAAGGTAAAGAAAAGACTATCTACCCTTGGGAAAGAGGAAGGAAAGATTGGGCCCACAATCTTATGTAAATACTATTAAAAGTTTCCTGTTGCTGTCTGGTATGGTGGCACATGCCCGTAATCCCAGCAACTAGGAAGGCTGAAGAGGCTGGAGGATCTCAAGTTTGAGGTCAGCCTCAGCAATTTAAGAAGACCCTCAACAACTTGGCAAGACCTTGTTTCAAAATTTAAAAATGAAAAGGCTAGAAATGTAGATCAGTGGTAAAGTACCCCTGGATTCAATCCCCAGGATCAAAAAAGAAAAAAAAAAAGTTTTCTATTGCAGGAGGAGGGGTGGGAAAATCCTTCACAAAACTTGCCAAAGGGTCAAGGCAGAATTTGGCTGCCACAGGAAGGAGAAGCAGGGTCACTCCATCATGAGTTCTATCATGGGCCCCAGGCCTACTGAATCCGCCTGGGACTGATATGGGACTAGGATAACAGAGAACCATGCCATTCCCCACCTTGAGAACAACTGGATAATGAGCAGCAGTAGCAGGATCTCAAAACTCATGCTCTGGAGCAGGTAGTTGCACAGTGAAGGCCAAAAGCTGATGGTGGAAAAGAAACACTGAGGAAAACTCTTGGGCATCCTAGGGCCCACTCTAAAAACAGAGTAACACCAGAAGAATTTGAAATGCAGCAACGGCAAATCTCAAAGCCAGCTTAATTCATGACTTTGTTGACTCAACCCTTCCCACTAGTGGCCTACTTACAGAAGAGGTATTTCCATTTTCATACATTAATATCTTTATTTTTGTCTCTATTGTTTTATCTACAATAGCAGTTAATAAAAATTAAAAGAAAATAAGAAAAAACAATGACAATGTACTTCTTTTTCTTTCTTTCTTTTTTCCCTGTGAGATCAAATCCAGAGCCTTGCATGTGCTGGGCAAGTGCTCGATCACTGAGTTTCATCCCCAGCCTTCTGTTTTTTATTTCTTTTCTAAGAGTTGGGGTTTCACTGTGTTGCCCAGGCTATCCCTGAACTACTGGTTAATTCTCTTGTCTCAGCTTTACTGGTAGCTGGGACTATCAGCACGTGCCACCATGCTTAGCACAATCTTACTCTTAAGAAACCAAGCAATCAACAGAACAAGGATCAGTGGTCTCATATGTTGAAATTGTCAGTAAATTAGCTATGTAAAGGCCCCAGTAGGAAAAGTTGACAAAATATGTATGAATAGAGTATGAAAACTTGAACAAAGAGGTACAAATAAAAAGAAAGGGTCAAATTATCACGAGCCCTCTGTGGGCTGTGTGTGGACTGTTGTGCATCATAGCCTAATGAGGGGATAGGTCTGGCATTGGGAACCTCCTGTGGCACCCCCACAGGGATTGATTGATCGCCTGTTGCAGGTAAACTTCCCCCTCAAGCTCTGCCAGAGATCCCACACAGCACCTGAGGTGGGTGTGACCTGAGAAGATGCCAATCAACCTGCTGACTACTAGACATCATGAAGCAAGATTCTGCCCTTGAAACCTTATCCCTGCCTTTGATGTACCCCCTTAAATAAACCACTGGAGCCATCTTTTCTTTGTCTAGTTCTAGAGCCCAGGTGGACTAGATCTATCAGGGCTTTCACGTTTATAAGTATATTTCTGAATATTTATGTTTTTGTTATTCACTAATTTTTAAGAACTCCCCAATGAGACTCTGGCTGTCACTACCATTATCAAGTCTTGAGGTGGAGTATAGTCATAAAGAATGACATCCGTGGTCTTATCAGTGGACTCAACATAGCCAAGAAATCAGTAAACTTGAAGATAGCCAATAGAAATTGAAACACAAAAAGGAGACTGAGAAAAAAGACTGAGCATTCAAGAGTTATGGGGCAATACCAGACAGCCTAACATACTTATAATTGGAATCCCAGCAAGAAAAGAAAGCAAATGGGAAAGAAGTACTTGAGGAAATCATTCAATAATTTTATGGGAATAATGAATATAAACCATAGATCCAAGAATTTCAGAGAACTCTATCCAAGGTGAAAAGAAAAAAATATGTATACACATAATATTCAGGAAGGTAGAGCAACTCTAATTCTGTTACATTCATGGTGGGAATACAAAACGGAACAGCCACCTTGGAAAACAATTTGGTTGTTTCTTATAAATTACATATATTTACTGTATTTACTCAAAAGAAATGAAAATTTATGTTCACAGAAAACCTGTACTAAAATGTCTTTTAGTGGTTTTGCTCATAACTCCCCAAAGTTGGAATCAACCAAATGTCCTTCAACGCGTAAATAAATAACCTGTGATACATAGATACAGTGGAATCTATTAGCAATTAAAGGGAATGAACTTCTGGTATACACACAACAGAGCAAATGAAACTCAGCTTCTTTTTATGAAGTAAAAGAAACCAAATCAAGAAGATACATATATACTGTATGGTCCCATTTACATGACATTTTAGAAAAGGCAAAATTATAGAGGACAGATCAGTGGTTGCCCACCAGGGGAGTTCAAATAACAGGAAGGAAATTTCGAGGATAATGAAAATGATTGGGGTAGTGATTATATAATCCAGTGAATTTGTCAAGGGTAAATTTTACTGATTATGAACTATATTCAAATGACATAAGTAAATATTGCTGAGTTTATGATATTTCTTTTTCCATTATGAGTTTTCTTAATTAACATTATGAAAATGTATTATTTGGGAAGGTATGAGAGATTGTGTTGTTAAAAGGTATGTAAATGTGGGGGCTGGGGTTGTGGCTCAGTGATAGAGCACTTGCCTTGCATGTGTGAGGCACTGGATTCAATTCTCAGCACCACATATAAATAAATGAATAAAATAAAGGTCCATCAACAACTAAAAAAATATTTTTAAAAAGGTATGTAAATGTGGTGCTGAGTATATTATATATTACATTTATGTATTCTTACATCTTTTTCTTCTGTTTAACACTTCAGGAGGGAATAGTTTGATATATTTTATAGTACAATATATTTTCAGTATAATGTACACTGAATTTTAGGTGTTTATTAAAATTAAATTCCATTCATCTAGGTGTGGTGGTAGACTCAGGAAGCTGAGGCAGGAGGCTCACTTGAGCTCACAAGTTTAAGACCAGCCTAGTTAACATTGCAAAACCCCATCTCAAAAATAAATAAATTCCATCCAAACCAAAAGTTCCGAACACTTGTGCTTTGTAGTTAGTAGCAGTTATCTAGAAACAAAAAATGGTATTGTATGTGCTAAAAAATCCAAAATGCTCAATAGAAATACTCTCATTTTACAATGTGATTTTTAGATTTTAGAAAGGAAAGAACTGTCAGCCCCTAACTTATGGCTTTTTCATACACATCCAGTATAACTAATTGATCTGGTTAAATGAACAATAATGGAACCCTCTCCATTATCCCCACTTCAAATCCTCAATGCTTTTGTGCATTATTGTCCTCCACCTGGAGTTACCTTCTCTCTGCACCTTGTGTGCCTACAAATTATTTGTTCTTCAACATTTAGTCCCGTCTTTCTGAGCCTTTACTGAATGTCTGATTAAAAATAATGCATTCAGGGGCTGGAGTTGTAACTCAATGGTGGAGCACTTGTCTCGCACATGTGAGGTACTACATTTGAACCTCAGTACCACAGAAAAATAAATAAAAAAAAAAGATATTGTGTCCATAAAAAAAATAAAAAGTAATGCATTCATTTTAACCTACCCTTCCCCCCATCTTTTTTCTTCCCTGAACATAATCATTATCTTAGTAGTAATCTCCATTTACTGAAGGCTTATCAGGCATTGTATCGTTGTTTCATTTATTCTTCAAAATACCATATCAGGAAGGTAGTTTTAATTTCATTTTATTACAGAGTGAGAAATAAGATTCATTACGGTTAACTAATTTTCCGAAAGCACACAATTTAGAAATTGTAGCTCTGGAATTCAAGTCCATATCCTCAAAACTTAGTAATAGCAAAACAAAACAATCCAGTTTTAAAAATGGGTCAAAAATTACAAAGCTGATGCTTTTTTTCTTGGTTTTTTTTTTCAATATTTTTTTAGTTATAGGTGGGCACAATATCTTTATTTTATTTCATTTTTTTAACTTTTTTAGTTGAACGTCTTTATTTTACTTATTTATTTTATGTGGTGCAAAGGATTAAACCCAGTGCCTCACAAATGCAAGGCAAACGCTCTACCATTGAGCCTCAACTTCAGCCCCATTTATTTTATTTTTATGTGGTGCTTTAGATAGAACCTAGTGCCTCACGCATGTTAGGCGAGCTCTCTACTTCTTGAGCCACAACCCCAGCCCTTTTTCCTTGTTTTATACTGCATAATGAATAAGCATTTGACAGATACTTATCATGTGACTTAACAAATTGTTGGCAAGAGCTGCTTTTATCATTTCTGTAATCCCTAGGCCTATTATTTAAAATTTAAGGAAAAGTAATATATGGACTGGCTTTGTGATTTTTTTTTTGGTTAAAATAACGTTATCTTGTTTTTTACAGAGTTTCTTTCCCAGTGTAGCATTGTGCATAGCACACAGTTGATGATCAGTAAGTGTCCACTAAATTGAATTTGATGATCACAGTATTTACTATTGACTATGAATCACATTTTTTTAGAGAGAGAGAGAGAGAGAGAGAGAATTTTTTAATATTTATTTTTTAGTTTTCGGCAGACACAACATCTTTGTTTGTATGTGGTGCTGAGGATTGAACCCAGGCCGCATGCATGCCAGGCAAGTGCGCTACCGCTTGAGCCACATCCCCAGCCCTATGAATCACATTTAATTCTATCATTTAGTGCTGGGAGCCATTAGCCAAGTAGGTATGACAGTTTCCTTGCCAGCATACCCCATGTTGCTTAGTGGAAGGACTCGTGGAAATAGGACATTTTGCAGTGATATTGCATGTAGGTGACCTTGCTCAAGGACCAGGGCGGATTAGGGTGTTCCCGGTTTAGGATAATCGGGTTTAGGGCGTTCCAGGTTTAAGATTATTCCTGCTGGGAATAGGGCGTATCCTGCTGCCTGAGTTCCCCTTGAGTTCTCACGGGATTCAGACAGTATTTTTTGGGAGATAGAAGCCCAGTGGAGGTGGATTTGGGCAGAGAACGTGGATTTCCCCAGAACGTGTTTGTAGATGGCTGGTGTGAGTTCGGGAATAAAGAGTTGCTGTTTGAATCTACAAGCTGTGTGGTGGCTCGTGATTGTGTGCCCAGCCAGACTGCGGCATTTGTGCCCAGCCAGACTGCGGCAATTTAGTAATAAGATAGAAGAAAGGCAAGAGAGAAAATTAGAATATTTCATTACAGTCATTTTTTAAGTTATTGACACTCTTGGTACAGAGTGGAATAATCTAAAGTCATTTTTAATTGCTTTTCTAAAAGATTTGTGGTTTCTTTTGTAGTAGTAATAATAAATTTTCATCTTCAAGGTCATATTAGTTGAACAGAGGGTAGGGGAAGCTAAGAATGTGACCAAAGGTGAGGAAAATAAAGTCAGGTTTTATATTAGAATGTGGGCAGTCTTTTTGTACTTCAGACAACAGAGAAAAACACTGGTCATTCATTCATTTTAAATATTGGTATTAATTTAGATACTATCTATATACTTCTCCCTTATAAAAGTGTATTATTATTGTTTTTTATTATATTCAAAAAGTTGCAAAACTATCACCAATCTCTAATTCCAGAACATTTTCTTTTACACCCTGCCCCCCAAAAAAACAAAAAACACACCCATTTGTTGTTATTCTTCATTCTCACCTCCCCCTGCCCTGGGAACCACTAATCTAATTCCTATCTTTTTTTGATTTACCTTTTCTGGACATTTCAAAGAAATAGAAATATACCTTAAGTGGTTTTTTGGTTTGATTTCTTTCACTTAACCTAATGTTTTCAAGGAACATTCATGTTGTAGTAGATATCTACTGTATTTGGCTATGCGTTGTCCCCCATCTGTTTACGTGTGGAAGGAAGCCTTGATCCCCAGTGCAGCAATGTTCAGAGGTCAGGTTTTTAGGAAATGATTGGATCATGAGAGCTCTAACCTCATCATTGGATTGATCTATTGATGAATTAATAATTTAATGGCATTATTGAGAGATAGTGGAACTCAGAGGAGGTGGGACCTCACTGGAGTAAGTGGGTCACTGGGGGTATGCCCTGGGGGATATATCTTGTCCCTGGCTCCTTCCTCCCTCTTTCTCTACTTCTGAGCAATCGGGAGATGAGCAGCTTTCATAGATCATGTCCTTCTGCCATGATGTTCTGCTTCACCTCAGGACCAAAGCAGTGGAGCCAGCTGGCCATGAACTGAAACTACTGAAACTATGAACCAAAATAAATCTTTCCTCTGTTATTTTTCTTTCAAGTATTTTATCATAGTAACCAAAAGTTGACTAACACAATTATTTGATTTCTTTTTATGCTTGAGTAATATTCCCTTACACATTCATTTTCAGGTCAGCCTTTTTTAGTATCCCTATTAGGTAGTTCTGTGGATCTAGAGATCTTCCTGCTTCATCCTGCTAAGTAGCTGGGGATTATAGTCATGCACCACTATGCCTGCTTTAATTTTCTTTTTGTAGCATTAATTATACATTGTGTATGGAAAGCTTAGATTTTTCTCAAGTCTATCATTAAATGCATCTCACCAGAAGCATACACCAGGATTATTTTGAAGACTCACAAACATTCCAAAAAACCTCTGCAACCCTTTCATTGTTCTTAGCCAGATTTTCTTAAACCTGACTTTAAATTTTTTATTGATGTAAAATATAAGTCATTAGATCAATTAGTAGCCTTTATTTAACAACCACTAAAAATAATTTAACCTTATAAAAATAATAATCTCCGAGGTAAATGTAGATTTGATGACATCTTTATACATTTATATTGATCAGATAAATACTTTAGTCTTTGGGAGCAGAGGAATCATCTCCAGTTCAATAGAACCAAAGGTCATAATTGTGGCTAGTGGTAGGATGTGATCTGACTTATAATTTAGTAATATTTTTATTATACCATGCTGCCCTCTTCCAAATAAAATTACATATAATTGCAAGTTAATATATTATGAATGCTGTTCTTCTAATCACCATCATAATTGTTCATTTAACTGTTGTAGTGATTTTAGTTTTCTATAAATAAAGTAAAATCTAAGTAGACTATTTTATCCAAGAGAGTAATAGATTGTTCTACTAACCTAGTTCTACCCATTTTCTTCATATATTGGAAATAAAAGAGAAGGTTGACTATTTCAATTTAAAATTATTAGAACAAAATAGTATTATAGGCTTATTATACTTGTAGGATGAGCCACTAATGGATAGTTTGTTAGTCTCTAATATAGTGTTTCTTAAACTTTAATAGACATGAAAGTACTTATTTAACATGTAGATCCTAGGCGTCCCCTGAAACTCTGCCTGAGGCAGGGCCTGGGAATAGGAAAGTTAAACTAGTACCCCTGAGTCTGGCACAGGAGAGGGAGGATTACCCTTTGAGAAACACTGCTTAGTGAGTGGCTCCAGTTGTTTGGCGGACTTGGTTCTCCATGGAGTTAGAGGTGTTACAGCATAGAACATGCAAGATACTTAATCTCTCTCTGCTTTTCTTGTTTGTGATATAGTACATATTTTTATAGGTTGATACAGTAATTAAAAACAAAATGCACTTATAATAGGATCTGACATATATTAAGAGTAATAAAAGTATTATTTATTAGCATGGCTGTATCTAGGAAATCTCTTCTTTTTAATACTCATGTTGTAATCAACTCTCCTTTAACAAATAGGGATTGAACATGTATTAGTCTTAAGCTTTATGAGAAAAACCTAAAGGTGGTCTGTGTAGTGTTAGGGCGATAAATTGAACATTTTGCCTCCTTAGTGAATATAATTAAGATTATACTATAATTATATATGCTACATACCTCAGATTCTTTTACATAATTTTCCATAGATTTGTATGTTTGGTAGCTAAGGTGAAGGTTATTAACCAGGGCAATTTCCGGCATAATTCTAGACATTGAAAGGTGAAGATTTTAGTAAATTGCATTCTGTCAACAATTCTCTCATCTTTAAATCCCAAAGAGACTGATAATTCAAGAGTTCAACATTCATGTATAGGCTATGACATACTGATTAGAAGTGTAATTAAGACTTGAGGGCGGGCTGGGGATGTGGCTCAAGCGGTAGCGCGCTCGCCTGGCATGCGTGCGGCCCGGGTTCGATCTTCAGCCCCACATACAAACAAAGATGTTGTGTCCGCCAAAAACTAAAAAATAAATATTAAAATTCTAAAAAAAAAAAGACTTAGGGCAGTATGTGTACACATGAAAATATTTTAAAATTATTAAATTATTAGGGGGAAAACCCCTTGAATTTCTAACAACAAAAGATAACACAATTTCATTTATTATCCTTATAAACATATGTTCTTGGCAAACATTTTTTTCCCTTTTATTGTCCTTACATATTTTATTATGTAGAAAAGTTAATGTTTAATTTGATTAAACTTTCTTATCCATAATAATTTTGCTTTTTACCCCTATTATCATTTCATGTTATATAGAATAAGATTTTTGTTTTTGTAAAATGCCCCAAACTTGTGCCTTTGGTTGAACATTTTTGGTTGAAGCAAATATCTAACATCATCTAGGAAGGTCTGATACTGGTAGCTTTATGGAGGAAGGAAAAAAAAAAAACAACACTAATTTTTTTTTTAAATGGGAAAAATCTCCCAAGAATTGTACTTTGCCACAGAAAACAGATAATATTAAGTAAATGCCATAGTTCTTCCCATGTGATTCATATGTAAAACACATAATTCAAGCTTAATGGCAGCTCTTAAAAGACATGTCATATCAAAGCAAACCTATGATGATTTAGAAATGAAATGCAAATGAGGGTGCCAGACACTGGAGGTGAGAGGAACAAACTAAAATTTGGATTTAGGCATGTGAGGGTCTTCTAGGCTTGCTTCATTGATTTGGAATGATGTTTTGGTATCTGTTTATGAAGAAGAGGTTCTAAGGGAATTGTCTTTAAACCTAGTTCCATTGCTTACAATATCTGGTCTTAAAAGAATTCAAATATATTCTTTCCTGTGTAAATCCATCTTTTTAAAGGAATAGATGAGATGTAGACTGAGATTTAAATGATGCTGTGTTGAAGCAATAGTGCATTGATTAGCTGGGACTACGATTTCTAAGAGGGCTTTTTATTACCTTTCATTATATATGCTACATACCTCGGATTCTTTTACGTAATTTTCCATTGATTTATATGTTTGATAGCTAAGGTGAAACTTCTTCTTTTGTAAGGTCTACTCTTTCCAATGTAAAGAGTTCTGGCTGCTCTGCCCTCAACTTCAACACCTCCGTTGTTTTTGAAGTACCAATATATTGAGGAAGAACAGCTTTACTATTTAGAATATGTGGGGGTAACTGTTTTATTAAGGATATAGCTTTTTTCCCCTCTTCCCTCCCCTAACTAACCTGGTTGGTTTTGAGTAATGAGACAAGGATGCAGGTATTTGGAGGTGGCTAGTGCATTAGTTAAATGGAGCCACTTTGGTCATATTTTCTCCCATGTGTGGTGGCATCTCCATTTACTCAATCCTTTTTCTTCTTGGCTGTCTATTCCTGGGGCTCCATATCATTTTGGGTGGGGATACCAGGGATTAAACCCAGGGGTGCTTAACCACTAAGCCACATCCCCAGCCCTTTTTCATATTTTATTTTGAGACAAGGTCTTGCTAAGTTACATATGGCCTCTAAAGGTTGCTGAGGCTGGCCTTGAACTTGCGTTCCTTCTGCCTCAGCCTCCTGAACTGCTAGGATTACAGGCATGTGCCTCTGAGCCCAGCTCCATATCATTTTTGACCTATAGTTACCTATTGTTTCAGTCCACAGACAGAGTAATTTATAAAAACTAAAAGTTGACTCAGCTCATTGTTCTGAGGGCTGGAAAGTTCAAGATTGGGTAGCTGTCTTTGGTGAGGTCCTCCTCGTTGGTGGGGACTCCGCGGAGTCCCAGAGTAACACCAGGGTATCATGTGATGAGACAGAACATACTAGATCAAGTCTCTCCTCCTCCTTTTTTAAAGTCACACCCCTATGGCCTCATTTAACTTTAATTACCCCCTGAAAGTCCCACCACTAAATAGCACAGTAGGATTAATTTTCTTCCCCTGAATATCTCACAATGAGGATTAAATTTCAATATAAGTTTTGGTGGGGACATTAAAACCATAGCACTTGTGTAAGTACAAGTACAGTGTTTTCACCATCCAAGATTTCAATGTCTCCTTGATCTACACTGATCTCCATTCTGTATTCTATTTTCAAGTGTTTCTGATTTTGTTCCTTTGGAATTAAGATGTAATTTGTCAGATATAGCCAGTTAGCTACTGGGATGTGGGGCTTGGACTGAACTTTTGCTTTTTTCCAGTGATTCTTTTTATTGATTGATCTTATTTAGCTTTCACATAGCACTTACTTCAGTTCTCCACCCTAAACACTAATTTCAATTTTATCTCCTCAATTATTTTTTAATATAAACTTCTTCTTTTGGAAGGTCTTCTCTTTCCAATGTAAAGAGTTCTGGCTGCTCTGCCCTCAACTTCTTATGGCTCTACATTAATCTCATTTTTTCTTTCTTTTTGGGTTGAAGAGTGAGCTGTGATTCCCCCCTTCCCCTTCTGTAGAGGTAATCTTTCCACCTGCAGTTTTTTAATTTTTTTTTTAGTTGTAGATGGACACATACCTTTATTTTATTTATTTATGTTTATGTGGTGCTGACGATCGAACCCAGTGCCTCACACTTGCAAGGCAAGTGCTCTACCAATGAGCCACAGGCTCAGCCCTCTACCTGCAGTTTTGATCCTGTCTAATTTCTATTATTGGCACAGGAAGAGGGGGAAAGATGTAGTCATGAGAGAAAAAAAGAACAGTTGCAGAGAAAGGAAGGAAGTGTGTAAAAGGAAGGGAAAGGTGGGGGTAAATGTGATAGTGGAGAGGATAGGGATGATGTTCAGGCAAGAAAGGGAAAAGACATAATGTGGGGGTGGGATGAGAAAGGATCAGAATCACTTCTTATCTACAGAATGAGATGGGGTAGGTCACTTGTAGCTATACTCACTTAATAATTCTATCTCTCTCAACCCTTCCCCCAGCATACCTACCAGTATCCCCTAATGTGTTAGTGAGATTATTTATTTTTAGTCAAATTCAAGCTCCCCTTGTCCTTTCTCAATCTCCCCTTTGAACCTTTTCTTCCCTGCCCTTTGATAGAACTTCTCCACCTCAGAAACATATTCTTGGTTCACTGGGTGTCCTTGAAACATCCATGCCATTTGGTATTACTTCATTTTTAGCCCTTGTTATCATATCTTTTATGATTTTTTTTTAACAGCTGCCGTCTTGTCTAGAGACAGTGGCCTTGCTTCATTCATCTCAGTACCACCTACTGTCTACCACACTATCTTCAATGGCAGATTCTCAATAAATGTGTATCTAATCAAATGCAGTATGTATCCCTATTCCCCTGTCTAGTTCAATGTTCTTGCTAACAGTTTTCTTCCTTCCTTCCTTCCTTCCTTCCTTCCTTCCTTTCTTTCTTTCTTTCTTTCTTGCCATTTATGCATTAATTTTGAGTAACTGCTATGTGCCAGACATGGTTTAAAGCCTCAAGGATACTGTGAAACATAATAGATAAAATTCCTGCTTTCATGGAGCTTATATACTTGTTAACAGATAAAAAACAAACAAATTTACAACAATTTCAGATAATGAGGAGATAAGAGAAATAAAAGGTTTACCGAAAAATGGTGTCAACTGGCAAATGTGGAATGAGTGCTAATATTGGAATATCAACATTTTCCAACCATCATAATAAAAGTTAGGCAATGCAAAGGTCATTATGGATGCTAAATGCACAGGGAAAGTTTGATGAGGAACAGAATATTTGTATGACCTTAAAGTATCTCCTTGAAAATTAGCTCACTCATTCAAAAGGAAAACAAAAGACAGTATCTTGGTTGAGTGATTAAAATTAATATTGTCATAGAGGGTCAACTGAACATTGTAACTCCATATGTGATATCTGAGCAGGCCACAGTATCTGAGAGTTGATAGTATAGATGCCATTGAAAACAATGAATATGGGTGAAATACCTAAAGTACTGAATATAGCCAGGAAAGAGAAACTTCTAGGCTTGAGGTAGACACTCTAAAGATTTAAAGGTAGGGAAAGAAGGGGGGCCAAAAAGAGGACGTTAGATCCAACAGGTGATAATCCCACAGTATCAAGAACATACTAGTTTGCTCTACATTTTATGGACAGAGAATCCATAATTTTCTTTCTCAGTTAACATTACTTTTTTAACTTCTCACTTATTGGTTATAGTTTTTTTCTATGAGTGTTAGAAGTCTTTGAATGAAACAATCTTTCAAATATTTGATGACAGTAATTATAATTTGAAGTCTGAATGTCATGCTCCTTTTACTATTCCTCATAAAATATTGTATCTAAGCTCTTCACTTAGAAGAGCTTCTATTCTACAAGTCGATGTATCTTGTATAGAGTTACACTAGGACAGACACAGCCACTGCCAAGTCTGGCAGATCTGTTTCTTGCCCTAAACCTACTATGATGAAACAAACATTTCTCAAATGGTTTCCTGCAGAAAGAACTCTTCTACATTGTAGCTTTCATTCTCACAGCAACAGTAAAGTTATCAGTATGTAAAGGTGTTATTTTGTTCAGGTAGGAAAACTGAAGCTCAGAGGGGGTTGAATAGTCTCAGTACTGGTGTGTGTGTGTGTGTATGTGTGTGTATACTAGGAATTGAACCCAGAAGTGCTTGACCACTGTGATACATTCCCTAGCCTTTTTAGTTTTTACAGAGTCCTACGTGATGAAGTTCTTGTCTTCTCTGAAGTCATATTGAGACTTTTATGAGCGAAAAACAAACAAAAAACTTTTACTAAGACTTTTTTCTTAAATTTATGTTAGTCTTTTAGGTTCATGTCTGTCTCTATATAAGCACCCCATAAAAGTAGAAATGGGCAGTTTCACTGAAGTCTGTAAATAATTGTCAGTAAGCCTAAGAATGATAACTGCAAATTTAAGACTTTTTTGAATATAGTTTTTAAAATTTTTTTAATTTTTATTTTTTGGTGGTGTTAGGGCTTGAATCTAGGACATGCACATCACAACACACACTCTACCACTGCTATGTCCCCAGCATTGTGTTTATTTTTAAATTAGTAGTAAATTCAGAAGCCCAAATTATGCTGGGATTTCTAGTGGAAAATACAATTACTTGTGAATTATTTTAAGCTAGAATGCTAATTCCTCTGTTTAATACTAAAACATAAGTATACATGAATATATGGTATGTGGAATACGTATCTGTAAAAGACTGTAAGTGAAATATTATTGCTGAAAGTATTTTAAAATCTAATTGTTAGTGTTTGTTTATACTTATCAGCTCAGAATATACAGGTACAGAACTTGGGTACTTTTTTCCTGTGAATATAAGTACAGTAATACTATATCACCTAATGAAGTCAGAAAAAAATCATTTAGGTAGAAAAGTAGTTCTGCTGAAAGCCCTGTGATTATTGCCTTTAGAGTCATTCTGACTACATTTTTTTTTTAAATCAGGACTTAGGAAGTCCTGGAAATATTATGTTAGATATTTTCTAATTATTGTGTCAGCATGATCAATCATTTTCTAAATTTACCAGTTTCCTGAAATGGTTTAGCCAATGTTCATAACACTTTACAGGAAGTAGCACAAAATTATTTTCTGTGTCCCCATATATTTCTCTTGGTGTCATAAAAGTATATATTGTACAAATGAAATATTTGTCTTTGACAAAAAGGCCTGTACACCAAACTACAATTAATGAATACAAGAATTAGAAATCAAAACTTTGTTTAGTCTGAGGAAAAACAATTCTTTAAACTATAACCACATGGCTGTTTCTTGTTTGCATCAACTCTGGGTGACTGTTACTGTCTTCTGTGAATTCTTGGGCAGGGCCCTGACTTTGTTGAATGAGCCAATTGTTTTCCTTTGTGTTGCCCATCTAGTAAGTTCCCATCTGGTTTGTATCAGACTATTTTCACAGCCAACAACTGCTGCCTTCTCTATATCCTGACACTTTGGGGCCCCATGCTATCAAAGCACTGCTGTGATGGCCTTGCTGGCAGGGCTGTACAGCTGTGCCTCACAGCTTGGAACTATTACCCAGAGTAATGGTAACGTAGAACTTGGACTGGCCCTTATTCCCATTGGTGTCGTGTGTACAGTGAGCAGAAACCTACCCGCCCGACCCTCCTCCCCCACCTGAAACTTACTATTCAACAGAAAATCTTTAAAGCTCTTATTCTAGGATATGAAGTGGTGGTGTTCTTATTTTCTAGTGGCTTCCTGTATTTGAAAGCTCATTTTTCATTCTTTCACTCTTTTAAAAGTTACCAGGTCTGGCCTTGGGGAAGTGAACTAGTCACTCTGTCAGATTTAATTTTTCTTTCCAAATGTAGTTAGAAATGGCTAGATATAGCAAAGCCTATTGTAAAGACTGCACAGATAAGGTAGTGTATTTTTAGTGATAATCACAAGCCATAATTTGAGAGAAGTTTCCATATTTAGGAAGGATCTCTATCACAGAAAATGGATTTTTCTGTGAATAGGTTAATAGGGGTCCTTAGCTTCAAAGTGTTTAGTAAATATTAGGAAGTTACTTTGCCTTCAGCCCTTGGTAGCTATCAGATATCATTTATAAGAATGTTATAATAGTATCCTTCTCTGCACATTGTAGCCTGTATAATATGGCCAAATTAGAATTATAAGAGTTATTGTTGAATAAGAATTACAGTTATGTTTAAGTGTAGTTACAGTGTCATTGCTTTATAAACTTTATTGGCACCCAGAAAAAGAGGGAATTACTGTGCATTTATAGGACATGTTAAGATTTCAGAAACACTTTCAAGATTGGTTGAAATTAGATTCCAATTTGTGTTTCCGTTAAAGAAAGGAGCCAATAATCATAGAACATTGGATATTTTGATAGTAAGCTGTTGGAGAGCAGAGCAACCTCCACAAAAGCTCACTTGCTTCTGACAAGGTTCAGCTTATTGTGTTTCCAGATTTATTTCCTTATAGTCAGCAATATGGACAGTGGCTTAGCAGTAACTAGTCACTTGATGTTAAAGGATATCTGGTAAGATCAGTGTTTTGCCTAACTCATCATTAGAAAACCATTAAAAATTACAAAGATACTACCTTTTAATTGCTGAAACTAATTACTTGGTTTTTTTTACAATTTTAACTTTTTATGGAAAAATAATATACATAAAGAAAAGTATACAAAGCCTAAGTGTACAGATCAAAGAACTGTCAACAAGCAGAGCACATTTGTCAACCAGTACCCAACTCAAGAAACAACATTGTCAGTGACTCCTTAATCCCCTAGTGTTCCCTGTCATTCACAGCCCTGCTCCCATAAGGACGAAACTATTATTCTTACTTCTGAGAGCATAAGTTTAGTTTTGTTATTTTTGAACTTAGGTAAATGAAATCAGAATCCATGGCTTCTTTCACAAGGCAAACCTATTGTAATTTTTAAGATTCTTTTAGTTTTTAAACCATTATGGCATACTTTTATAAAGAATTGTCTGAAAAGAATTTGTTTTAGCAGTGTTTCACAGCCTGTTGAACCAACAGGAAGTGAATTGTAGATAAAGTTGTCTACTAAAACAGAGTCTCACAGTTCTCAACCAGATTTAATGCTGGAATGTCCCCCTCGACATTCTTGCCCCTAAAAGGCAGGCACTCCATGTCATAACACTTAACAGCAATACATTCAAGTACTTAAATGCTTTTTAATGAGTTTTAATAATTAAATGTACATTATTCAAATAAATCATGGTCTACATTTCTGGATAGGTGGGTCATCTATTTTCTGAATTAATTTACTTCTTCGCAGTTGGATGATACAAGCTTTTATGTTGCCAAGATCCTATTTCTGAAAATGCTGTTATTTGAGAGAGTTTATGTACATACTAGTTTTGTAGCCAATAAGCAACTTAATTCGGAATATTGTTTAAAAAGTGTCAACTTCTTTTAATATGGTTTTAAATGCCCTAATAATATTCTTTTTATTTAAGTGAACTTAAAGTGGTATAAAAAAGGCAAGTAACCTGAGTGTTATTAATTTTAGATACCTCCTTATTAGATTTTACCTTAAATTTTGGACACCCATTTAAAAATTCATGTTTTGACTGGGCGCAGTGGTGCACGCCTATGATTCCAGCAACTCAGGATTGAGGTAGATAGATCACAAGTTGGAGGTCAGCCTTAGCAACTTAGCAAGACACCGTCTCAAAATTTAAAAAAATAAAATAAAAAAGGGCTGGGGATATATGTAGCTCTATAGTAAAGTACCCCTTGGTACTTCAATCTCCAGCAACAAAAAATAAAAATAAAATTTCATATTTTATTTTGTGGGTTTTGAGGGGCTTCATCCTTGTTTTGCTGTTAACAGCCATATACTACTATGTAGTTTTCTTGGATAATTTTTAAATACTTTGTTAAAAACAATAGTATAAAGAGTTACAGATTTAAGTATTGCTCTCAAGTCAAAAATTAAAAAAATTTAAAAATATGAGTACAACCATTTTAAATCCCAGATTCCTGTCCTCTTACATAACAATTTTTGAAGAGCTTCTGCACAAGCTATAACATAACAAATGGTTCTTCCATGGGTGATACTGATTGTGATACTGTGACACTGCCATGTTGTTTCTGTGTTTGTATCCTATGACTGTATGTGCTCTGTAAAATCTGAAAGGCAGCAATATTGAGCCACAGGGACCAAGCAGTATCTCCTCTTCCTCTCTAATTCTTGAAACAGTGAGAGTGGGAGTTGAATAAAGATAGTATCTAATTTTTATACCACAATAAGCATAGCTAGTACATTTGAAGGTTTTTTAAAATTATCACAGTTGGAGTTTAATTTTGGTCTCTGTAGATTTCAAATATACGAGTATCTTGTATTTGCTGCTGATTTTCTTTTAAAGCTCTTCTATTTCAGCTTCAGTGTTTTCTTCATTGATTTGTGTTGGATATTTCATATTTTAACATTCTTAATTTTTGTAAGTTTTCCAATAACTATAATAGTTTGACATGGTTTGTTGTTAGTGAGAATATACTGCCCAGTGTAATTAAATATGTTATGCTTATAATTTTGTTCACTTAAATCTTATCTTCTTGAAAAAGCCACCTGAAATTTTTGTTCAATAAAAGATGTGATTTTTTTATCTTAGAAAAAAATGAGAAAATAAATGCTGTTCCATATTATAATTTTTTCCTTATAATTCTGCCCCAAAGAATTTGTTTGAAAAGAGTTATCAATGGCTATTAATTGACTGTATTTCAGAACACAGGTTAATATCATGCCATCAACATGGGCCTTAGTATCCAGGGTATTTTGTTGGCCTGAGAACTACAGTTGTGTAACCCTTATCTGAAATGCTTGGGACCAGAAGTTTTTTGGATTTAGGGTTTTTTAGAATTTTGGCATATTTGCATACATATAATGAGATATCTTGGGAATGGGACTCAATTTTAAACATAAAGTTTATTTATGATTCATATATGTCTTATGCACACAACCTGAAGATAACTTTATACAATATTTTTTGTGTACCTGTGTGTTCACTGTGACTCATCACATGAGATCATGTGTGGATTTTTCACCTGTGGTTTCATGTTGGCATTCAAAAAGTTTCAGATTTGGGAGCATTTCAGGTTTTTGGATTAGGAATACTCAGTTTGTATATGTGCTACAGATTTTTCTCTTTTATTTATTTAACTTTTGTCTGCTTCCTAATTCCCTGGCCATGAAAAGACTTTTTTCCTCCAGCCTATTTTAAATTTTTGTTGGTTTAATAGTATATTGCTCTTCTTTGCTCCTGAAAACTTTATTGGTTGTTTTATGTAGATTGTGTTGAACAATATGCCCCAGGCTGGTCTAGAGAGAAGGGAGATTCTCAACTACTTTTTGTAGTGGTAAAGTATTTTTCTATTGACAGTCATTAAATTTAGTTGTTTAACTTCCTTCTTTACATTAAAGTCACTAGGCCGGGCTTCTATTTATCTAGTTTTATGAGAGTAACTAGAAGTGCATTTGGTTTGTGTTCTTTTTATTGAATAGGAATGAATCATGATTATTTCTATTCTTAAATAAATTTCTTCCAATTTTTTTAATTGCACCAGGTGATATGGATCGAACACAAATTGAGACCAGTCTGTACCTTGCATCTGTATTTACAAGTAAGATCTTTACTTTAAAAGTTCTTGAACTTGGAACTGATTAGTTTTTTTTTTAATTTCCTTAGAATTTCTTTCACATAATAATCAATACAGTAGAAATAGTACTATCAGTTTTTAATTTTTCTAAAATGTGTATAAATTCACCCAAGGTATAGAACTCTCTCCATGTACTAAATTCTCCAAAAGGCAAAAGTTTGAGGACAGAAAACAAATCTATCTTTTCCTTTTGGAAAGTTTATAAAATGTTGAATTAAAAGGCTGCAGGTGTGGTATTGAGAGTACTGAGGATAGTATTCGGGATAATTCCATCTGGGGGAAGGTTATTTGTTGGGACAGGATAGTGTTTAAACTTTGAAGTCAGTTTTAAACAAAGTGAAGCAGCTGGAACCTGGCATAAGAAGAAACAAATCTTTCAGATTAACTATTGCTTTTTTAGAGGAAAAAGAATTAAGAGTTGTTTTTACAGGTGCTGGTACATTTATTCTTCCTATAGGAACTACTTTATTTTTATCTGAAATTATAAATTTAAAATAAGCATTTGTCAACTCATTTGAAAAACAGAAGCAATAGTAAACTCAAAAAAGTGTAATAGGATTTATATGTCTAAGACATATTTTGGGATAAGAATATTGTAACATTTTAAAAACATTCTTTTAAACGTGAAAGTGAGAAATGTTTAATAGTGACTAATTCTGGAAAGCAGAGGCAAATAAAATATTACCTACTATACTTAACATCATCTTTCTAAGCACCTTCTCTATCAGGAAGGATTGTAGAATTTGTTCAGTTCTCAAGCACTGAAGCTATGATGTTGCAAAATTTGCAAGGCTGGGTTAAGTAGGTGAGGAGAATGGAATACAGCAGGACAGTGTACACAGGAATTGAAGCAAGAGTAAATGAGCTCAGGGTAGACGGAAAATGATTCAAGAACCCCCAGCTGAAAAACTGTAACATTCTCACAGACAGCTGGGAAGCAACTACATTGCTGGAACTCAACTCATTTTAAAGATAAGATCTGGTAAATGTGATCTTACTTGTAAATACAGATGCAAGGAACCACAAGACTGGTTCAGCAAGCATTTCAAGGTCCAGTGTGGGCCCAGCATCATGCAACAACTTTGAATAGAAACAAGATAGTCACTGGCCTAGTGGAGCACCTATTTAACGGGAATAGCAGACTCTCAAGCTAGCGTACCTACTGTGCAAGTCACTGGGAAGACAATAACTGTCAGTCCTTGTGTGTGTTTTCAAGGAGTATGTTATCCACAGGAAGTGACAGACACATAAAAAACAATTACAGTGCAATTCAATAAGTGCTGCAATCAAGGAGACTTTGGAGAATAAGGTGTTCACAATTAACAAGAAAGGAACTCCTAATATTTTATGACTACTGCTGGAAAAACAACTCAGAGAAGAATGTGATTCACTTGTACTTGGGTCTGGGGTATCTCTTAAGTCCATAATTCTTAAAAACTTGGGACCCATAGACCCATTTAAGATGCTGAAAGTTATGACCACATATCTCTTTCCCAAATTCTACCTATATGAAAATAATTTGCATGAAGTTTCAGGGTATTCACAGATTCCCCAGTCACCTGTCAATGGACCCTGGGTTAAGATTCTTTCTGTAACTGGATTAAAGATTATTACATTTTGTTTCCTTTTTAATGTAAGAAATGAAACTTTATCTGAATGTGGGAAAACCGAAAAACCCTGGCAATTAAAAGTCATACCCTTACCTATTCATCTTGTAGAACACCAGAAATGCATACATATAACTTGTGTTATGTGTAATCAGTCAAAATGGGGAATTTGAGGTGCTGTACTCCTCCATGGAACTACTGAGAAAACTTGCTTTCTCTGCTTATGTCATATTGTCTTAGGAGACAATGCTTTGTTTGGATTCTTCTCAGTTTGCAAATAAGAGATATAACAGTGGATCACTGTGTTTAAGGATTAAGAGTCAGATTCTGAAACCTGTTGATGAAATAGATTATTTAAACCTAAAAGCTTTTAGAAACCTATGGTAATTGTATTTTTTAAATTATGTAAAATACATAAGCAATATCTTCAATGGATATTAAAAATTCCATATTGCTACTGTGTTAGAATAAATTATTTTTAATTTTTCTGTTCTTTAGTCTTCTAAATCCAGTATCAAAGAACAGAAAACATAAAAAACATTTATTTTGAATTTGAAATACTCTTAAAGCAAAAACTTGGTATTTAGAATGTTTAAAAAGTATATTAAAGTATGTCATAGGAAGCATCAAATACATGGTCTGACTCTATGGCATTCCCAGCCTAAATGTGTGCCAGGTTAAATGACATTCTACAAACCCATGGAATCAAGGAATCATCTTTTTTTAGACCTGAAAACAGCTGTTGAAACAATTACATCATAGAGTAATGACTTGGCTGTGGAAATTTTAAAAGTCAAACTTTAAAAGCATCAAACTATATTTAATATAGGTAGAAGATTTATATTTGCTTTCCTGTGATTTATTAAGATATTATGTCTTTTCTTTAAAAAAATGGAATTTAAACTCTGTGTGGACCATAACTGTATATGAATGTTAACTTTTTTTGCCTGTTAACAGTAATTGAAGTGATGCTTTTCTTTATGTTCCTAGTCAAAAAAAATTTCTTTGAAAGTTCTGAAACTGTGATTTTTAGTTTGTTTAAATGAATGCATTTTTTGAAAGTCTTCCCAAAATGGACATTAGCAAACACCTTTAAATAAGATGGTGAATTTTATTGATATAACTTGATCAAAACACAGTTAAATAGAGTTTAAAATAACAGGATAATTATTTGAAGGCCTTTCATAGTACACTTTTTTAAATTGATTTTTTAAAAATAAATGACAATGGAATGCATTACAATTCCACACATATACAGCACAATTTTTCTTATCTCTGGTTGTATATAAAGTATGTTCACGCCAATTCGTGTCTTCATACATGTACTTTGGATAATGATACCCATCACATTTCACCATCCTTGCCAACCTCCTGCCCCCTCCCTCCCCCTCCCAACCTCTGCCCTATCTAGAGTCCATCTATACATTGAAAACTACAGAACTTTAAAGAAAGAAATCAAAGAAGACCTTAGAAGATGGAAAGACCTATCTTGCTCTTGGATAGGCAGAATTAATATTATAAAAATGATTATATTCCCAAAGGCACTATAAAGATTCAATGCATTTCTGATCAAAATCCCAATGGCATTTCTCATAGAAATAGAAAAAGCAATCATGAAATTCATCTGGAAAAATAAGAGACCCAGAATAGCTAAAGCAATCCTTAGCAAGAAGAGCGAAGCAGGTGGCATAACTATACCAGACCTTAAACTATACTACAGAGCAATAGTAACAAAAACAGCATGGTATCGGCACCAAAACAGACTGGTAGGCCAATGATATAGAATAGAGGACACAGAGACTAACCCCCAAAATTACAATTATCTCATAATACATATGCAACAAAATGAAATTAAACCCCTATCTCTCACCATGCACAAAACTCAAAGTGGATCAAGGACCTAGGAATTAAACCAGAGACCCTGCGTCTAATAGAAGAAAAAGTAGGCCCTAATCTTCATCATGTGGGGTTAGGCCCCAACTTCCTTAATAAGACTCTTATAGTGCAATAAATAAAACCAAGACTCAATAAATGGGATGGATTCAAACTAAAAAGTTTCTTCTCAGCAAAAGAAATAATCTGTGAGGTGAATAGAGAGCCTACATCTTGGGAGCAAATTTTTACCCTTCACACATCAGATAGAGCACTAATCTCTAGAGTATATTAAGAACTCAAAAAGCTAAGCAATTTTTTTCTTATAATGTTTCATTGAAACATTTTTATCCCTTTGCTTAAACTAGAGTACCTTCTGCAGTCTACCCTGAAGACCATTGCCTCTTAGTTCTTTTCAAGTTTTGTAAAAGCCCGAGTCGATCTGCATGTGTATTTTCTGTGTGCCAGCACTGTACAACAACACTTCAGAAGCATTACCTCATTTAACCCTCACAAAACCCTCTGAGGTTATTTTATAGATGAGAAAATTGGGGTCCAGAAATTTTCCCCACATCTTTTATCATTCTCTGTCCCTTTTACATCCTACATGCTTTTCTTTATACCATTTATTCACTTCTTGACATCATATTTTTATTTCCTCACTTTTGTGTCATTTGTCCTCTGCATCCAACTAGCATGTGAGGTTATGAGATCAGAGCTTTTATTCTCTTCATTTCTGCATTCTACAGATTCCAGAACAGTGACTTGGACATAGTAGGTGTCCTCTTGATATTTGGTGAATGGATGGATAGATAAGCCCAGATCTACCCTAATCCAGAATCAATGCTTTCATCCTGTCTGACCTTAATTTCCTCAATCACACCCACAGTCTTGTTGGATCATTGCTAAGTGACTGCACAGAAGACCTCTTTTGGACCCTGGCCTTGACCTGTTATAAAGGGACTTGTACTTGAAACTTCATTCTCTCCTTAGCTGCCCCTACCACTGCTTAAGTAAAATTTTCTTCCACCACCTTTAAAAGTCATAATTTTTGTGGCAAATAATTAAGGTATTTAATATAGTGTAAAGATAATGAGTTATAGAAGTTATATTCAATTATGAATTTGACAAATTATTTCTAGACTCTCCACTTTGAAAATTATCTCTGTTTGACTTTTCTGCATGTCTTCCTACTTATTGATCCTGACACTTCCCTTTTGTTCCCTTTAGGTTTTCTTTACTCATGTTTCTTTGCCCTTCCCCACATTTTTGTTATTGTTTCTGCTCTCAATCTATTTTCTCTCACCGAGGTTATTTCAATTCCTATTAATCAGTATATTTGTGTAGATGACTACTAATTTTATATCACTAAAAGTACCTTACAAGGAAAAATCCATTTGTACATCTTGCAGGCATCCATAGTCATCAGGGATACAACTGGTGCCAGTATCTCCCTATCTCTGTTTACCTCTGTAATTCTCAAATTTGTTAGAGTTTGTTACTGCTTACTTAGCCAGATCTGTCATTTCAGCACCAAATTCAGTTTTTAAGTACTGAGTCTTCCTCCAAAATATCTTGTCTCTCTTTCCATCACTAAGAATCATTAGTTCTGTGTGGACCACTGCCATAGACCACTCTCCTCTCTCCTTATTTTCCATACAGCTATTAGAATTATCTTTTTGAAAATATATATACTTTTCTATTCAAAATCTTTTGTGACTCTCCATTTTCAGGGGACTTGCCCTGGCTTTTAGAGCCTTATCTCTCACCATTCCTTCAATCCAGTCTAAGAATACTCAGAGTTCCTTTACACATTAACAAATCTTGATTTTATTTTGTTGTTTTCCTTCATTGTCTTATTTTGTCTTTTCCTTCTTGTCTTCCCATCTTTTAAGTCCATCTGGTTTAAACTAAGTATCCCTATACATGTTTCTCTCCATCTTGATCATGGGGGCTGTGTCTCTTTTCTCTGTATCCTCTGAGCACCATCTTAGTTCCATACATACAGTAGATTGACATAGATATTTACTTAGTCAGCATATGCCTTTTGAAAGCTACTTTACTCTCTCTATCTGTGTCTTAGTTACCTTGTCTGTCTCCAAGAATTCCTGTTAGATAAGGTGTTTGGGGGGAAAGATATTTATAAAAATTGAGTTGCTATATAAATATAAGGCAGTAGCTGAAAGTAATGACTTTTCAATGACTGAATTTATTATGTTCTATGGATATTTCCTCAAAATGTCCCCCAAACAAGCTACATCACTGAGCAATTTAATCAGTAATTTTTATTGTATTGTAGAAAATGAAGGTATGTATAAAGCAGTGTTTTGAAATTAGTTAATGGACAAATATTTGGCATCAGTGTAGTTTTTGGCAGATCAGTGACTAACCCAAGGAATGATATTTTTCTTAAGAATAATTGGGGGAAGGTAACTTTAAATTGATTGTATGGGTGAAATATTAATTTTCTATAGGCTTTAGTTGTTATTTCTGTTAATTTTTAATTTTATTGACAGGATAAGAAGTTCTGATAGTGAATGCTTTCCTAGTTATTTTGTGTACTGTGCATCATGACTTTGTAAAATATAAGGTGATATTAATAATTCTTCTCCTCCTCCTCCNATATATATATATATATATATATATATATATATATATATATATATATAAAAAACTCAGCTTTAAAGAAGAATGAAACTATGGCATTTGCCAGTAAATGGATGGAGCCGGAGAATATCATGCTAAATGAAATAAGCCAAACCCAGAGAATCAAAGGCAGAATGTTTTCTCTGACATGCAGATGCTAATTCACATTCAAGGGTGGGGGTGGCTAGGGAAAAATAGAGGTACTTTAACAGAGGGGAGTGAAGGGAGGGGAAGGGGTATGGGGGTAGGAAGGATTGCAAAATGAATTGGACATTATTACCCTATAAACATATGTGATTACATACTGGCATAATTTTACATCATGTACAATCAGAAGAACGAGAAGTTATACTCCATCTATATATGATGTATCAAAATGTGTTCTACTGTCATGTATAACTAATTAGAACAAATAAAAAAAAGAAAGTATTCATGAATGCCTATGTTTCAACTTAGTAAAATTAATATTGTCAAGAAAATAAATAAATGAAATAGTCTTTGTTAGACTTCCTTTTATGAAAGGAATTTGCCATTTACAAGTGTTTTGATGATCTAGGACAATTGTGATTGAGTCATCTCCAAAACTGTCTTTTACTGTATCCCCTATAAAAAATTGGTGGAAAGTTCCACTTTATTACTTTGTAAACAACTTAAAAAACAAAGGGATTTTACAAAATAACTATGACTCTCTTTAAGATTGTTTAAGAAGGGGCTGGGGATGTGGCTCAAGCGGTAGCGCGCTCGCCTGGCATGTGTGCGACCCGGGTTCAATCCTCAGCACCACATACAAACAAAGATGTTGTGTCCACCAAAAACCAAAATGTAAATAAAATTATTTAAAAAAAAAAAAAAGATTGTTTAAGAAGTTGGGCATGGTGTTGTACACCTGTCATCCTAGTTACTCAGGAGGCTGAGGAGAATGATCACAAGCTCAAGGACAGCATGGGCAACTTAGCAAGACCCCGTCCCAAAATAAAATAAAAATGACTGGAAACATAGCTTAGTGAAAGCTCTTGCCCAGCATGTAAAAGGTTCTGGTTCAGTTCCCAGCACCCCACCCCACCCAACACACATACACACAAAGAATTGTTACAAGAATTTGTTTGTAAGGTTCTTATAGTAAATCCATGAAATTTAAAATGAGGATTTTTGTAGTTGTAAATAATACCAAGGTGGCATTCTTTATTTGTTAGTTAATAACGTGCTAAAAACTTAGAAAAGTGAATTAGGGTAAAGGCAGATAGAGATATGAGATACATAGGTAATGAACTCTGAATTTTTTTTTAAACATAGGTATATTCATCTCAAGCTGGCTCCTCTCTGCCTACCAACCAGCTTCTATATTAGGCAATAATAATATTGCTCTCAATCATGGAGTGGAATTTTTTTCCATATTTAATTAAACATAAAGATAATGAAAAATCTGTTTTTTAGAAAAATGCTTTCCAAGTCAAATGTCAATAATATTTGGATAACCACTTAAGTATTTTTCTTTGATATTGTTTCCCTTATATAAGTTCTGTTAATTAACAGCAGACACTCAGTAGTAATGATTATTCAGGGCATGATCCTGAGTCGAAGGTCCATCTCTGTGAGTAGTAGGAAGAGCAAAGTGCCTGGGCAACCTTTGCTTTCAGATGCTTTTACCTAACTTATATTTTTTAAAACATCATATTTTCTCTATAACCAATAACAAACCCTGTTTTCCAGCTGTTATAGTGGGTTTTTGTAGTTGGACTAGCTATTTACTTAATGGTAACAGTGGTGATAGATAGCAGTGATATCCTTCAGTGGTAATGGTGGCTCTCAGTTTTTGAGCACTTACTAAGTGCTAAGCTCTGTTGTTGAGCTCTTTACCAATATTATTTTTTCCTTATATATTATCCTATTTCACATATGAGGAAACTTAACTTGAGGTTAGAACAACTTCCCCAAAGTCACACAGCTAGTAAGATCTTTGGTCTGGATTTCAGAGACTAGGTCTTAACTACCCTGCCTAGTCTTATCTGGCATTTATCATCTGTACCACCACTTTTTATTTTTTTAATATTTTTTTAGTTATAGATGGACACAATACTTTTTATTTTATTTATTTTTATGTGGTGCTGAGGATCAAACATGGTGCCTCACACATGCTAGGCAAGCACTCTACCACTGAGCTACAACCCCAGCCCTATACCATCACTTTTTAAAAAATATTTTTAAAATTATTTTTAGACATACATGACAGCAGAGTATATTTTGACATACATACATGGAATATAACTTATTAGGATCCCATTCCTGTGGTTGTACACGATGTGGAGTTTCACTGGTTGTGTATTCATATATGAACATAGGAAAGTTATGTCAGATTCATTCCACTGTCTTTCCTATTCCCACTTCCCCTCCCTTCCTTTCATTCCCCTTTGTCTAATTCACCGCACCATTTTTAACACTTGTATACTTTTAAATGTTTTCTCTAACTGCTTAGAAGCAAGGGAGGAAAGGAGGGGAAAGTGTGTTTTAGTTCTTTGATGGATACTGATCAGCTAGAGAAAAGTATCTCTCTCACATGCAGTCCTTGTTTTGGTCCCCCACCCCTATTATTTAGAAGGGGAAAAGCACCTAAAATAGTCAAGATTTGCTGGTGTCACTGAATACACTTCTCCTTTGTGCAGGTGGTGAGGCAATGCCACTCTTCACTCCTCAGATGTCGCCTGCTAAGATGTCTGTGACGCTGCCCTCGATGAAACCTGAGGATTGCTCTCAATCCCTGAGCGTCAGCACCATACAGGGGGATGTGGAGTCCTCAGGGGCAGATACCTTCTGAGTGGGGAGTGAGAACCAGCATATTTATGAAGACATTTCACTTTGGCTTAAAACTAGCCCCCTCAAGCTGTTTTGGTCTTTGAGCATATTCTGAAAAAACATTTCTAATTTTTTTTATTCAGATGATAAGTACAATTTTGGTATTTAGATAAAGTTTTTGAATAAAATAAATATAAATCATCATAAGTCTGGCTGTGAGTTGTTTCTCTGAAGCCTAAAGGAAAATGGAATAGTGGGGAGGGCATGACTTTTGACATCTAAGAATATATTTTACAGGTACAATTATCTGTCCATACTTGTGAAGTCATGTAACTCAAGGTTCATGCCTACATTTTTTTTTAAACAGCAAATAACTAGAAGTAATATAGAGACTATCAATAATAGACTGGTTAGTAAGAGTAACAGTAGAGTTGTACAATGGAATACTACATGTTACATGTTAATGTGAAATAATCCATACACAAAATGGTATGTGGACTATGCTGCTCTAGTTTTAAATGAGGAAGGAGAACCCCAAATGTATGGTGTCTATATATACATATGCTTGCACGGATTGCTTGTATTTACATTAAGTAACTTTGGAAAGATAAACAAAAAACTGCTAACATGGTTTCCAGGAGAGGAACTTATGGCTAAGTGACAGGAGTTAAGGATGACTATAGTTTCTGTGTATTTGAACTTGTTTGGTTACTGGAAAAAGGAGTCTGAATGAGATTAATTATATGCCTTCTTTCTACTTGGTAAATATTTATGCATCATAAACCTGTGAAACGTGGCTGAACTACCTTTTAAAACATAAATACCTAATATTAAAAGCATGGCTTTTTAATTAGACGTGTGGGTTTGTATTCCAGTTTCTCTACCTACCTGCTCTGTGATGGGCAAATAAGCCCTCCTCATCAGCTGGCTTGGGTTAATAGGTTTTATCATTGTTTTTGCAGAATAATGGAGATTAGTGATAATGTGTTTATGGAGGGCAGTAAAATGGGGTAGGGTGAGGTGGGAAAGTGTTGCCTGGTCCAGTGTTTGGCACCAGGTAAGTGTTTGATAAATGTTGTTATTAGAATCTTGAGGGGTCTTAGCATCCAACACTACAGAGTAAACATTTGAGAAGAGCATCCTAACATGAGTTAAAAAAAAATAAAAGTATCTCCCTGAAATGTTACTTTCTATCACCACACAGTTCAAACACACAGTAATTACAATCATCCTTGACTCAGAGTTTTTCTAGGTTACTTAGTGGGTCTCAGCCCTGGCTGCACATTAGAACCACTGGGAACTTTTAAAAATTACTAATGCCTGGGCTACATACCAGGGATTCTGATTTAATTGATCTTGGGTAGAGTCCAAGCAGTGGTATTAAAAATGGAAAAAAAAAAAAAAAAGACCTTTTCAGACAATTTTAGTGTGTATGCACTCAAAGTTGAGAATTACTAAAGAGCCATGTAGAATTCCTTAAACTTCTAGTGTAGCCCATGGTCCGGGGATTTCTTTTCCCTGAAGACCTTTGGAAACTCAGAAATGTGTCAGCTCTCCATATGTATTTCCCTTTGTGTTATGGCCTCTCGAGCTTCTCTCCAGTATTTGGTTAGTGAAATGCTTTAGGTTTCATTTTAGAACCTATTTTCTTTACTGTGGCACTTAAAATAGTTTCTGCTAAAAATAGTTTCTTTTAAACAAGTAGATGAAAATGCTGCTCTGTGGATCTTGATTTTTTTTAATTGATTGATGTAAAGCATAGAGCTTTGTTTAGAAAGTAGATAACACATTCAAGCTTGATTTGTTTTTGATGTTCCTTGACGATACTTTGGATAGGGTGAAAGCTGGGGAAACCTCCCTAAGTTCTGTTTTGTTTTAAATATTACCTGCTTCATTTCCTGGTTTTAACCCAAAGCATATTTATTTTAATTTGCGGGGAGAGATGCTATAGGAGATAGAACTCAGAGACACCATCCACAGCCCTTTTTATTTTGAGACAGGATCTTGCTGAGTTGCCCAGGATGGCCTTGAATTTGCAATCCTCCTGCCTCAGCTTCCTGAATCACTGGGATTATAGGTATGCACCACTGGGCCCGCCCCCGCTTCCCAGGCTTTTTTTTTTTTTTTTTAAGGTGTTAGTAGTTTCTTTCCCTTCCCCCGAACCATAGAAAGCCTGCTTTCTCTAACTTTAGGGTAAAAGTGTAATCTTTGGTTTATTCTACTTCTCATACACCTAAGTATTTCTTTAAAAAAAACTTAATAACTGTTCACCAGCATTGTGTTTGATAGGACCATTCCTGTTCATGGTTACTCCTGTACATATTCTTCTGCCAACCACTGCATATCCTTTTAGAATAATACTATATATGTAAAAATAAATGGCGCTTTTGATTTTGTAAGTTTAAAATTTTATTTTATAATTTCAACTTCTGGAATACACTAGGATACCTGCCATTTAGAGGTCACCTCTATCAAGATCAAAGTTGATGTTGCTGGACAAATGTGCCTTAACACTAGGGTAATCATAAGATAAATTTGCTCTTCATATACTTTAATAGAATGTATAATAAATATTTTTATTTTCAGAATATGATTATTCCAGTGGATTTCTTATCACTTGCATATTTCTGGTATCTTATTTTTTTCTTTTTAAACTATAAACATATATCTTTATATCTCATTTTTCTATTAAAAATTTTAAATATTTTCCTAAAAAGAAAATAAGCATTTCTGAGTTCATGGTAGACTACTATTTCCAGTCCCAAAACACTATATTTAAAAGGTGCTGTGATGCTATAACAAATTATAGATTAGTGTCTTGGATAATAATGGCAAACAGAATTCTTAGTATTTGTGTAATATTAGAAGAAATTCACTGAAGTATTCTTTTCTACCATATCCATATATGCATCTGTTTAATAAAGGTCTGAAGGAAACTGGCATATACAGTGTGATTTAGATTCTTGGGGGCCACGAGGGCTGCCACATTGGGATCTTTCATTCCCCACTTTTGGTCATCTGTTTTCCCTGGAGGACAGTTGACCATAAGGAATTTTGTCCCTTTGATCATCAAACATCATTTTGATCATCAAACATCAATTGCACAGTGATTTTAAAGACCCTATGAAAAATGCAATAGAGAAAAGCAAACAATGAGAAATTCTATTTTTATAGTTAAGAAAATTTCTTAAAGCCAGTTTTTTATTTGACCTACCTAGGAGACTATGACAATATCTAAGACTCAGACTGTCAAACCTTTGCGAGTTATCTGCTTGTGTGGGTGTGTGTGTTTTCAAGATGTTTTTTCTTTCTGAAGTGTTTATCTAGAAACAATAGTACATATTATCCACAGTAAAGATGCCCTCTTTTGATGCCAATAAATATAAAGTTATGTGATGGTCCAATAGTTACCAAAACAGTCATCAAAACGAAGCTGTTTTTCTGGGGCTTGTAGCGGGAATGGTTTACACTTAAAATTTCAACCATTTATCTCTCAAATTCAGGGGTCTCTATCCAAGGTTAAAAATCTGAAACACATCAATAGACTCCTCTTTCTCTGAGAGGTCACCCCTGTGAGACTTCTCAAGGAACCCAGATGGTAAGACTGAACAGGGCTTCAACTCTTCAGAGTTGCTGGTGAGGAGTCCCAGAAATAGTTTTTGGTATCTAGAAGTCACAAAGAACAGGCCTGGTGCTGCTCACGTGATATGATCTGTATCTAAGAGTTGAAAGTGTGTCTTTTTCTTACTTATTAGGACAGTGATGACTATTTTAGTGAACATTTTGTATCCTATTTTTTCTGAACATGGCCATTCTGCTTTTCACAAGGTGTTACATAGGAATTTATAGTCAGTTGATGGCTAATGGTGTTACATGTCTGATAGTTGCTGGCAATTGGCAGCTGTTTATTTCTAATCATATAGACTATTCTACAAATTATGTCCTCAGGAGAAAATGAAGGTAACTAGGCCATATGTTTCTCAATGTCCAACAAACTAGTCCAAACTTATTCACGTGAAAATGATCTGAGGGTTCCTGCAGGCAGCAAAAGAGGCAAACTCCAATATGTTAGTGGTTTTCAAGTCTTGGCTTATGTCATGTTGGTAATGCCTTGTTGCCCAAATCAAGTCACGTGTCCAAACTTATGCTCAAGGAGTAGAGAATTAGATTCATCTCTTGATGAGAAGAACTGTAAAGTCACAAGCAAGAGAACATGCATATGGGATGGAAAGAGTTTGTACATACTGATTTCTAGTGCACTATAAATCACTGACCTAAAAAGTCATATAAAGGTTTGGATAATGTCTTGGTTGGAAAGTTGATTTGTACAGATTGGGCATAAAACGATATACTAGATTAGCTTCTGACAGTATTTAGCTAGAACTACATGTGACAAAATATGTATTACCATGCAGTTATTCTTAATTGCTTAGGACATCCTATACATGATGTCCTACGGAGAATTTGTGTGAGCTCTAAGGAAGGGATTGTGTGACCATTAACACTGTTAACACTAGTGGCAAAATATTAAGATCAATTAAGAATTTTTGGTGGTTTAGACCCGGAGTCAGCAAATTTTCTCATTAAAGGGCCACATAATAAATATTCTCAACTTTGCGGGCCATACATGGTCTCTATCAAATATTTCATAGTGTTTTTAGGGTAATATTTATTTATTTTCTTTCTTTTATTGGTGCATTATAATTTTACATAATGGTGAGATCTGTTGTTACATATTCATATATACACACAATATAACAATATAATTTAGCCAATATCATTCCCTAGTATTTCCCCTTTCCTCCCTCCATCTGGTCCCTTTTCTCTACCCTATTATCTCCCTTCAACTTCCATATTGTTTTTTTTCCTACAAACCTCTAAAACATATAAGAAACATTTTTTTAGCTCATAAACCAAATGAAAACAGACTGCAAGCCAAATTTGTCCCACGGTTTATAGTTTGCCAAATTCTGATTGGGACAGTTTTAGTTTTATTGTCTCCATTTGTTCTTTTCTACTTTTCCTGAGTAGAGAATAAAGTTTTTGTGTTAGGAAAGAAATTTGGCAGAGTTCCTGTATGCCTGTTATAGTAAAATGAGTTCTGCAATCACTGGATAGGAAAGGAGGAATTCCCTGTGTTGGGAATATAAAGCCTAGCAATGTTTTCCTTTTGTAACATCTGTAGCATTTCATCAAGGAATACATTCTATCCATTTTGATAACTTGCAGACTACTGCTAACATACATTTATAGCTTGAAGACTTGGGTATTTTTATCAAGTCCATTTGTAAATGTTCAAAGGGCCTTGAGGAGTTCCTGAATTTTCTTTTATCAGAAATCCTGGGTTATGTTAGTTATAGGCAAGACATGAGTCTACTGCTTTGTGATCAAATTTTGAATTTTCCCCATCACTTATCTACTGTAGAACTTAGTTCTATTAATTCATAATGCAAAAAATAATGAGTCACTTACCAACACTCATTGGATGGATACTTCCAAGGAGTATCAAGAGATTGCCAGAATCCGTGGTTGAAGAAAATGCCCTCTAACTGCCTTCATTGCTTTTCAGAAGGTTGGGCTGATTGTTATAAGGCAATTATATCCTGTCTAAATTGAGCCAATTTTCCCTCCAAGTTTGTTGGGGATAGATGTTTATTTGGTGGAACTTTTTGTAGTTGAGGTAATAAAACTTGTTTTGTGTGTGTTTTAGCAAGGGCATTACAATTGGTTTCCTGGGTAGTATTTTGTCTATGAGCTTCTACCTTAACTGATATGTATTTTCCCAATGTTAAATAACTTTTAACAAATCATTAATGTCTTCAACATTTTTTTATCAGATTGCCTTTGTTTCCATTGTATCCCAAAGTTTTGAGCAATTCCCAAGAATTTCTACTATCTGATCAATGTTTACCATCCCTTCTTTTGTCAATGAAGTCAGAGCAATTAGGTCATCACTTGGGCAGATTGAACATTAGCCAGTGGAGCAGCTTTGATAGCTGCATGTTCTGTGGTGACAGCATTTGCTATCCAAGAAATACCATTCTCATTTTTTAAGAGAAATGCCATCTATAGTACTAATTCAGGATGGACTAAGGTCTGGGCATTCTTGTTTATCTAGTTTATACTTTTTCCTGAAGTGTATAATTTATAAAGTACCAATCACATGGAAAGCTCAATGAATTTTCATCTATATGTATATATATACATTTGAAACTACTTCCTAGATAGAAATAAAACATTTCCTAGCACCCCAGAGATTTCTTTGCTTCCTTTCAGAGTCACTACATACCCCTTTTCCCCATTCTGAATTCTGTCACTATCAGTTAGTTTAGCTTCTTCTTGAATTTCATGGTTTCTTTCATAAACATGTCTGTGAGATTCATACACATTTTCTATATATATCAGTAGTTTGTTATTTTAATTGTGTGTGGCAGTCCATTGTGTAAATGTACCATAATTCATTTATTTATTCTGTTGATGGACATTTGGGTAGGTTATGAATAGAGCTGCTGTTTATTTTGGTGGGCAGATGTACTAATTTCCCTTGGGTACATTTCTGGGTAATAGGGAGGCATATGTTGAGCTTTGTAGGAGCTGGGTATTCTTAATCCCTGAGGTACTACTAAACAGTCAAGGATTCTTCCTTATGTAGGAGAGGGGTAAATGGTAACATTAAAATCTGAATGATATTAAATTGTAAAGTGGACATAGAAGACGTTCATGATTAATAAGGCAGCTGACAGAGAAATGCTGAGTGTTTCCTGGATTGCAAAGCATGTGGAATGCGAAGAGCCACATGCACTACTCAGCCTGGTACTGGAGGTGGACCTTTAAGCTGTTGCTGCCCCCAGGTACAGGCAGGAAGACTATGCTGTAGCCAATAGTCAAAGAGATTTGTTCAGATAAAGTTTCTGGTATGATCCGCTTTGCCAAATAAACATTCCTTCTAAGTAGCCTGGTCTTTTCTGAACAAATGGAGAGAGATGTTGGCATGGTGAGGGATATGGAAAATGTAGAGTTGCTGGAGGAGGCTTTTGCTGTTTTTACATCCCATGGGAGAGGCTCTGGGATCATTCTTAGGAAGTTTTTTTTTTTGGGGGGGGGGTGGAACCAGGGATTGAAGCCAGGGACACTTAACCACTGAGCCACATCTCCAGCTCTTTTTATTAGACAGGGTCTCACTGAGTTGCTTGAGGCCTCGTTCAGTTGCTGAGGCTGACTTTGAACTTGTGATCTTCCTGCCTCAGCCTCCTGAGTGCTGGGATTATTGGCATGTGCCACCATCACCAGGCCCGGCTCTTCATAAGCTCTTTTTTCTTTTTTTTTTTTTTTTTTTAGAATTTAACCTTTATTTTGTTTGTTTGTTGTTGTTTATATGGTGTTGAGGACCGAACACAGAGCCTCACCGTGTAGACAAGTGTTCTGCTGCTGAGCCACAACCCCAGCTCCTCTTAGTAAGCTCTTTTAAAGGCAATCTTGAAAAATCATTTCATCATCTTGCAGTTGGGGCCTTGAATATAATGGAATAGATTTTGTTCTGGAGGATAATGGAATGCCTACAGAGAGATCATGACCAAAATTATGTAGTTACAAATTTTGTAATTATTGGGCAATTATGTAGTTACACATTTTAATTCATATAGACCAAAACTAGGTAGAATTGTAACTTTTTTGTAGATACTTTGTGTTCCTTTCCCAACAATTTTTATTCTTTAATTAATTTAATTAATTAATTTATTTATTGGTACCAGGGATTAAACCCAGGGGATCTCAACCACTGAGCCACATCCCCAGCCCTTTTTATTTTTTATTTTGATACAGGGTCTCTCTAAGTTGCTCAGGACCTCTCTAAGTTACTGAGGCAGGCTTTGAACTTGAGATCCTCCTGCCTCAGCCTTCCGAGCCACTGGGATTAAAAGTGTAAGCCACTGTGATTAAAGGTGTAAGCCACAGGTGTAAGCATGCCTGGACCCACCAATTTTTTTTTCCTAAATATTTTTGTAGTTGTAGATGAACACAATACCCTTATTTTATTTATTTATTTTTATGTGGTGCTGAGGATCAAACCCAGTGCCTCATACTTGTGAGGCAAGCACTCTGCCACTGAGGCATATCCCAACCTGCCCCACCAATTTTAATTTTTTAAACTTTTAATATTATTATTATTTTTTAAATGATGAACACAACATCCTTATTTATTTATTTTTATGTTGTGCTGAGGATCAAACCCAGTGCCTCACATGTGTGAGGCAAGTGCTCACCACTGAGCCACAACCCCAGCCCCCCACCCCCCATCCATTTTTAAAAGAGATATTTAAGTGTCAGAGCAGGAGAACATGACAGTAAATTAGCTACATGTAATAGAAGTATGGATCTTAATGGAAAAACTGAATCCTTAAGATCATTTATTTGGACATTAAGAAAAATATGAGGGTGATTCCACACATGCTCAAGTCCCATGATTTTTGCATATGAAACACATAGCACCAATTTTCCTTAACCATACTGGTTACTGAAGAAGTGTGTGTGTATATCCACTGCCATGAAGTATTTATTCATGGAAGGTATGGAAAACAAGATAGTATTTGGGTAGAAAATAGTAGGATTCCAACAATCATAATTCTATTCATTGCTCTGAGTTTTTAAACAAATCTGTGGCTTTTTCTTTAGGTTGAGTTATTAGATAGCGATGTGAACATTGTAAAAAGCAATGCATGTAGAAGTAGCTCTTGTTCTTAAAACGACAGCAACAAAATAGGTTTGGATATGAGGTATTAATGTAGGAGTATTCAGAGGTGAAATGATTGGATTGTGAGAACTGTAACCTAATCAGTCCATCCTAAGTCCATCCTAGTTTGAATGAATGCCTGGGTGGTAAAAGCAGGTGGGCTGTGGCTGGAAGAAGTGGGTCACTGGAGGCGTGCCCTAGAAGAGTGCATCTGCCCTGCAGAGTCAAAGTCTTAGTGTCTGTCTGTCTGTCTCTCTGTCCTCCCACCCCTTTCCCCTTCCTGATATTCTCATGAGCAGAGAAGCTTTCCTCTGCCTGGCCCTTCCCCCATGAGGTACTGCTTCATCTTAGGCTCAGACCAATGGAGTCAGCTATCTATGAACTGAGACCTCTGAAACCTTGAGCCCCAAACAAACTTTTCTTCCTTAAGTTGTTTTTATTGGGTATTTTGGTCGCAGTGGGAAAGAAAAAGAAGACTAAAATGATGGAATTGGTTCCTGAGATCTCTTCAGATTTAAGTAAGTCAGCAGGGGATAGCAGCTCAGCAGTAGAGCATTTAACCACAGGTTTGAGTAAGTTTTGGCTAATTTAGCCAGGAGTTTATTAGGATCGAGGTGAATCTTAATAGGGTCAACATTAATAAGCACAGTCCTTAGCCTTTGGATGTGGTTCTTATTTTTAAGCTGTGTCCCTTCTAGAGTTTCAATAGAATGTTCAAACTGTTTACCAATCCCCTCTAAACAAGAGATGTGAATCCTTAACTCTGTCTTTCCAGTATCAAGTCGCAGCTGTTGCCATCTCACTCAGCTCTTTCAGACTTCCTGCTGTTGATTTTCACTGGCTCACTTGGATTTTTGCCCAGCACATGTGCACTTCAGGAGTCAACTAAGGATTTGAGAGTCTGTATGCAGATATGAGGGATTCCCCCCACCCACTCATCCATGGCTTCTTTCATAATGGGATTTCCCTGCTCAATTTTCAGCCCTTCTGAGAGCTCTGATCAATGATCACTTATTCTAGCTTCCAAGCCCATCATGACCACCCCTTTCCCTTGAGCGTGTCCTCCATATTTGGGAAGTGCCTTGGATAAATGTGTATATCATCAAGCATATTTTTCTCCTTTAAAGTGTGAATATTTTCAGTTTCTGCCTGATTTTGGTCATTCTTGAGGTGATAGCTTTTAGATTTGTCCAGAGTTTATAATTTTTACTGGTAGGAGGAATAGTCTGGCTTAAAATGAAGATGTTCCTTGACTTACAATGGGGTTATATCTAATAAACTAATTGTAAATTGAAAATATCATATTAAAAATAATTTAATTCCAGAGGCTTGAGAGGCTGAGCAGGAGGATCGAAAGTTCAAAGCCAGCCTCAGCAAAAGCGAGATCCTAAGCAACTCAGTGAGACCCTTTCTCCAAATAAAATACAAAATAGGTTGAGTGGTTGAGTGCCCCTGAGTTTAATCCCTATTACCCTCCCACCCCAAATTCATTTAATATACCTAACCTCTTATGTTAGACAGCTTTTTGTCATTGTGACCAAAATACCTTATAAGAGCAACTTAGAGGAGGAAAAATTTATTTTGGGCTCACGGTTTCAGAGGTCTCAGTCTGTGGTCAACTGACTTCATTGTTCCGGACCAGAGGTGAGGCAGAATATCATGGCAGAAGAATGTGGTAGAAACTGCTCACCTTGTGGCAGCCAGGAAGCATCGAGAGGTGTCAGCTGCAGAGGTATGCCAGTGACCTCTTCCTCCAGCCACACCTTACCTGACTACAGTTATCACCTAGTACAGTAGCTCTTCTGAATTACTAATTCATCAAATGGATTGATTTGCTGGTTAGGTCATAGTTCTCATGATCTAATTATTTCACCTTTGGACATTTCTTCATCAACACATGAGCTTTTGGGAAATACCACGTATCAAAACCATAATACCCACTGAATATCGTAGTTTAGCTGTCTACCCTACACATGCTCAGAATACTTACATTAGCCTATAGTTGAGCAAAATCATCTAATAAGAGAGTTATTTTATTAAGTGCTGAATATCTCATATAATTTGTTGAAAACTGTACTGTGTTGAGAGCCACAGCTGAAGGGGCCCCAGCAAACTTCTAGCTGCCAACTGATTGGCTCCTCTGCGGTGATTCTCATTGGGCTGTTTCCCCACCCTTTCAGACCACGGAGCTGCTCATTGGGGGACTTTTTTGGCTCCGCCCACACGACCCAGCCAATCGGCCTCAAGAGCAGGAGGAGTGGGGGAGGTTGGGAGGCTTATGGGAAGCCGGTGGTGGCAGTTGGGCTCTGAGGGGTTTTCCTGAGGAGCTGTGTGGTTTGGCGTGTGTGGTTCTAAAAATAAAGTTTGTTTCTTTTGACAAGTGGCTCCTGAATTGTGCCCAGCCAGACTGCGGCAGTACTGAAAGTGAGGAATGGAATGGTGGTATGTTACACTTTTATACCATCATAGAGTTGAAAAGTCCCAAGTTGAATCATCTGTATTTCACCCGTTCCTGGAAGCTGGATGAGAAACAGCAGTACAACAGTAAGATAGAGGGAATCACACTTTAATTTTTAAACCTTCTTCTCCTTTCTTCTCTTCTACCACCTCTCTATCTTTCTACCACAGACCCCGGTCTCGAAATAGAAGAACTACATAAGGAGAAAGAGAACAGGTAGACGGATGTGGTGGGGGCACCCATGTAATCCCAGCCGCTTGGAGGTTGAGGCAGGAGGATCGTGAATTCAAAACCAGCCTCAGCAAAAGTGAGGTGCTAAGCAACTCAGTGAGACCCTGTCTCTAAATAAAATACAAAATAGGGCTTGGATGTGTCTCACTGGTCAAGTGCTCCTCAGTTCAATCTTCAGTATCCCTCACTACCCCCTGCCCAAAAAAGAAAAAAGGATGTTGGATTGAAAAGGTAGCTCAAGAGTTTCGAGGAGAAAGATGGCTTCCTACTGCGTGTAAGCCTCGTTCCTTAATGAACTCAGAAAATACTAAAGGAGTAATTCCAAATCCGACTGTGAACCATGTAAACTAAGGCACAGGCCCTACTCCATACCCTCCAAACCAGCAGGTAGAGGAAGGGCCAGGTGATTCTGATAGTTAGCTGGGATCAGAAACCATTACTAAGGACATGAGGCCTCAAGTATTTCTCGAGTGCAGGAATGAATGAATGCTACAGTGAGATCATTCACACAAGTTAAAAATGCCTCCTCTTTCGCAAGCTGCTTCTCCTGCATACTGCATTTTTCAAGACTTGTCCCAGTGCTGTGGAAAGCATCAGCCAGTACGCGTTTTGACAGTGATATATGATGCCTCACTTCATGGGAAATAGTTCAGGAACAGCCAGGAAGTCTGAAGTCCATTGAGAATGTGTTAAATGTGAGGTGTCCTGTTAGGTTTCTCAGTCTCTCAACAGTCTTGAAATTTGTTTGTCATTGTTCCAGTTTATACGCTCCTGAAAAAGGCCTTTTATTGTCCTACATCTGTCACTTAAAGATATCCTTAACTCAGGAAACAAACCTCACTTATCTTAGAACTGTTTTACTTGGATCAAAAAGCAGCTGAATTCAAATGCTTTATGATGCCTGAAAAATAACACCCTATGGTACAGTTCTAAAGTGACTTTGAAATCCTCCCCTTTTAATAAGAAACTTTCTCCTTTGGGAGGATAATTTTTTAAGAGGCAATAATCTTGTTCTTGGCTTAACCTAAGACTCTTTTGGCATCAAATATTATAAATAAAGCTCTTGCTTATAGGATGAACATGCATCAAGTTTTAGGGACTTTCGACCCAATAAGAAAAGGGACATGCGCTTCACAATGAATTGATGTGATTGCATTGAAGGGCTTTGATTCAGGGCAGGGGGACCATCCACAGAAGGGCTGATGGGGGGTTGGGGGGACAGGCTATGGTTCCCATTTCTCCAAGTACTAAAGATAACTCTTTGTCTCTTAATGGATTTCTGGAAGGTCCATCATTATATCTTTACTTTCAATGTATATTTATTGCAGTAACTGTAATCAACAAAGAGAAACTCTGGGTATGGGTGTTATGATTTTTTTTTCTCCTTTGAAGTACAATCAATAAACTGTGGTTTTGTTTTTAATTGACTCTTCTTTTTCTTGCTACACATTTAGATCTGGATTTCTCTTTTAGAATGTAACTTTCTGTAAAGCAGTAATGATGATTGTGTGTGAATGTGTGTGTGTGTGTGTGTGTGTGTGTGTGGTGCTGGGGATTGAACCCAGGACCTTGTGCATGTGAGGCAAGCATCTACCAACCCAGCCCCATGATGATTTAAAAAAAAAAAAATTTTTTTTTTTTAGTTGTAGTTGGACACAAAATTAATTAATTAATTAATTTATTTATTTATTTATTTATTTATTGTTATGAGGATTGAACCTAGCACCTCGCACATGCTAGGTGAGAGCTCTTCCGCTGAGCCACAACCCCAGCCCCATGGTTTTTTTTTAAATGACTTTTTTTGGTGGTTCTGGGGACCAGGTATTGCACATGCTAGGAAAGTACTCTACCACTAGCTACATCCCAGTCAAAGGGAAAACAAACAAAGAACAACAACAAAAAAGAATAAAACCTAGCATAAGATTATAGACAGAAAAAAATTTGAATACTTATTAATAATAGTCACATGCATCATTTGATACCTTATGAAATCATGGATTATATAAATAGTATGGCTAGAATTCACACTTCTTTTTTTTGAATATTTATTTTTTTTAGTTGTAGTTGGACACAATGCCTTTTTTTATTTATTTATATGTGGTGCTGAGGACCGAACCGAGGGCCTCGCATGTACTAGGCAAGCACTCTACTGCTGAGCCACAACCCCAGCCCTCACACTTCTTTACTACTTTGTTTTCTTATAGAAAACAACTAGGTAAGAGAGAATATTTGAAAACTTTAATAACATATTTTGTTTCTCATGTTAAAGTTTTCTGAAATTTTTGCCCAACATTATTGCTTTATTTAATCATCCTCCTAGGATGAAGAATTAAAAAATAGAGAAGCCAAGTGAGATTGAAATATGTTTGGGGCAACTGAAGAATTTTAAATATATTCTTTAAACTCAGATTACATTGTTCCTTTTTACATCTATATGAACATAAAGTTTCATGAAAGGGTCCCTCAGTTCCCTGTTTTAATGAAATTCTTTGTAATCTCACTCTTTTTCCTCCCTTAGAATGTTAAATGTCCACCTTCTCTGGAGACTAAATTAGGTGCATCTTGAATTTATTTCTTAGAACGTAAGAAATCTTTCTCTCCTCCATAAGCTGTCAGTACCATTTATATTTTAAATGAAAGGCAACCTTTCTCCTGAACAAGGGACTCCAACTTTCTTTGGGGATTATCTAAACAATGTCACGTGTCCTCTTTTCTCTGTTCCATCTTTACACGAGAAAGCATAAATCATGTAACCCAACAAATAAACACAACTGACATGTTATTTCTTTTTCTATAGAGACATCAGTCCTTTAATCTCTTATTTCTTGTAAGCAGACCTACTTTAGAGGACCAAAATCCTAATGTATACAGAAAGGCATTCTGTAAGAAAGAAAACTCCAATGGAACTGTATGTCAGAGAAATGTAATATAACATGACTATGTGAATACTTCTTGCTGTTTTGCTTCTCTCATCTCGTTTGGCTATAAAAACCAGAAAGCATTCCTATTGAAAGGAAAAGAACAGCCAGCTCAGAGGAAAAAAACCTCACCATGAAGTGCTGGCCATGCTCAGTGCCAAGAACCCGAGACTCTCTTTCAAGCATGATGTTTTATTGTTAAGGTTTCATAAGAAGTTAGCTTTCACTTATTAAGAAAAGAGTGATTTAAAAATAAGGGGAAAAGGAACAACTTTGCCCCATTCATTCTTCTTTAGTATAAACATGGTATGAAGCTAATGCTTTTTTGGCATCACATGAAGCTCTGAACTAACAAAAGAGGTGCCATTAAAGTTCACCTGGTCTCAAAGGTCTTCTATCCAATAATAGTTAAACTGCAGTGGCTGGCACTCAGTGGCCAAGTTTGGCCCAGGGGATATTGGCAGGTCCTTTAAATTGGTACAGGGTAGCTCTACCAAAATAAAAGTCGTTAATCTGACTAGAGGAAGCCTCAGAGGAGAGCAGCTGGGGGAGCCTGTTCATGTTTCTATTTTGGGAAGGAACCCTGTAGATAGGGGTCTTCTTGTGTCAATGCTTGATTTGTGAGCCTCTCAAGGCAACCCAGGGGTATCTTCTGGAGTCTGAGAAAGACAAGAAGGTGAATATTCTTTCCAAGGAAATGGGTTTTGCTGTGATTCTCTTTTACTCTGGTTCAAGTGAATTCCCAGCATTCATCCCTCGGGCAGTGCAGCAAGGCATACTGGGACTTAGGTTTGGTATGGCAACTATACAGATAACCTCTGGGGTGGACAAGGTCCTTGCTGTGGCCTCCTGCCACAGGAAGATAAGACCCAGGCAATAGGTGGTAAGTACGCGTCCATTCCACACCGAGGTGCTAGGCTGCTAGCAGAGGACGTACCAAGTGGGCAGTGATGACCTGGAGCCCAAACCCCACCTTAAAGACAGAAAAAGCTGAGGCTCGGTAATAGAGTTTCCTGGGAGAAATTGTTCTGGGGTAAAGTGATGGTGCCCTGTGCGAGAAGCTGCGAGGATTCCACTTGCAGAGCTTGTGTCTCTGGAGTTGGGGGCCTCATGGGACTGTTGCCTTAGGAATCTAAAGGTGAGGAGTTGTGACTATGTGATTCCCCTGAGGCAGCAGGACAGAGACTGAGAGCAACCATGCTTCTGGGAACTTGCCACACATCAAACAAGGGGAGGGGAAGGTCCAAGGATATGTGAGCATTCATTTTTTAGAGCAGAAGTAGGCCACCTGGGGAAGAGCCATGCTCTTCATTTTTAATTTGCCCAAGAGGCCTGCCTAGATGACTGATGTGACCCTGGCCAGGGTTGGGCCATTAGATTCCCTGAGGGAAGAAGAATTAAGGGAAAAAGAAATAAATACAACCAACCAAAGGCAATGCGTTATTTACCTTAGGAGAATCCTGATCTGATGTTCCCACTAGGATCTCTAAAGAACCCACAATGTACCCCAAGAAAAGTGTTCAGGTTTGATCATTCACCCAATTTGGGAGCATCATGTTAAAACACCAATCCTGCCACACAAAATCAACCCCAGAGGATCCTGGGGGTTAGTCAAGATCTTTTGTGGCCCTTTCCCTTTCTCGCACCATGCAACCAACCTTCTGGAGCCAGAGGCACCTAGTGTGTGTGTGTGTGTGTGTGTGTGTGTGTGTGTGTTAATGGAGGGGAGGTGGTGATGGCAGAAATAGGAGAAGCACACTAAGAGGCAGAGAGGAATTTTCTCACAGTGGGGCTTCCAGCTGCAAAGCCCTGGCTTCTAAGTAGGGAGAAGCTTCAACTTAAATGTAGCTCAGAATTCTCCCCATTATGCAAGACTTGGGATTTGTGATGTCTTTATGATTGTAACTGATCAGAGGACTTCTTGTTAACTAGGAATGGGTGGACTCTTGCCTATATTGCTTATGATGATTTTACTTCTCTGAGAATTAGTGATAGTATAATCATGTGACTATGACATTACCATGGAGAGTGAGTATATTAGCTACTCACTAGAGATTCCATCCAGGAGTCAAGGGACAATAAGCCTCATACAGTGGGTTTGAATGGGCAGCAAGTTGAAAAAGAATACATTTATTTGTTTTCTAATTGTACCATACCACGAGCCAGATCTGCTTCATTGATGTCCCAGGAAAAAATGAGAAATTACTTTACTTTGCAAAAGAAAATATTTAACAACTCTCCTTCCACACCTAGCATAGAGCTTTGTGTTTCTTTTCTTTTTTTTTTTTTCCTTTTTCTTCTGAAATGCATTTGGGTGAATGATCAAATAAATGATTTCTGGAGCAGTTGAAAATGTAATTAGAGAATTCAGCATACATAGTAAGGGAAAATGAAGACATGCAGACCGTCTATTAAATGTTGCTTTGTGCAGGATAGAGATAGGTTTCTTAATGAACATCCCACCAGGGGGATGTTCTAGATATAAAAAATCAATATGACTACTTTTATCTGAGAGAGACATTATGTGTAGAGCTATCGATGGCAGCACACTGCCACTTTAATAGTCTTATTTTAAACATTCCCCAACACTTTGTGAGATCACTTGTGGCTTTTTTTTTTTTTTAATGATGTGTTAAGTTCTAAAATATCCAGTCAGTAATCTGTTCGTGAAGTAGGTTTCCTTAGAACCTGACAAGGTAGTGACACTGCTGAGTGGTGCTATCTGAGGTCCAGTGGAACATCTGTTCTTGAAAAATGTAAACTGCTAAAATAAGTGACAAATAAAGTTCAAGCTGGTTATGCAGGAGGAAGGACACTAGCTCTGCTAAGTTCTTGAAAAGCATCACTTCCCAGTGCAGCCTAGGGAGTCCCCTTAGGGAAACGGTGGTTAGTACAAAAGTTGAAGTCTTATAATTAACGTTTTACCTATGTTTTATGTGACTAGCATCTACTTGTCCACTCAGTTTCAAGAGATCAGGGAATCTTTCTCTACCGCTTAAAATGCTGCCCAGGCCTATAATCATTTGATCACTCCTCTTTCATTTTCAAAGGTATGTCTCTGAAAAGAATATTGTCTGTTTCTCTGTCTTATCAACAACTCCCCCAGCTGGCCCCCCGTGGTCCCCAGGGTGCCAACTTTTATCTCCAGGCATACAGTGTGACGGTTGTCTTAGGCATACACTGGCATGCCAGGGAATGAGCAAGGTCAGGCAGTATTGGCCCTTTTGAGCTTTGGAGGTGCTGTATCTTCCACACACAGAGAACCCCTAGATTGAGCAAATCTAGAAATGGTAACTGAGCCCTGGTGAACAGCCAGCCCTTCAGTTTTGGTTTACAGATTTTTACTGGTAAGAGCATACTTAAGAGTTGCAAATAAATGTAAGCATTCTTACATTGTACCAGGGTTGACTGGTACATTTCAGAAAATAGAGTGCAAAAATGAGAACCAGCAGTGGGTCTTTATTATGGGGTCCCTTCTCTCTTTAGCACTGACAATTCTGCCAGGTTACTGTTCATTTTTTTTAAAAGTAAACAGGCTGAGATTTATAACTCGGTGGTAGAATGCTTTCCCTGAGTTTGATTCCCAGCACCACACACACAAACACAAAAATAAATAGACTATGGTGGTTTTTGTTGTTGTTGTTTTGAAGCAAGGAATAGTCTAAGAAGATAATATTCACCAAGAATCCAAGTACCTACTTCTAGAACCTGTTTTAAAATCTGGTATTCACAGATTCCTATTCTACAACTTTCTTCACCAGAATTTGCTTTGCAGCAAGTTTGTATTCATCAGTTATCCATCCCTCTAAATTGTTTTGGAAGAGTAAATGACTTCTGGTTGTATATTTTGGTTTTTATGATTGGCAACTGTATTAGAGTTCTCTAGAGGATCAGAACCAACAGAATGTACATATTATTATAAGAGGATTTTTTAAATTATATTGACTTATATAATCAGGATAGTCCCAGAGTGGCCATCTGCAGGCTGGAGAGCCAGGAAAACCAGTAGCTGCTTAGTCTAAGAAGCTAGAGCCTCAGGACAAGAGGGACCAATGGTGGAGCCCCAGTCCAAGGCTGAGGCCTTGAACTCCCTAGAGAGCTGCTGGTGAGCATCCATGTTGAAAGACTGAGGAAGATGTAGTCTGATGTCCATAGGTGATGACAATAACAAAAGATGGATCCTCTCAAAAAGAACCCAGTTTGTGGTCTTCCTCCTTCTTCCTTTCATGTTCCATCCAGGACCTCGTCCACATGCAGAATGGGTCTTCTCCCTTCAGTTCACTGACCAATGTGCCACTTGTCTCTGGAAACACCCTCACAGACACACCCAGAAGTGTGCTTTACCAGTTTTCTCTCAATCAAGTCGACAACCCAGATTAACCATAGCAGCAACTAAACTAGAAAGCAAGAACAGGCCTCCCTCCTTGGAATGTGTAAGTAGGGGACTGGCCTTTCTACCTTCAGAGAGACACCTGGTGAAGAGAACTTTTAACAATTGTTCATCTTAACACACTTGAAAAATTTCAAGTAACGTATATGTTTACACACACACACACACACAAACACACACACATTGGTTTTACTCCTGGGAAGGCAGCTTTAAAGCAAAGGCAATGAGATCTTTTCATTCCTTCCAGACTGTGGTCCACGGTGCATACATTAAATGCAGAGCTTGGGATTTGCCTAATGGTTTTAAGAAGCCAAACCCATAGTTTTGATTAATGCTGCCGCCTAATGCCAATGATGTGTACCCCAGTAAATCATTAAAACATTTTCCCTTTGGTAATATATTAAAACCATATATTACAGGCTACTGTGGCTCAGGTGATATATTGCTTGGGGGGAAAATAGCCCACTCCTAAAGCTTGTGTTGTGCATACATGGGTAGAGTACGCCTGCCTACTTTTCTGCAGAATCTATTTGCAGCTTGAGAGTGTTCAAAGAACTTCTATGTTTTTTTTCTCTAAACACCAATGAAATACTCCTCAAATTTGTATGATTCCTTTGTTCCAAAGAACCAAAACGCTGCTCAAGTGCAAATGAGGGTGAAAAATGTTGAACACAGCTTAAAGAAATGGGTGGAGCCATCTGGGGTTATGTGGACTTCTGCAAGGAAGTCATTTAGATTTCTGGTAAACTGGGGAATGTGTTTGTAGGGTGTGTTTGTGTTTGTGTAAATTCACTTTGCAGGGTCACAAAGAGGATGAGCTGAGATTGCACGTGTAAAGTCAACATCCTAGTCATTGGTTCCTCATAAATTAAGTGGTGGATAGTTAAGGCTTCTAGCGGGGACACATAACCAACAATTTTATGCTCAACTTGGAATTTTCCCAAAACAATTACTTTATTTAAGTTGCTTTGAGTAACTAGGTTTATACAGAGTCAAGGTCGATGATCCAGATAATGTCCTCCCATTTAGAAATCAAAAAGCAGAATTGCAGGTCAGTGCTAAGTAGCTGGCCTAGTAGGCAGTCCTCCATGGGTCAGCCTTCTTGCCTGTCAGTAATGACCAGGTTAACATGTGATTCAAGCACAGAATATCCTGTGGGATAGTGTGGACCAGTTCTCAGGCAGAGAGGAAGAACCAACCATCTTAGTTGTTGACCCTGTGTTTTTGGCCCTCAGTACTGGAGGTGAAAGAAAAACATGAAACTGAGGAGACAGCTCTTTACACCAAGTTTAGCTAAAATAATTTAATTTCAAGCATCCCAGTTTATCTGCCAAATTTTAGTCCCAATGGAAGCTCTACTTGTCTGATCTCTCAGTGAGCAGAAGTCATGTTTCCTGTCTTAATTCATTTGTTTTGCTATAAATCACAGACTGGGTACTTTGTAAAGAAAATAAATTTATTTCTCACAGTTTGGCAGGTTTGGAAGTCTAATATCAAGGCAGCAGCAAATGACAAGGGCTCTTTTGCCATGTCAGCCCATTGCAAAAGGAGAGAGAGAGAGAGAAGAGAGAGAAGAATGGCCAAACTCATTTTTTTTCAAGCCCACTCTTATGATAACAAGAGTTATCAAATCCCATGATAACAGCATAAATCCATTCATGAGGGCAGAGTGGGACCTCGGTCCCACTTTTCAGCATTGTTGCATTGGGCATTAGGTTCCCAACACTTTGAGAGATACATTCAAATGAAAATTGCCCCAGCTGGGTGTGGTGGTTTGTGCCCAGAAGTTTTAGGAGTTTGATGCAGGAAGATCATGAGTTCAAAGCCAGTCTCAACAACTTAGTGAGGCCCTAAGCAACTTAGGGAGACCTTGTCTCAAAAAAATGACTGGGGATGTGTTTCAGAGGTTAAGCACTCCTGGCTTCAATTTTCAAACCCAGTGCCAAAAAAAAAAAAAAAATAGTTGCTCCACGTTGTTTTAGAAATCTACATGTGTCTCATACGAACAACTTGTGGGGTAAAAATCATATTTGTTGTACTTTCGCCAACCTGACATACCCAATGTTCATTTTTCTAGAATCCTCTCCAAGCTTTATCCCATGCAGACACAATTTTATATAATTACATTATTGCATAGTATAATATTAATTTAGATTTATTTTATTAGGTAAGTAATATGAGTATGTACATACTACAAAAATTCAAAACAAGACTATAAGGGTTAAAAAAAAACAACATTATAAGGGTAAAAGTGAAAGTCTCCATTACTCACCCAATTGTTTGTTGTTGTTCTAATTTCATTTTTTTAAATGAGATCATTCTAAGTGTTGTCTGTGACTTCTTTTTATTTACTTAACTATCTTAAAGAGAGTTTTCTATGTCAGTAGGTAAACCAAATGTTCCAGTCTACCCTTTTCCACTTAATAATTTTACAAATGTTTCTTCATGTTGCCAGATATTTCCATAATTATCATTTTGAACAAAGGGGTATGAGCAGGGTTGAGACCCAGGTGACTTATTTATGGGACATGATCTCTCCACAAAAGGCATTGTCCCAAATGAGCAGTGCTTATTTGCTACTGAGTTGGTTGGTGAATCAGAGAATGGTTTGATGGGAAGGGAGCCAGCACCTTCCCATTCCACAGGAGGCAACTGAAGCTCTTTCCCACTTCCTGGATATAACATGGGAAGGAGAACATCTTGCAGATCTGAGAATGAGGACCACATGCTAAGAAGGGCCTGGATTAGTGTACCCTAGAGAGGAAAAAGAGTAAGGTGGGGGCTTTTCTCATGAAAATCAGAGGGAGATCAGTAGAAGAAAGGGGGGCAGGTAAGTGGTCCAGAGGGAGGGGGGAGTGCTAGGGAGTGATACTGGCCAAATTATATTGTTATATTATATGCATGTACAAATATGTAAAAACAAATCCCATCAATATGTACAACTTTAATGCATCAATTTAAAAAAAAATGGAAAAAAAGAAAGAAAAAAAGGCAGGCCTGGGTCCCTGCTAACTCCTGTGAGGGATTGTCTACATTGGGACTTCTTATGACATGAGAAAAATTCCCTTTTGGTGTAGTAACTTTGGCAGGGTTTCTATCACATGCAACCAAACTCGCTCCTCGCTGATACTGCTATGTTCACTCATTTATTTATTTGTTCACTAAACATTTACTTAGCTCTGGTCATGAGCCTGCAGTGTACAGGCTATTCTCATAACAATAGATAGAATTTATGGAACACTTACTTTGTACAATGCTTGGCTCATGAGTTTTACATGTCTTCTCACTTACTATTCACAACAACCCCTCAAAGCAGAAGCTATTTTCCTAATTTTACAGATTAAGAAACTGAAGCTCAAAGAGAAGAAGCAACCCACTCAACAGCACCCATGTAGGAAGTGCCAAAGCCTCTCTGACACTTCATGGTGAGAAATAGTTCCCTATTTGTCCTTCAGGGAATAGGAACCCACACGACTTCTCTTTTGGAGAAGGCAGAGAGTCTGATCGAATAACACTCAGTCTTTATATCCACACTGTAAAGTACTTGTGATTCTTACTATTTCCAAATGAGATTCAGAGACACCAAGTACTTTGATGTAATTGATTCAATTCGATAAACATTTATTCTGGGTACTTTGTCAGTGCTGAGGCTGCACCGCCCAACTCGGCAAGCCTGGCAAAACGGCAAGGGAGGCAGGGCTCTTTTGGAATTACAGCCGTTGGAGAGGTCGTGCTTTCTCCGGCTGGCATCAATTACTGACTCTCTGTCAGCAGAATATTCCAGATGGGCTGCTTTCTATAAAATCCCCAGGGAGAATCCCGGGGTTTCGATTCTGGGGGAAGGGAAGAGAGGAAATTGGCAAAAGAGACTGCTTGAAAAGGCTGTTTTGCAGTCTTCCTAGACCAGGTACAAAATAATGAATGGTCGTAGAGCATTTCCTATTAATTGTTCAATTTTCCTAAGCAAGGAGGAGAGTGAGAGAATGCCAGCTTTTGCCACATGATGGAAGGCAGACCTGTCTTCCAGGAGCCACGGAAACTTCAGAGGTGGAGAGGTGGAACCTCAGAGCGGGGCCCACCGTGTCTGCTCGGCTGGCTGTCATATTGTGTGTGTTCTGCAGTGCTGTGAAAGGCCAGCTCTCCCCACACTTAGTCACAGGAGGCACCAGGGCTGCTGGAACTGCCCAGGGACTCTTAAGAATGTGCATAGAGTAAAGCTACTGAATCTGGATCATGTTCGCCTTGTGTAGTGTGGACATCTCCTGTTTCTCAAGGGAAAAGTGACATGTTCTTGGTTCCCCTAACATGTGCGTAGCTAATATGGAAATGATGAACATTTCCTAGTGATAAAAGCTTTCTGAAGGGCTCTCTGTGTATCCAAGGGTTTTTAAGGAAATCTATACTGTAATGATCTTACTAGAAGCCAAAAGAAGCACTTCAAGATCATAATTAGAAATGTCGAGTAAAGGGATAGGAAGGAAGCACCACAAATTGATATCCTCATTTCTTCCAAGAAAGGAAGGACAAGGAGAAGATAGCCAACAAGACTCTTTCACTGGGTCACTTGAATTTTTCTTTGTAATGAGTCTATACTAATGTGTTACTTCTGCAATTAAACTTTTTTGGCTAAAAAGAAAGATCTTTTATATCATCCATATTTAAAGTAATTCTTGAATTCAGTTATTTCAAACTATGGGATTCTCATTAATTTTTTAAAGAAATAATTTAGTATAGTGCCATGTCTTGAAAAGAAAATTTAAATAACAGGATAGTTTGGGATTAGAATCGCATCAGAATGCAGAGGTTGTTTGCAATGGGAATGGACAGATAATACTTTGCAAACAGCGATTGAATGCTCTGTGATTGCCAAGTGTCCAGAGGATGAGCAGCCCCAACACATGCCTGGCATGGTTATTAATATACCTTCCATCTTGTGTGGACTCTGCAAATATTCTGCAAATATGTATTCTTGCTGCCATTGGAAAGTGAGGTGCACACATAGGTTAAGAGGTCTTTTTTTTTTTTCATTATCATTTTGGATTTAGTAGTTGATGGAATAATGAGGGACTAGAAGATGAGACTCTGTGATTACAAGCAGAATGTTCTTCCTGATTTATGTTCAGAGTCTGCACTGTGGGCCATGCCTATGGTGTGGACATCTTTGGTAAGGCTGGAAGTTCTTGTGTGTAGGATCCTGTCGGAAACCCACTGAAGGGTAAGGATTTTATAAAACTCTTTTTCTTTCTACAGGAGAATTTTCCCTTCAGTTAGCTTTCTCTCTATTTCCCGTGCAAATCTGACAGAGGTAATGTGTCAACTGTGTTACTAGATATAGTAACTTACTAGATATAGTAACTTATAGTTACTAGATATAGTAACTAGATATAGTAACTTAGGGGCAAAAATGACAGCTTCCTGGTAAACTGCATTTGGACTGAGAGAAATAAAAACTTCAGAGGAAGCCATAGCTTTGGGATTTTGTGAAAATAAGAACTTGTTTTTTTTTTT
>NW_026000229.1:52936933-52945132 GCF_001458135.2 Marmota marmota marmota
CTTTTTTTTTTTTTTTGTGGTGCTGGGGATTGAACCCAGGGCTTTGTGCATGCGAGGCAGGCACTCTACCAACTGAGCTGTTATTTCCAGCTCCACTTGTTAATATTAATAATAAAAATTCCTTACATTTCTACTGGACTTGGTTGTTTGCAAAGGGTTTTCACGAGTGTCTCATTTCCATACGACAATTCCTTATAGCGGAAGTGGTGTGGTAGCAATGATGTGGAACAGAGAGGGAATCCATGATGTGTAACATTGGCCTCTTTCTGTGGCATAAGTGCTCCCACTATGGCCAGTTTCAAGCTACCAATTGTCTAATTATTCTGGATATCTGGATACTTAACAGTCACTCAGGAGAGCAGGCTATAGCATCCCTTTGGAAGCAAAATAGGTGTAATCATCCTGATTAGAAAATGAGTAAAGTGAGGATCAGAAACTTTGTCCCAGGACATAGAAGTAGTTAAAAAAAAAAAAAAAAACAACCTGCCTGCTATTGCATGTTTTCTTTGCTGAATTAAGTCTATCTTTCAAGCTATGTGAAGAATAAAAAAACTGAACTCACTAACCACCAAAAAGAAATGCCTAAAACTCCTTTCAGATATCCGAACACAATACCTTTTATTTATTTATTTATTTATTTATTTACATGTGGTGCTGAGGGTAGAACCCAGTGACTCACACATGCTAGGCAAGCTCTCTGCCACTAAGCTACAACTGCCGTCCCTCCTCCATTTCTCTCCACTGTTTATATCAGACCAGACACTTAGGGGAGCTGATCTGACTGCCTTTGAACCATCAAGTTCATTTTAATTTATGTGCCCAAGACCCTGTGAAGAAGCTGCACCCTGCTGGGTGTGGTGATGCATGCACGTAATCCCAGCTACTAGAGGTGAGGCTTTTTGAGGCAGGAAGATGGCAAGTTCAAGGTCAATCTGGCAACTTGAGATCGTATCTCAAAAAATAAAAATAAAGAGGGCTGGGGTTGGGGCTGGAATTGTGGCTTAGTGGCAGAGTGCTTGCCTAGCATGTGTGAGGCACTGGGTTTGATTCTCAGCACCACATGTAAATAAATATATAAAATAAAGGCCCATCGACAACTAAAAACATATATATTAAAAAAAAAAGAGGGCTGGGGATGTGGTAGAATGTTTGCCTAGCATATGTAAGGTCCTGGGTTTGATCCTCGGTACTTAAAAAAAAGGAGAAGCTGCGCCCATCATGTGCATGAATGGGACACAGGGGAGGCAGCCTCTGTGCAGGGAAAACCCAGGACAGGTGACCTGATGGACCTGGCACCTGGGCTCACCTCTCTTGAGCTCCTGATCCTTGACTTAACTGTTCTCCCACATTTCTTTTGAATCCTTTTCATTTCCACAGCTTGACATTCTGGAGAGAACATGGACTTTGTAGTGAGAAGGATTTGGACTTGGATTCAGGTTTTTTTCTTTTCTTAGCATTGTGGGTTTGGATATGCCATGTAACCCTTCTAAGTCTGTGTTGTCATCTGAAAAATCAGTCTTGTTTGCAAGGGCACTATGGGTTGTGATTGAGATACGGTGTGAAAAGGCTGTAGCGTGGCTGTCACTCCAATGACCACTGTGGACATAGCCACGGACCTCCTGCCCTTCTTACCAGGCTTGTCTTTGGCACATCCCCACAATGGCTCTAGTTCTCAAAAACTGCCATTCATATTCCAACCAACCTGGTTGACCTGCAATGCTCCTGTCTGCAGCACCTGTCTGCAGCCCCCATCTCACTGATGGTGTTCTTATTTAGTCCCTAGCTTCTTGCTCTTGACCCTAGTTTATCTGCAAAGTGAAAACATATAGCAGTGCATTTTTCACTGTGTTTCAGTTTCATAGCTTTGACTGGTTTAGAACATAGTGGGGACACTTTTTGATTTTAAATTTCTAAATAAATTATTGTCAATCTGGAAAGTTCTCCTCAAGGTGGTATTTATATGTATGCATGTATGTATTTGTTCAAGTTGGTTCATTTTTCCTTTGATTGTTTATTGATCTTTTGAGATCTGTGAAAAACAATCACTTCTTTGTTTGGAAAGAATACCTGTCTTCTGCATGCTCAACCTGTGAGTTTCTGGAAGCTAATATGTTTGGCTCAAATAATTTTTTGTATTATTTTGTTTAAAAACACATTTTCTGATGTGGGGGTTGAAAAAACAGTTTCATGGTGACTTCTGCTTGGGGGACAAATCAACAAGTGTAGAATTTCTGTACCTACTATGATTCTATCAAAATTTTGTTCATTTGTTTATGCTTATACTGTACTCAGGACCACAAACATTGTAATGATGCGTCAAGCCTAGTCATTATCATGTATTTTTTTTCTTTTCTTTTCTTTTTTCCTGATACCAAGGACTGAACCCAGAGGAGCTTAACCACTGGGCCACATCACCAGCCTTTTTTATTTTTTATTTAGAGACAGGGTCTTGCTAAGTTATTTATGGCCTTGCTAAGTCGCTGAGACTGTCTTTGAACTTGCAATCCTGCCTCAGCCTCCTGAGCTTCTGGGATTACAGGCGTGCACTACCATGTCTGGCTATGATCATATATTTTAAAAATTGCATAGTTTTATAACATTTTTATTATTATTTCAAGAATAATGTATACTCAACTTCAAACATTACAGAATCTTCAAGATGCAACACTGTTAGCAGTTAAGCGCTTTCCAGGTAGCATTTTGTGCATATGCTTACAAATGTACATGTGAAAATGTGTGTGTGTGTGTGTGTGTGCATTTTTCTGTACTGCATTGAAACTTGTTTTTCTCACCAAGAGTGGACTACCATTCCTATGTCAGCAAATACATTTTAATAAACTGTACAATAATGCCATTCAACAGACTTGCTTCTAGTATGATGTAGCAAAAGTGGTCACTGTCACTCCATTTATTTCATTACGTTATTTAAAACCATCTTTGTTGATTGTATCTAGAGACTGTGTACATGATCAAGTGGCCACGTTGGAGCAGTGCAGATGGTAAGGAACTAAGTGTGGCTTCTAATAACTGGGTGTCATCTAGGACCTGAGGGTGACCTCCAGCCAACATCTAGCAAGAAGTTGAGGCCTTCAATCATACATCTACAAAGAAATGTATTCTGCCAACAGCTTGAAATAGCTCAGGAATGTATTCTTCTTTAATCAACACACCAGATGAGAATCCAAGCCAGTAGACATCTTGATTGCAGCCTGTGGGACTTGGAGCAGAAGCCCCAGTGAAGCCATGCCTAGATTGTCTACTCACAGAAACTGAAATGATAGATACATGTTGTTTTAAGCCACTAAGTTTGTAGTAAATTGTTATGTAGTAATAGATAACTAATACAACATGTATATCAAAGCTGATCAAATTGTGTACTTTACATATATGCAGATTATTGTACTTAACTAACATTAAGTTGGACCAGGGAGGTGAAATCTGGGCAGAGGTCTTATGACATGGCACCAGACCAGTAGATTAAAGGCTTGGAAAGAGCATAAAATATATGGGACAGGAAGACAGGAAGGTAGGAACCCAGAAAAAGGATAGAATGTGGTAGAGGTGGCAAGGCGTGGATGGAGCATATTTTTTAAAATTTTTAAAGCTGGTGGCTTTTCAACAATTTTGAAATGAGTAGACAATGTACTTGTTCAGATGATGATGGAGGGGAGTGAAATGGAAACCACCAGAGTAGGAAGATTGCAGATAAACTGATAAGATGATGATAGACATCCATGCTAAATATGCTTTTGGGTTATCAAAGGTAACACTGTGAGCTATATAAAAACAATTTGGGAGCTGGAGGTATAGCTCAGTGGTAGAGTGCATGCTTAGCATGTGTGAGGACCTGGGTTTGATTCCTTGCAACATTAAAAGAAAAGAAAATCTGGATGTGGAGGCAGATGCCTCTAATCCGAGTGACTCAGGAGGCTGAGATAGAAGAAGTTCTAGTTTGAGGCCAGCCTCAGCAACTTGGAGAGACCCTGTCTCCAAAAATGTTTCAAAAGGGCTGGGGGTGTGGTTTGATGGCAGAACAGCCCTGGGTTCAATCCCCAATACTGCAAAAAAAAGAAGATTCTTGAAGAAAGCCTTCTTTGTAAATGCCCACTCCCTCAGCAGTCACTTATGTGGCTCTGCCTGCAGACTCTCTTCCCTTAACACTGGAATGTGACTATACTTTCCTTATGGAGAGGTTATGACACATACCTAGAGGTTATGACACATACCTAGTAGGAATCTAAACCCAGAGGGTCAGAATCAGTCAGCATGGAGACAAGGAAGAACAGAACATGGGGATGTAGCAAGGAACATGACAAATCTGAACGGAGCCTGGTGATTCAGTCACAGGTAGGTAAGGCTCTTGAGAACAAGAGGGGTACATTAAAAAAAATGACCAGTGATGTCTGTTTAGTAACATTAAGCCTGAGCAGAGTGTTATGAAACCTTGATACCACAATGAAGTTGTTATAGTCTGGACACCTTCTACCTTCCAAATTCCCCTGCCATAGTTAAATTTAAACATGTTCCAGAAATGTGTATGTTTAGGTATGGTCATGGAGGGAAGTGGAATGGAAACCGTCAGGGTAGGAAGATTGCAGATAAACTGATAAGATAAATTGGAAATATTTTGAAAAGGTAGAGGAGAATTTGGTGAGGAAGTAGAATTTGGCATACTTTCTTGCACAGGTCCCCCCCCTCCCCCACCATTTCAATGCCTTGGTGCAAAGCAGCATGCTAGGAAGGGACAGTCGTGATTCTTTTGGCTGCCCAGCTCATGTAACTCCTTACAGTATGGGAAACCATTCCATGGTGTGGGGTGCTGCTTCTTGCTATGGAATCAAGAAGCACTTTCAGCCCCCTGGAAGCTGGGGCGGGTAGCACATGGTCAAGGCTTAGCAATCAGATGTGCTTTCTTAAGTCTGAATCCTGAACTGGTGATGTAAACAGGTAGGACTATTTAGACTCTGTTCACGGTGGTGGCATCCAGAGTCTGGAAGCAGCTGTGACTGAGGCTGCTGGGCAGCAGGGGTCTTTACCATCTGCTCCAGCAATGATGTGACTTTGGCTGTGGTTCCTGCTGGTTAGCCTTGAGTTCTGGCCATTTTCCCAGCCTGATTCTTCAGCCTTCCAGATTATTCTGTGAGTCACCCTATACTTTTCTAATAAATTCCTGTTCTGGGGTCAGTTTCTATAGTTTGCAAGCAAGTACTCTCACTCGTTCAACAGAAAGCCTTCTGGAACATCAGGGAAAGATGTTCATATGTGCAACTTCCTTTCCAAATCAGGAATCTGTCTTTTTTCTTACCGCTCTTTCTCTTTTGTCTAATGGAAGGATCGGAATAAAGAATCCTCCTTGGGTGTCTGCCTATGTTTAGGAATTTCCTCCAGTTACTACTGTGGAGCTCTTCTCACTTCAGAAAAAAGAAACAGAACTTATTCCGAGGGCTGTGTTTTTCAACTGGGAAGTTTATTTTGACTCAGAATGTATTAAAAATAGCTTTGATTTGGTCAAATCCATTTAGCTTAATTTAAATGTCTTGACTATTAATTTTCCCCTATATTTCCAGAATAAAATGCAGCAATTAAAGACCAGTGAAAGACTCCTAAGGCTGAATCTTAGAAAGAAGTAAGCCAATGAGAGATAAGCCTCCTGATTCAAATATGACATCTTGGGGAAGAATGATGACTGACAAGTTAGCTTTATTAAGACAGGGAAACGGCCATGGCAGGGGTGGAGAGAAGATGGAGAGTTCAATAAAAGATCTTAGTTCTGGACAGAGCCAGCCTGCCTCTGTCACCATCACGTGCATGCTCTTCCGATGATATCCTGAGACGCACCTCTGTCATTCCAAGTCTCCCAGAAGCATGTGAGTGGCAGGTGGCCAATTCAGTCATGGTCCAGGGGTCCATAACTAAAATGCTGTCATCAGATTCTCCAAAAAGCGAGAAATCTATTTTAAGGAATTAGCCCATGCAATTGTTCTCAATTGGCACGTCCTAAATCTGCAGGACAGGCTGGTAGGCTGGAGACCTAGGGAAAAACGGATGTTGCAACTTGAGTCTGCAGTGAGCTATGAAGCAGAATCCTTTTTCCTTAGAAGACCTCATTCTTTTTTCTTAAAGTCTTTCAACTAACTGGACAAGGCTCATTCAATTATGAAGTGTAATCTGCTTTACCCAAAGTCTACTGAGGTGAATGCTGATCATCTCTTGCAAATGCCTTCACAGCAACATCTGCAGTGGAATTTGTGTGCCAGAGTGTAACCAAATTAAGACGTGTAATGAACCATCTCACATGCCTATAGATGCAAGCAGATTTGGCCACCCAATGCCTCTTAATGTTTCTGATGAAATCAGTGGATATGAAGGGCAGTAAGTAGGCTCATCAACCCATGTCACCGAGCTGGTGCCTTTGCATCTTCTCTGCCTGTGGGCATGGAGACAGGTGTGGGGATGCATTCCCATATTTTGTGACCATGGAAGAAGTTCTCATATCACAGGCATGAAACCTAGCTACTTCTACTTTCTATTTCTTACTGGCTCCTGAGGCCCACACACAGTTCTAATGCCATAGGCCTATTTGGACCTACCACAGAGAGTTGTAGTATGGGTTTGATGAATTCCCTCAGTGCAGTGCCTGGCACAGGCCAGCTGCTCAAAAATGCTCTAGGGGAAATGTCCGATTTCTTAGAAATATTTGATTTAGCTCCCCTGTCATTTTTATAGGCTTTTCTTCTCCTAAGCATACCCGGCTCTTTGTATCCTTGAAGGTACAATGTTATTTGGTGGGGTGGGATGGGAGGAGGAGAAATAGGAACTTGTTCGAGCACTTTCTCCTTTTAAAAGACTTGCAAGTGAACGATGTAGCTGAATCCATTCCTCATATAGGAAAGTTAGTTTAAGTTGAATTATAAGAGTAGCTTATTTATATTCACTCAAAGCGCTGCCTCTATAGAGGAAAGGAATCATATTTTCACCAGGAAGGCTGCTTTCGTGGGTGTGAAGTTCCCTCATTTCTCCTGGGTCTGCTATGGTGACAGCTCATTTCATAGACAACGTGGCTGGGGGAATATCAGGTCGGAGGACAGGAGGGGAAAGAGTAGCTCTGTATGCAGTTCAAGTCGAGTTGATGGGGTAGGAACATAGATATTAATATAATGTACTTGTGATTATATATGGTGATTTCTTCTCCTACTTGCTTCCTTATTTATGCCAAATAAGTCTTATATTAAGGGAGAGATTAGTCAGATGAAAGAACATATTTCAGAACTTAAAAGAAAAATATATACATCTTCAATTTGAGACTTCCCTTGGTTTCCACAGCCCAGCTGTGGAAGGCCACCCAATTAGTTTAGAAGAAAGGGGGCCTGACATCATGGCTGGCTATTTCATGTGTACTAAAATAGAGGAGATGGCTACAATTACTTTGCCAGGGGTGTTCACCCACCCCCCGTCATTAGACTAAAAAAAGCATTTTACAGCACTAGACAACCTAAAAAGATGTAATAAGGAAACAGCCTTCTTGCACATCTGTTAAGAACATCTGGCTCTGGCCTGAGCCCTGGTAACTTGGCAGTTAGTCGGTGGCCCAGAGGTTGAAAAAGCAGCAGACCCTCATGTTGCCAGTCTTGTCTGCAGTTTCCTGGTGGCATAATCACCAGGCCCAGGGGTGGGACACATCCAGGAAAGATGCCACGTTGCCTGCACTGTGATCCCTCCCTGACCACAGATTGAAAAGACAGGGGCTGTTCAAGTCATGCTGGCGTCAGAAAGCAAAGCTCTGCCCCAGATGGCTCTTCATATGAATATTATGGGGATACAGGGGGTGCAATCCCTCAATTCCTGCTTCACTGCTTTTGTGGCACAGATTCATTATACATCAAGGGACATTGATGAGATATACCTTGGGACAGGTTGTATTTTCTGAAGATGACCACAACAATTTCTCTCATCCCACTTGCTCATCTGCAATATGATCTTGTGCTTCTACATATCATAAAGCAGTCTCATTTCGGTCCCCTTGAATCCAAGCTGACCAAAGTGACTCTCTTGCAGCCAATAAAATATTGTAGAGGGCTGGGGTGGTGGCTCAGTGGTAGAGCACTTGCCTCACACATGTGAGGCACTGGGTTTGATTTTCAGCACCACATATAAATAAGTGGACAAAATAAAGTTCTATCAACAACATATATATATATA
>NW_026000229.1:52945194-52953693 GCF_001458135.2 Marmota marmota marmota
GACCTCTGAAACTGTGAGTCCTCAAATAAACTTTTCCTCCCTTAAAATTGTTCTGGCAGATCTTTTAGTCACAGCAGCAAAATAGCTGACTAAAACGTCCTCTTGTAGGAAGACTGGTGACCATGTTAGTTCTCCAGCACAGCAGACACACCAGGGCATGTTTGACTCCTGGTGAACTGGGGGTACACCCAGGGGTACTGCTAAATGTTTAGAGGGTAGCTCCTCAGACTAGTTTAGAAAGTGGAGGTAATGTACATTTGCATGTGTGTTGATAAGAAAAGAATTCTGAGATGTTTTAAATTTAGTTACAGGATGAGTGTCGAGGAGAGGAAGCAACAAGAGGAGCTATTTTTTTATATTTTATTTTTTAGCCTTAGGTGGACACAATATCTTTATTTTATTTTTATGTGGTGCTGAGGATCGAACCCAGTGCCTCACGCATGCCAGGCAAGTGTGCTACTACTTGAGCCATATGCCCAGCCCAAAAGGAGCTATTTTAATTGACAGCTTTGGGCTAAAACAACAAGGAAAAAGAGAGGGGGTGGGGAAGAAACAGAATAAGAAAAAGAAAAAATCCTGCTCCACACTCCTTTCCTTTCTAACCTAGGTGGGCCATACGGTGCTGTCACATGCTGTGTGAAAATCCAAGAAACTACAGGTGCTGCTCCTTATAGACTCTCCTCCTATGCCGAGACTGGCCTGCCTCATGATGTCTGCCTCTCTTATCAATATCTGGTGTATGTTCAATGTGAGTGATTTGTATTTTCTTATCCCCAAGTTTTCATTATGAATCAGTCTTCTTCCTTTGATTTGGTGGACATTTTTCCAGCTACTGTCTAGCCAGGCTTCCCGTGGCTTTGAGAATTTGTCCTAGGATGGGTCCTTTAGCTACAATCTGTAAAAGTTTATTAAACCTGCTTATTTCAGAGATCTGTTGGTTTCCCAAATGCTAACTTAATGGAGAGTTCGATGTAGTTCTTCAAATGAGGAGATGACTAGAGGGATCAGGCCTACGTTACCTTATAGTGTGACCTGTGCAGTCACCCAGGGCCCTGCCCAGAAGGGCCTCCTTTCTTGCTCTGTGGTTTCACTTTGAAATTCTTCATAATTTTTATCAGAGTTTGCACTTTTTTAATTAATTAATTTTTGCGTTATAATTCTTAATACACCTTTATACCACAATTTAAAATTATTTAATTAACTCATCTAGCCATTCATTCTATATATATATATATATATTTTAATGTTGTAGAAGTGATGTGGGGTGACTTTGAAGGTTAGACCAGAAAAGGCCAAGTGACTTTCACCTGGCTCCTCTGAAAGGCTTGCTCCTGTACATCCTGTCCTGAGCTGCTCTCTCCTGGGACCAGCAGGAAACCTAAGCTGGAAAGCCTAAGTCACTTGGAGAGGCCTCATGTGGGTGTTCCTGTCCAGTCCTGGAAGAATCTGGCCTTTGGTCATTCCTATACACCACACATATAAGGAAAGAGACTTCCAAGTGATTTCAGTTCCTGAGTTTTTCAGCTGAGGTCTCAGACAATGCATACCTGTTATTCTCTAACCAACAGCCTGATCCACAGAATCTGAGAGTGCAACAAAATGGGTTATTTTACATAAGTTTGAGATGGTCAATTATATAGCAGTTGACAATCAGAGCATGTCTTTGAGAGAAACTTTTGGAGGGATCTGAAGGCAAACTCTTAATCAGAATGTCCCATTCCCCTTAGTCTCTCTTTCCACACCAGGACCCTTTTCTCTATGTTCAGCACTACGTTACACAATGTGCAATTTATAAGAAGTGCAGAACTACCCTCAGCTCTGTTTTGTAAGCATTGGGAAAAAATGCCCTGGAGCGAAGTGTGGGCTCCATTCAATCCCTCTCAAACCCAGCCAGATATCTTTGTGCAGTGTACAAACTGAATAGTTATACACAGTAGCCTTGGAGAAATGTAAAGTCAAGTCTCTGCCCCTAAACAAATTCCATTTTTGTTGATAATATATGTATAGTTTCAGATAGAGAAGTTTCCAGTGCCAAACAGTATGATAACACTGAGGCTGGAAAGACTTTTATGAGCCAGGTGTGATGGTACACACCTGTGATCCTAGAAATTTGAGAGGTTGAGACAGGAGGATCTCAAGATCAAGGCCGGCCTGGCAACTTAGCCAGGCCCTGTCTCAAAATAAAAAATAAAAGGGTTGGGGATGTAGCTCAGTGGTAGAGCATCCCAGGGTTCAATCCCCAGTACCAAAAACAAATAAACAACAACAAAATAAAACAAAAGCAAAGAAAAAAAACAACAACAAGCAGACAGCAAAACTGTGTGATGGACCCCAACAGACAGATCTGGAATCAACTATAGTTCATAGTTAGATAAATAGAGGTGTGAGTCCCTTTCTTTATAATTTCTTGAATATGAAAATAAAATATACAGTTTTCAGAAGTCAGTGTTCTTATCAGAGTTTAATATATTCTGATTGTCTTTTTGTGAATTATTTTAATGTTTCTATGATCCCAAAATACCTTCCCTCCAGCTTGCTGAGCAACTTTTGATAGTTTGCCTGGTTTCTCTATGCCACATTTCATCACTAATTAAATAAAAAGTAAAATTTCTTACCATTCTTGTGGGTATAATATGAATTAATCAGTTAATATTTTATCATAAATGTTAAGGATGTTTGTTAATAAAGTCTATCTCACGGGCCAAAGAAATAAAGAAAGAACTTTGTAAAAATAAGAAAAAAATGGAGCTATATAAGAACCACTAAACTTTTAAATAGGAGATTTGGGTAGAAGAGCTGAGTTCAAGCTATCTGCTGCTGCCAACTAGCATGACCTTACATGGTGCCTAGAACAGACACCTGAGTCCCTTTAGGCTTCAGTTTCCTTTGTCTAGGGAATAAAGTTGGCCTTGTTGGTGCTGCTCAGACTTTTCTGTTAGGATATCTTTATGGCAGAGCAGAGTCGAGTCTGAGAATTTAGCCTAAATTGGCTGGCCAAAGCTGGCCTCAAAAAGGGTATGCACTTTTTTTTTTTCTTTTTCTTCTTTTTATGGTGGTACTGAGGATTGAGCCCACGGCCTCACGCCAGCTAAGCAAGTGCTGTACCACTGAGCTGCAGCCTCAGCCCCTGCACACACATTTGATTTGTTCATATGGCTCACTTTTCACTGTCTTTGGTTTTCAGAAAAAAATATAATCTTAGTAGAAAAGTCTTCCCTAACTTCACAGCTCCTGCACCACTACCTTTCTCTTCTTTATCACTGGTGTATGAAAGGAGCCCACAAGTTCTTTTTTTTTTAATACTTATTTTTTAGTTATAGTTGGACACGATACCTTTATTTAATTTATTTATTTTTATGTGGTGCTAAGGATTGAACCCAGGGCCTTGCACATGCCAGGGGAGCGCTCTACTGCTGAGTCACAACCCCAGCCCCAGCCCATAAGTTCTTTGATACAACTTCTGTGGAGAGATGAGACTATATCCACTCAAATTTAGGCAAGTTCAGGTGTTACTCTGAGCAACAGAATGTAGCAGAGGTGACTCTGGGCCAGTTTTGGGGCCCAGGACTCACCACTTCTACCTCTTCCTTCCTGGAACAGTTCTCAGGGAGCCCCATGTTGGATTTCTTGAGGCCACTGTGCTCTAGTGGCCCTGTGCTCCAGCCAACAGGTCCAGCTGAGCCCAGTCTTCTAGTCATTCCCATCAGACGTGAGCAAAGCCATCTGGGACTCTCAAATGAATCCATCTCTCAGTTGATGGCCCTCTAACGGAGTCCAGTCAGAATGTCTAGCCCATGAAAACTTGAGATATAATAGAACAGTTCTTATTTTGAGGTCGTTTGTTACACAGCGGTAGATATCACTATTGCTCAACCTACTGACTTTTCTTCACCACCACAGATGTCCTGGATTTGACTCACCCTGGCTCATAAGAGCTTGAGCTGATGCGACAAATTTTCAGGAATTTTGTGAGCCAGTTGTTAAACAAAGCCATCATTCAAATTTGAATTATTTAACTTATAATTATTAAATTAATTATATCAAAAACAAAGGTAATGAATTCTAAATACGTATCACTTTCTAGTTATTCTACTACGTTTTCCTCTTCTCTGTGCTTTTGAGGATTTGTATGTCTATTTCATCTCTGTAGCGGGATGACTCCACCACAGTGCACTACCATACACCCCTTCCTGACTTACTGTCTGTGGCGCTGTACTGGTAGATTTGAGATTGATCACGATAGAAATATTTACACCACAGAAATTGTCAAGTGCCCTGCAGAAACCTACACATTTACCAACATGCCAGTACCAGTATTCACTGCTTCTGAAACCAGCGATACCTTACACATGTATTGGTTATATGTTTATTGCTTTTCCACAGCAGAATGTAAATTTCCTGAAAAGGGGAGCTTTGACTTTTTTTTGTTGTTCACTGCTGTCTCCCTAGAACTGAGAAGAGAGCCCAGAGGGGTAACTATGGAATGAGGGCAACTTCTCAGAGTCCCAGCCTGTAGAACATTATATTAATTAGTATAATATGAATTGAATTGCATTCTGCTGTCATATATAACAAATAAGAATAAATAATTTTTTTTAAAAAAAGGCAATTGTGGCTCAATAAGCAAACATTTTTCTTTTGCACTGATTTACAATTCACATTAGGGAAATGACTGTGGAAAGGATACCAAGAGCTAAAATGGTATGCAGACCTACTTTGGAGGAAGTTTTGCTGAACTATATGACCGCAAGCCAGCTTTAGGAGGCAGGCCCATGATCAGGTTGAACTTGGAGTTCTTTGTCCCCATCCTGGTTTTTCCTCTTGACTTTATTTTTTTCTTTTTTAATTAATATTTATTTTTTAGTTGTAACTGAACACGATCTCTTTATTTTATTTATTTATTTTTACGTGATGCTGAGGATTGAAGCCAGAGCCTTACACGTGCTAGGCAAGCGCTCTACCACTGAGCCACCATCCCAGCCCCTTCCTCTTGACTTTCATGTTACCTTTCTCCCCTACATAAACAAACATAATCACCAACTCTAAACTTGTATTTTCTCTTGATCATGTCAGCCTGTTTTTAGGAAAAAAAAATTACTTTTCACTTGGCCACCACTTTGTATACAGTGATGAGAATCCAAACCATTGTTTTGTTCTGGTTGCCTATTTTTTAGATTATTTAAAGTTACGTTTCTTTACCTCATGGAAATCAAGAAAGAAAAAAGAGTGAACTCTGTGAGGAACAGCTGCGGGGCAGTTCAGAGGTGCCACCCCCTGTGCCAACTTCTGCTTTTTATAATCAAAACAGCTTTGGCCGCATCCAAGTTTTCTGTACCAGCTCTGCACCTTCCAGATCACTCTTATTTACCTCAGAGGAAGCATAGGGCCCTCTTCATGCTCTTACTTCATTTATTTTCTTTTTATTATGTTATTCTTAGCCAGAACATCTCCCTTTTAGTTGCCAAAAACTCTTTGCTTTTCCTTCAGAATCAGCATAATTATTTAAAAACATTGTGAAATACTCTCCAGCATATAGCCAAGTACAGAGAGAAAGTCACCGGACAAATACCTGTGACTATCCATATGTATTTAACAAGGATTTACCTTTCTCCCATAATTGCTTTAGGTTCTTTTTCTTAAAGAAACCCAATATTGCACACAGAAATAGAGCCCCTTTTGTAGACTCCCTTTTCCTTTTTCTCTTCCTTTCTTAAGACCGGTTTTGAAGTGTCGCTACAAGAGTGATGGCTTCATGTCCTCATTCTTCAGGGTTTTCTTACCTCCAAAACACTCAGATTTAAGCTCATCTGCATGTACAAAATAATAGATCCAATAGTAGCCTGTGCTTTGTAGCTTTGTAGATCTACTGCTTCCTAGTGATACACTCAGGCTATTCTTTTCTATTTCCTATGTATGGTGGGCATCCTCAGGCACCTCATGTCTGTGAGAACTGTTGATGGTTCCTTTCAGTTCTGAATTTCTCCCCTATTCCATAATTTCAGCTGTGTCCAGTTTACACTTCAGTTTTCCCCAACCCATGTTCCTAACTGCAATTCTCTAATAACTTCTAATAAGGTAAATGAAGAGTGACTAAAGTTACAAAAGCCAGGAATTTGGAGGATTCCTTCACTAAGGGAAACTCCAGAGGCCTTTGGTGAACCAGGCGAGAGGAAAATAGGCCAACGCTGCATGTTCTTATACCCTTAGAAGTGTGATTCCCTGCATAGACAAATATGCCACAGTGTTTCATCTGTAAATCTGAGCGGACATTGTGGCTACCTTCCTACTCAATTTTAGGAAGGTAGAACCCATTTAAGATAAATGGAAAAGCTGGAGAAAAATTGCAGACAACCTGCCATGGGGAATAACTTATCTCTGAGACACAGTCTACCAACTCTCTGATTGTCAAGCTTACAAAATATGAGAAGTGTGTGGGAAACAGATGAGCTAATTCAAATGGCACCCATCCCTGGTATCCAATATTAGCAAAAAAGGAACTTTGCTTCTCTAGGATGGAAAGTTAGACTTGACTTTTAGAGGTCTTTGTGCCAAAGGACAACTTTCTCTTCACCACAAAGCAGGTGGCTTCCATGCCCAGACACACTTCCAGGGCCCATTCACTTGTCATCTGGGTAATTCTGGCCCATTCACATAGGCAAGGTGCCAGCACCGGGGTGGGGGCCAGTTGGAGGAGTCACAACCATAATAGCTAACTAGAGTGCTTAGCATGTGCCTGGCACTGCCCAAAATCATTTATGTGAGTTATTTCTTGTCATTCCTGAAACGACCCTATTAGGCAGGTACTATTATTATCCCGAGGTTACACAGGAGTAAGGTGGCTCTGAGAGAGTGTAACCCTGGAGTTTGGGACTGAGGGGTGGTATTTCTGTGTTCTCTTCCACTCAGCTCTAGTCCAATTACCATAAAACCATCTCGGCAGCCAGACACTTCTAATAGCTAACTGTCTAGCAAAGGCTGCATTGTCTTTGAAGCCTTAAACACAGCCCTTTTAATTGGAATTGCTTCCTAATTCAGCTTCATATATCTTCTCTCCCTTTACACAAAAGAATCCATTGTGTGGATCTCAGAACAAACTGGATGCTCCTTTGATATACTTTGCATGTAAATGTAAGGAACAAGACTCATTTGATTTCATTATATCCTTTATTGATGTGCCTGCAGCATTTTATTGTAGGTTTTGTGACCAGAATTCCTAACAAAGGAGGGAGCAGGCTTCTAGGCTGGCAGCTCAGAGAGAGAGGATTTACCACCACTTCAAGCTCTGAAGGGATGCGCACTTATTGCTATTGTAGTTCCAGGCTTTTGAAAGGCTGGGTGTTTTCAGGAGCTGATGCTACTCTATGATCAGAAAAGTGTTATCAAGGCATGAGATGAATACAAAATATCATCCTTGCAACTATGCATTGAGTGGGGAGTTTACGAAAGCTGCCCCCAAACAGTCTGGCTCACATATCATATCATTGCAGAGAATGTGCTTGCATGCCCAGTACTGAAAAAAAAAAAAAAAATCCTGTGTGTCTGCTCAGTAGAGAACACACAGAGCTGGTACCTAATCCTTCCTTCCTGCAATGACAGGCTCCTGGGACTATAGGGTGGGGTTAATTATTCCCAACATTCTTCATTATACAGTTGCTCTTTGACTTACAATTGGGTTCTTTCCTGATAAAACCATTGTGAGTTGACAATATTGCTTATTTTAAAAAAATGCATTGAATACACCAAACCTATAGAATATCAGAGCTTATCAGGCCACAGAGTCTTGGTTATTTCCCCTGAATCTTCTGGCTGACTGGGAGCTGTGGTTCACTACAGCTCCCCAGTATCAAGGAGAGGATTGGACTGCATATTGATAGTCCAGGAAAAGATCAAAATTCAAAATTAGAATGTAGTTTTTACTGAATGTGTATCATTTTGTAACATCACAAAACAAAAAATGTCATATGTTGAACCATTGCACATTGGGGACCATCTGGAATTCTAAATGAGATAAAGATTAAAAATAGTAGGAAGCCATTGAACGGCAAATGCTCAAGACATTCTGCCGCCAGAGAAACTGACACATTTTCCCAAGCCATGCTTATTTTCTTCTGTGCTATCTTTTTTTTTTTAAATTTAGTCCTTTTAATAATTAAAACCTCTTACAACTCTTTTTTTTTTTTTGATAAAATATGGGCTTTTATTTATTTTTTTTTTCAATTCTAAGCTTTCTTTTTTTTTTATTTTTTAATTTTTTATTGTGGGTTGTTCAAAACATTACAAATTTCTTGACATATCATATTCGACATTTTGATTCAAGTGGGTTATGAACTCCCACCTTCACCCCATACACAGATTGCAGAATCACATCAGTTACACATCCATTGATTTACAAATTGCCATCCTAGTGTCTGTTGTGCTCCGCTGCCTTTCCCATCCTCCACCCTCCCCCCTCCCCACCTCTCCCCTCCCCTAAATCTGTGCTGTTTTAAACCACTGAGT
>NW_026000229.1:52956311-52988007 GCF_001458135.2 Marmota marmota marmota
GGCTCAGTTCCGGGAGCCGGAATTCGGCTGCTTAGTGCTTGTTGTATGCTCTGATAGGGGCAGGGTCCAAGAAGCAGCCTCCGCAGGCTCCGCAGCCCTGGGCCAGGGCGGTTCCGGGACGGTTCCGGGAGCCGGAACTCGGCCGCCCCGCGCTCGGTGTTCTCTCCGATAAGATCAGGTTCTAAGAAGCACCCAGGCGCTGAACCCTAGCAATCTGTCTGCAAGCCACAGGCGAATTGCAGCCTGAAATTACCTGATCTATGGCTGAATGAGCTGCAGTCAGTCGAAAACAGGGGAGGTGACGTCAGTTTACCAACATGGTGGCTGCTGGCCTCCTCTGTGGTCTGACCGGTGTGGAGAACCGAGATGGACCGCTTCCTTCCCCCGTCTCGAACCCAGAATTCAGCCCTGAGTACGGTGCTTGCGCCGCTGGCAGAAACTGCAGCGCTGTAACCCTGCGTCTCAATCCCAGCACGCGCTGCAGACTCTAGCCGCGGGGCGATTTGCTGAATAAGCAGTGTTACCCTCCGTGCGACAAACCTCTCGCGTTTGAGTCCCCGTAGCCGATCCTCGTGCGATGGAAATCCTTCCTCCAGGTTCCGGAGCACCCCACTATTGCTGGAAATTCCTAACAAGATATCCTTTAGCCATCCTGACTTGTCATACTCCCACACAGTGAAGCAGCACACGGGGGCAATGCACTCCCCTCGCCGCCATCTTCCTTCTCCTCTTACAACTCTTTTGTGCTAAATAATGATAGCTTAGAATGATTAAACACTTAGTAAGCACTGGATACTTTATTGCATTTTTCCATTTATCTTCACAGTAACCCTATAAAATTGGGATTTAATTTTTCCCATTTTACAGACAAGAAATGGGCACAGAGTGGTTAAGAGCTTCCCCTTGTGACACAGCTAGTACACAGAGTTTCCAGAACTTCATCCCTTGGAGTCTGATTGCAGTCTTGGGGGTTGGGAGTATAGCTCAGTGGTAGAGCATTTGCCTGACATGTGTGAGGCCCTGGGTTCCATCCCTAGCACCAAAAATAAATAAATAAATAGATAGATAGATAGATAGATAGATAGATATGACACTATTTCCTAACACTTGAGGTTTCTTTTCTTTTTTTCTTTTGATACCATGGATTGAACTCAGGAGCACTCACCGAGCCATATCCCCAGCCCTATTTTACATTTTTTATTTAGATACAGGGTCTCACTAAGTTGCTTAGCGCCTTGCTTTTGCTGAGGCTGACTTTGAACTCTAGATGCTCCTACCTCAGCCTCCAGAGCCATGGATTACAGGCATGCACCACAGTGCCCAGCAAGGTTTCTTTCCTTAATATCCTGGCTTGAAGTTTCATCCATATCCTACCAGAAGCCTCTACATTTTTACCAGAAATTTAGCACCTTGAGAGTACACTTAAGATCCCTACAATCTATAGCTCTCCTGGAGGATATAGATTTCCAATGGCCCTTCAGGCTTTTCTCCTTAGTATCCCAGATCTGTTCCTGCTGCCTCCTTCCCACAGGCCTATCTTACACGAGTCAAGGTTTCTCTGGGTACTACACTTCACAAAAATGAATCGAGTGTAATTTTTCTTACTAATTCTCTACCTTAAGAACTCCTGGTATGCAAAAATCCATATTAATATAGCAGAAGGTTTAGATTGCCTAATTAAACATACCACAAAAAGCTAATTTGCGTTACTGTAGACTTCCTCCAAATGCTGAGCTCCCTGATGCATTGAAAATGAGATTTAATTGATGACAAAATTGATTCACAGCTTTTCAGAAACTAAACCATAGAGTAAACAACAGACTGCTTTAAGTAAATTCTTTCATATAAATTTATATATTTCCTAGAACCCAAGAGCTCCCATACTAAAAGTCATTGAAGATTCTTCAAGCTTTCTGTGTTAGTTAGGTTTTCATTGCTGGGTGACCAAAATATCTGACCAGAACAACTTAGAGGAGGAAAAGTTTTTAGTTTACTGTTCAAGAGGTTCTGTCCAAGTTCGGCAAGCTCCATTGCTCTGTGCCTGAGATGAATCAGAATATCATGACAGAAGGGCAGGGTGCGGAAAGGTTGCTCACCTCATGGCAGACCGGAGAAGTAGAGAAAGAGAGAGTGGCAGGGGGTAGGGGAAGAAGAGGCCACAGAGAAGATGCACCTTTCCAGGCACCCCCTACCACCACCAGTGACTCACCTTCTCCAGCCACACCCCACCTGCCTATAGTTCTCCCAGCCAGTTTGTTCAAAGTAGGATGGGCTGATTAAGTTACAGCTGTCCTAACTGAATCATTTCACTTCTAAATATTCCTGCATTAACACAGGAGCTTTGGGGGTGACTCCTTATATCCAACAGCTTCATACATTAGTGGAGCCCAATTTTTTTCCCTTTCACTTTATAAATGAAGTAAAAAAAATCAGTAATTAGATCACACTATTAAGTGATACCAGGGCCACATACTGCTGTCTCTAACTATTTGAAAGAAGTGATTCACATTTTCTAGCTGATTTGGAGAACTGGATGGGAGCAGTGCAGTAGCATCTAAATGCTATTACCTTTCAAAGACATTGCAAAGGAGAGTTGCTGACTAACGCACATAGATACTTTGGAAGATAATCAATAACCTTGAGATTACATTTCTGTCTTCCCTTTGCTCTGCAACAAGAAGTCTGACTTGAATAGCAAACCAGCTAAGATTATGGAAGTGCATTGGATGATAATTAAATGAGAGGTGGCTTTTATTTCAGACCTGAAAAGGAGTCTATTATTTCTTTTCTCACTTCTGTTTCCCTGTGAAGGAGTAAGGCTATGCTGGGGCTCTCAGCAGCTGAGCATTTTCAGTTGGTTAATTATCTAGCTCACAACTTCCTTGGTAGGTCAATAGGTTTCCTATTTGGCCCTCACCTTTGGTTTTCTAGCCCTGTCTATTAGGTTTTCTTTGGCTGTGTAGCAAATTACCAGAAATTTGGCACCTTGAGAGTACACTTAAGATCTCACAGTTGCATGGTTCAGGAATCTGAGCACTGCTGTGTTAGTTTCTCTGCTCAGAGATTCTCAAAGCTGAAAATAAGGTGTCAGTTGGGGCTGGGGTTTCACCTGAGGTTTGGGATCCTCTTCTACATTCATGTAGTTGTTGGTAGGATTTATGGTATTGTATTGTAGAAGTTATGGCAGCTTGCTACTCTAAAGCCAGCATTTTTGACCTTTGGATCCTCTTTGGAAGGGCTTACCAGATTGGGTCAGGCCACCCAGGACAACTTCTCTTAGATTAAATAGTCAGCTGATTACAGACCTTATTTACAGCTAGAAAAATCTTATACAATGTAACATAATCATGAGAGTGATGTCCCATCCCCTTTGCCCTATTCTGCTGTTTAGAAGCAACTTATGGCTCTTGCTGCCACTCAAGGGTATGGTCCACTGACAGTCACCTTAGAATTCTGCCTACCACATCCTCTTTCTGGATAAGAACTGGAATGAGGCTGGTGAGTGTCAAACATCCACTCCCTCCTGCACAGGACAGTACAATGAGATAATGCCCTAGAAATGACCTACTTCTATTTACATCACCATATCAAGACCTAAAGTCAAATATCCGTGTTTTAAGAATTTAAGGATTTCATATTGGACAAACTTGACATGAATGTGAAGTAAAAGATGTATGTGGTTTAATTTTTCCTTTCCACAGGATAGCAGTGTGCAAAGAAAGCTGAGTATATTAGAAAGATTCTTGTTTCACCTCAAATGGAAAAGCAAATGTGTTTCAGAATAAGAAAATTGATATAGGCCGAAGGTCCAAAAGAAGTATTCAGCCTCTCCCAGGTTTGGAATAAAATGAGTTCTTTCTGTTCCCTAGTATCCTCAGAGGGAAAATGACCCCAATTGTGGTTGATGTTCACAGTGAGGCTGGGCCACAGAGCTACTATTTGTGTTAAAAATATTTCTCCATAAACACATTAGAGCAGTATTGTTGTCATTGCTCTACTTTCCAATTAACACTTTCTTTTCATTGTCAGTCTGGCCCTGGAAATTCTGGTAAAACTAAAATAGGCTGTTATGAGAATATCATTCACAATACAACCAGCAACATATCTGTAAATAAGATCTTGTAGCTCTTCAGAGTCCAGAATTTATACATCTTGAGATATATTATTGGCAGAGAGAATCAGAGAAGCACCAAAAACACATGTTTATTAGTGCTTATTCATGTGCAGTCATACTTTCTCATTGCTACTCTAAATATAATTCTAAAGAGATAATAATATAAGACAATTTTGCAATATATTATACTATCTACTTAGAATAATATAATACAGATGATGTTGGGGTTACCCCAGCCTTTGAAAATTACCTAAAATTGATTTGGATCAATTCTGTTGGGAATCCAATGCTGTCACTGAGGTTGGGATAGACCACTTGATCTAAGTTATCACTAGCTCTGATGTGTTCCTTCTGAATTCTTACTCTTACTGACATTTGGCCTTCGGACATGTCCCTTATCTTCACTGACCCATGGACTCCAAGAGAGAATACGGACCCTATTCCTAAAGCAGGGTTGGCTACATAATTTGGGGCCTTGTGCAAGATGAAAATAAAGAGACCCTTGGTTAAAAAAAATTATTAAGAAGTTCAAGATGAGAGCTGGGGTTCGGGCTCAGTGGTAAAGCACTTGCCTAGCACATGTGAGGCACTGGGTTTGACCCTCAGCACCACTTAAATAAATAAAATAAAGGTGTTGTGTTCATCTACAACTAAAACTCTCTCTCTCTCTCTCTCTCTCTATATATATATATATATATATATATATATATATAAATTTTTTTTAAAAAAAGAAGAAGTTCAAGACAAGATGGGGGTGTAGCTAAGTGGTATAGCACTTGTCTAGTATGAACAAGGCCCTGGGTTCTATCCTCAGCACTGAGGTTGTAGGGAGGGAGGAAAAGAAAATGAAAGACATTCAGGATGGTGACAGGAAGGCATTAAACCAAGCATAGGGCCTTTTTAAGCTTCGAACCTTGTGTGACTACACAGGTTACATGTCCATGATGCTGACCCCATCCTAAAGTTTCCCAAACTACCATTTCTAAGAGGCAATCAAATGGACTACAATTTTGTTAAAAGTGCCTGGGGTAATAAAGCAGAGGGGTGAGTCTGGGGATAGAGAATTTCAGATTACAGAGTCCCTTCAAATGTCTGTTTATTTACTGAAATTTAGCTTAGCTAGAACTCCTCCTTTTTCCCTGATAGGTTTCCAAACCATGCCCTCTTCCCAGGGTTTGAGCATGCGGTGCTAATCAAAGTATTTCATTGGTCAAAAAACTTGACCTAGGGCTGGGGATGTGGCTCAAGCGGTAGCGCGCTCGCCTGGCATGCGTGTGGCCTGGGTTTGATCCTCAGCACCACATACAAACAAAGATGTTGTGTAAAAAACTTGACCTACTCCTGAGAAATTGTTTCCTTCTAAGGGACAGAAGCAAGAATAGTTAATTGTATTTTAAATAGCAAATTGTCCTCGGGCTGCAAATTCTATTATGTCTGGGTATTATCGTTATCATTCTTATTGAACAGATGAGGAGTTCTGTCTATAGCCATATCTCCCTGAATACTCCAGATCTTGTCTGATCTTGGAAGCTATGCAGGGTCTGGCCTGGTTAGTATTTAAAAGAGAGATAAGGAGCTCTGATGTTCAAGAGAACACATCTGGTGAAATGGTATCTAGCGTCAGCATTTACATTCTTTCTTCTATGCTTGCTGCTTTCTAAACCTAGAAAGGTTTATGTGAAATTACTAATTAGGCACGGAGGGCTAGGGGTGCAGCTCAATAGTAGAGCACTTCTCTAGCCTGTGTGAGGCCCTGGGTTCAATCTCTGCCCCCACCACACCCACAGCAAGCCCAGCAAATTAGCTACAGAATGTACTAGGGCTATGTCTATGGGATGCAGCTTGATATAAATCTTTCAATGCCTCTACCAGAGCCCAGAAGTTGGACAGTAGAAGTTAGATTATTATGTGAAGCAGGGTAAGCCAAAAGGGTATCATGGAAGAAAGTTGTGGCTGTATCCCTCTTTTCTTCCTGGACAGTGTGGGATTTAAGGGCTGTGTAGGAGCTCTTTATGGAACTGAAGACCATTATTATAGTACCTTTATGCTCTATGCACATGGAAAACATAGCTATCCTCTTGCATCTGCCAAAGCCACTGTTATTTGACTTTCCCTTTTTCTCTTTAAGAAAGAAGAATCCTGTAATATTTGGTAGACATCATTAGAGACATTTTCTTCATTGTCAGTGTGGTACTGCATTGTGTTCAGACCATCACCCACCATTAGGAGAACTTAATTCCAAGGCAACTGACCTACCAAACCATCTGTGTAATCTCTGCATGAACATGCTACAGTCTGCTTGTTGAAACAAAGATCAATATAAAAGTGCCTCCTGAATAGAGTGATCATTTAATTCATCTTTCAGATTTGGACACTTCTAAGAGTGATACTAAAATTGTTAATTATACACTTTTTAAAACTATGTATTTATGTGGGGAGCTTAGCACGTGCAAGGCTCTGGGTTCAGTGCCGAATCTGCTCCCCTACAAAAGCATCTGTTGACCAACAAATTTGTTTTGTTAGAATAGTAGATTAAAGATGGGTATAGTAGTAGTGCCTATAGTGCCAGTACTCAGGAGTCTGAAGCAAGAAGTTCAAGGTCAAACCAGGAGTTCAAGGTCAGCCTGGGCAAGATAGTGAGATCGTATCTCAAAAAAAAAAAAAAAGAATGGTAGACTTATAAAGTATGCCTCAAACCTATTTCAAAAATAACATTTTTTTTCTAAAGAATAAAAAAAAGAAAAATTTATAATTATTTATGTTGATTTTCAGAATTTAAAAAATGATATCAGAAAATTTATTCTTATTATATTAATATACTTTAATCAGTTTTTATAGTATTCTGTTTAATATTAAGTCACTGGAGTTTTCTTTTTTATTAGAGCATTTATTAGCTATACATCAAAATTGGGTTCATTTTGACAACATCATACATGCATGGAATTTTATTTACTCCATTTCCGTTCCTGTTTCCCCTCCCTCTCCCTGTTCTGCTTACTCTATTCATTAATAATGATCTTCCTTTCACTCATTTATTATTCATTTTAATTGGTGCTTTCTACATATATATAAAGGTAAAATTTCCTGTGGTATATTTATAAATGCACATAATGTGATTTTGTTAAATTGATTCTGCATTTCCTCCCCTCCCCTTTCCTATCCCTCTTCACTCTCTTAATCTCCTATTCTACTGATCTTCCCTATATCTTTATGATATACAATCTTTCCCTTATTTTGCTCCAGTTTCACATATGAGAGAAAACATTTGCTCCTTGATTTTCTGAGACTGGCTTATTTCACTAGGCATGAAGTTCTCCATTTCCATCCATTTACCAGCAAATACCATAATTTTATTCTTTTTTATGGCTGAATAGAACTCCATTGTATGTATGCATTTTTCTAATTCACTCATCTATTGATTGTAATCTGGGCTGATTCCATAATCTGGCTATTGTGAATTGTGCTGCTATAAACATCGGAGTGGCTGTATTGGTAAAGCATGCTGATTTGAGTTCTTTTGGATAAATACAAAGAGATGGCATAGCTGGGTCATAAGGTTGTTCCATTCCTGGATTTTTTGAAGGGCCTTCATGTGGCTTTCCAGAATGGCTGTACTAGTCTGCAGTGCCACTAACAAGGTACAAGTGTACATTTTCCCCCACATTCTCATCAGTACTTATTGTTTGTATTTTTGATAATTGCCATAGTGACTGAAGTGAGATGAAGTCTTAATGTAATTTTGGTTTGCATTTCCCTGATTCTAGGGATGTTGATTTTTCATATATCTGTTGACCGTTTGTGTTTCTTCTTTTGGGAAATATCTGCTTAGTTCTTTTGCCCATTTATTGATTGAGTTATTTGTTGTTTTGGTGTTAAGTTTTCTGAGCTAATCAATTTTTGTAATATTCTGCTTAATATAGTGTCATTGGTATTTTTCTGAGGAATATATATTTTAATAAGGTCTTATTATGGTAAATTAATCTATAAGTGCTTGCAATCAACTTGAAGATTGCATTCTAAGGTTAATACATTTTAAAATTGTTATCACCTTAAGTTGCCTATTGTCTGAAAAAATAACTCTCTCTTTAGGTACTGAAGCACTTAGTGACCTCAAAACAAATTCTGCTAAACAGAATATATTTGCAATTTAATTTTTCTTGACTTTTCACCAATGAAATATTCAATTTTCAAATTGAACGTTTCAGTCCAATTATTTTCACAAGTACTGTATTTTTGTCTCTAGGGTATTTCAACATATGATTTTCTTTCTTCTTCTTCTTCTTCTTCTTCTTCTTTTTTTTTTTTTTGGTAGTGCTGGGGGTTGAACTCAGGGCCTTGCTCATGGACAGGCAAGTGCTCTGCCACAGAGCTACATCCACAGCCCTTTTTATTTTATTTTAAGCCTGGCTTCAAACTTTCCATCCTTCTGCCTCAGCCTTCACTGTGCCCTGTTCGACAAATGATTTTATAAGCAAAAACTCATTGAATAAAGGCCTTTATGAATCTTTTGAATGTCTTGCCAAGTGTAGATGCCCCCAAACTAAATATATACTTGCCCTGGATTGTTACCAAAAGATATTTCCCACAAGATATTCCAAAATACAACTGTTGAATTTCAAATTATACCTGAGGATTATCTGAGTTCTCTTTTCTAATTTATTCACTCTCTCTCTTGGGCTTTTGTAGGGATACATTTCAGTATCTTTCCATTTGCAAGTTTTATTACCAATAATAGCAAATTCATTAAAGCTTCAAAAGCTGAAGTATTTGGCATTCTAGTCAATAAATACTTTACATATTTCTAACATTTTGAATAACATGCAAACCAAATTTAGAATATTTATTTATAAAAATGCTCAATGTCATTGATAGGTTAATATATAAAGTTAATATATAAATTCAGAGGCTCAAACACTTCTAACATCCTATACCTATCAGGCAGGAAGGACAGAAAGAATGTGGCACCATGCTGGCCTAAGTGAGTGCTCAAGCCAGCTTTGTAGTTCAGCGACACTGTGCATTAGGTCGTATTTGTCCACTTTGTCAATTACAGCTTCTTTTCCCAGCTCGTCTGGACATGGCTATGAATTCTATGACCAGCTCACCACTTCTCAGTGCATTTCTGCTCACAGCTGGAAAATACTGTTTTTTATCTTGATGTTCTGTTCCACCAAAACTTGTTATTGTCACCATAAAAAATAATTTTACTTTCAATGTCCCATTTTTGAGTGGAATTTCCAGTTGCATTCCCAATAATATGAGGTGTAAAAAAATGAACATCTGAAAGCTCTACTTTGATACCATGAATTGGGTAAAATATATTGAGCCAACATTGCAATGAAATCTTTTTCTATTGAAGTAAATGATAACACTGGCCAGGCATGGTGGCACATACCTGTAATCCCAGCAAGCTCGGCAGGCTGAGGCAGGAGATTCACAAGTTCAAAGCCAGCATCAGCAACTTAGCTAGGCCCTAAGCAATTTGGCAAGACCCAGTCTCTAAATAACACATAAAAGGGCTGGGAATGTAGCTCAGTGGTTAAGCACCGGGTTCAATCCCTAGTACAAGGAAAAAAATAAAAAATAAAAGATAACACTGAATAAAATTGGCAGTTATTCTATTAATGGAGACAACATGTAGCATCTCTTGTTTTATTTATTCTATGTGCATAAGAATGCTTGGAATTAAAAATATCTTACGAGATACTTAAAAAAACCCAGTCACTTGATTTAAGCAAAAAATCAAGTTTCCAGAGTAAGAATGATAAGTAAATGCATTTTCTAAAGTTTTAATAGTTAACTTTTCTGCCAGCACATTCTTTTTTTTTTTTTTAGACAGCATCTGGTTAAGTTTTCCAGACTGGCCTAGGACTTGTGATCCTCCTTCCTCAGCCTTCCAAGTAGTTGGGATCACAGGTGTGTGCCACCATGTTTAAATTGGATTTTTAGTGCTTAATTTTTCTATGATATTCATTTTTATAGATCTCATTGCTATTAAAAGGAATCACTGCCATATAAATGTGTTATCAGTAAAATGAATAGTTGTAGATTTTAGACAGCAAAACCACCTTGTAAGAACTTCTTCTAGGCTTTCTCATGCATTTTATTTACACTAGGGTGTCCCCATGGCCCATGTTTCTCATTGACCCTGGCACTGGCTGTGGCCTAGCCTGCTGGCATACCAAGTGGCCAGCAGAGCAGCAGGTTCAAAAGAGTGAGTTAGCTATGTGTCATAAAGAAAGGGTCAGGAGAAGACAAAGTGTCTCCAGGAGTCTTTCAGATTTAATCACAGGTTAACGTGAGAACTCTGTTCACCTCACATGAGTGTCCCATACTATGAAGTGTGTGACATGGCAGAAGGTAGAAATTGAGTGTGGAAACCTCTTAACTCTACCCTAGCTTATTTGATTGTAACAATTACTACTGATAGATACTTCATTAAAAATTGAAAAATCCAGAATAAATGCTAAACCAGATGGCATATTAGACAATAGGCATAAACCAGGACTGTCCTACAAGCAAAACAGAACACAGAGATACCCTACTGATCAAGAACTCCTGTTTTGATCACCAGTATTCTAAGGTCTAGCCCTAAATCCTGGATACTTTTCAAAATATCTTCTATGAATGTACTTACAATGTGACATCAAATTGAATGAAATCTCCATGCCAGATTGAACTCTTTCACATTTTTTTAGATAAAACAAAGTAGTATTTAATGGGGGGGGGGTAGATTCTTATATAAGAATTATACAACACAACTTTGAATATTAAATTGAAAATTATAAATTTTTTAAAGCAAGCAGGAAGTCTCATTGTCTGTCTCCACCGTTTCTTCTGAGATATTGTTGCTGTTATAAATGCTTTTTACTTAAAACAGCTAAAATAAAAATAGCCATAGCCAGGCGCTGTGGTGTACACCCGTAATTCCAGCGGCTCAGGAGGCTGAGGCAGGAAGATCATGAGTTCAAAGCCAGCCTCAGCAAAAATGAGGTACTAAGCATCTCAGTGAGACCCTGTCTCTAAATAAATACAAAATAGGGTTGGGTATGTGGCTCAGTGGTCAAGTGCCCCTGAGTTCAATCTGGGGTACACACCTTAAAAATTAAAAAATAAAAAAAAATAATAAAAAATTTTAAAAATAGCATTAACATCGAATACTGGTGAGAATGTGGAGAGACCGGATTTCTGGTACAGCTGTTTTTAAAAAACATTTTGGCAGTTTCATGAAAGTAGTTGAACTCACAAGAATTTGTCCCAAAGAAATGAAAATGTATAGCAGGCACAGTGGCTCATGCCTGTAATCCCAGCAACTCTGGAGGCTGAGGAAGAGAATAGTGAATTTGAAGTCAACCTCAGCAATTTAACAAGGCTTTAAGTGACTTAATGAGACCTTGTCTCAAAATAAAAAACAAAAAGGTCAGGGATATAGTTCAGTATGCTGGGTTCAATCCCTGATATGAAGAAAAAGAAGAAAAAGGAGAAGGAGAAGAAGAAAAGGAGGGGGGAGAGAAGGGAAGAAGAAGGAGGAGGAGGAGGAGGAGAAATGAAAACTTACATACAAACGAAAACAGGCACACAAACGTTCAGATTAGCTTTATTTTTTTTTTAAGAGAGAGTGTGTGTGAGAGAGAGAGAGAGAGAATTTTTTAACACTTATTTTTTAGTTTTCAGCCGACACAACATCTTTGTTTGTATGTGGTGCTGAGGATCGAACCCGGGCCGCACGCATGCCAGGCCAGCGCGCTACCGCTTGAGCCACATCCCCAGCCCCCAGATTAGCTTTATTTTTAATAACTCCAAATCAGAAACAGCTATCACATCTTTCAATGGGTGAATGCTTAAACAAACAATGGCAGAGCCCTACCACAGAATACTATTCATCAAGAAAAAGCCATGAACTATTAATCCATGCAACAACTTGGATGATCTCAAGGATTTATGCTATTAAAAAGTTAATCTCAAAAAATCACATACATCAGGATTCCAGTCTTATGATACTTTCAAAAAGACAAAATGGTAGATATGTAGAACATATTGACGATCATCATGGGTTACAGACAGAGGCGAGGATTATAAAGACGTAATGTTAGGGGCTACCTGTAATCCCAGCTACATGGAAGGCTGAAGTAGGAGGATCACATGTTAGAGGCCAGCCTCAATTTATCAAGACCCTGTATCAAACAACAACAACAACAAAACAAACTGAAAAAGGGCTGGGGAGGGGGATGAACTTAAATGGTAGAGTGCCCCTGGGTTCAATGCCTAGTACCACCACCAAAAAAAAAAAAAAAAAAAGATCAAAGGGTCCACAGGACTCTGCATACTATTTTTTTTTTCAGTCTTGTGTCAATTCATATTTTTCAGATGAAATGTTAAACATAAATGCCTGGGCCACTTTTATATTATATCTTTGTTATGATCTCTACTTGCCTGAAGAGAAGAAGTAATGATGAAATTATTTCAAATTTCAATGATTTTCTTTCTTTTTTCCTATATTTCCTCTTTGTTCTGTGATGAGCATATATTATTAACATAGTAATTATGGTAATATTGAGGAATTAAAGATTAACTACTAATGTCAAGGTTAATTAAGAAAGGGCTGAAGGAAAGAATAAGTACTCAAAAGTACTAGACAGAGCTCAGAGTACACAGAAAGAGAGAGAGGCTGAAGTTCAATGCCCAATAATAGGAGGTCCTCTCCTTAAGCAAGGGCACATAACTGGAATCTGTCAAAGAAAAGACTGATGTTCTCCAAATGTGAGAGAACACTAGGTCAGAACAGTTTAGACAAAGGCTTTAAATGACCAACTGTCTCATCTGGTCCCTGGAATAAACCTTGGGTCACTAAATTTACAGAATTGATAAACCGAGATTATGTCAGGTCGGAGGTGGCTTTGTATGCTGGGTTCAGTATGAAGAGCTGACTAGGTCTGAGATGCTAAGGCCCTAGTGGGTGTGGGTGCCCTAAGAGGAAATTTCCTAGTCTAAAGAAGAGAAATTCCATCTCTCACAAAACAGAGCTGTGAAAGGTTCAAAAGCGAGTTGAGGCCAGGCACGGTGGTGCTTCCCGTAATCCCAGCAACTCTGGAGGCTGAAGCAGCCAGATGACGAATTCAAGGCCAGCCTCAGCGACTTGGTGAAGTACTAAGTGACTTAGCGGAACCCTGTCTCAAAATACAAGCTAAAAAATAAAAAGGGTTGGGGATGTGGCTCAGTGAGTAAGCGCCCCTGGGTTCAATTCCTAGTAAATCCCGCCCCGCAACACACACACATACAAAGTGAGTTGAGGGCACCTTGGAGTAAATCATTATCTTATTCCTAAAGGTCAAGTTTAGCCTGTCACAGGGAGAAGGGAGATTGGACTCTGCTGGACCTCACTAACACGTTATGTCCACCAAAGAGTTCCTTTAGCTCTGTGCTCACTCATGCTTCCCCTACCACTGATCTGTGCCTCTCTGTGTGTCTTCCTGGATGTCCAGGTACTCATTACACATACCAAGTGCGGGGTGTGCTTCTCCATTATTCTCCGGCGTCAACTGCACAGGCACATTTCAATGCCTGCCATTCCTCTTATGGTAATTGTTATTATGTAAACAATCTAATTTGAGCGCTAATACATGTAATTTCAACTGAACTGACAGTAATGAATCTCAAGTGTGCTGTTCCCTGATGTGCTTCTTTCCCAGGTGAGGGGCAGCCAGCATGAGCATCCCCATGCTCTGGCCAGATGGAGTCTGGGGATCATAGGGGTATTGGCTGGGGTCTTTGAAAGAGTATTTATGTCTTCAAAATTGGTACCCCTTTCCTTCATGTAACTTTGAGTGGCAATTCTAATAAAATATTTAATCTGTCCTAATGGAGAAGTAGTATATTGTAATTTTAGAGCAGAGTTACAGATTTTAGAATAATTTTTGATGTCTCTTTGGGACATTTTTATAGTTGAACAATTATTTTCCAGGGTCATGGTTTTCTGTGAGCTTATCTAATTTTTTTAGATAAAAAAAAAAACTGTGTGTTTTCAGTTTTCTTTAACGGTCTGTCCCTCAACTGAGTCGCATCTTCTGGTTCCAACCTTTAAATTTTACGTGGAGGAAAAACTGAGGCCATAGAAATAGCCGGACTTGTCCTTGTCCTTGCAATGCCCTTTCCTCCAGGCCATCCCCTTTACTGAGGCACTGCCTTTCTAAGGTGCAGGACTCCAGAGTCCCCTGGACCTATTGCTAAGAGCCCTATCTGGCCAGTCCGAAGCGATATAACTTTGAAGCTGCAAGGAATGATGCTAGTCATCCAATCCATTCAATTCTTTTATTGCCAGAAAATGTTTTAGGTACTTAGGATACAGAAATGAACAAAACCTTGTTGTTACAAAGCCTTGGAGTAACAGTGAAAGTGAATACACAGAACTTACTGTGTCCCTAGTGCTATTTTAAACAACATGTATTAACTATTCTGTCCTCATAACCTGGTGAGGTAAGTACAATCATTAACCTCATTTTGCAGGTGAATGAACTAAGGAACAGGAAAAAAAAATAAGTAACTAGGGCTGGGGATGTAGTTCACTGGTAAATACATGCTTCCCATGCACAAGGCCCTGGGTTCCACCCCAGCACACACACACACACACACACCTTGCTCAAGATCATGGGACTAGTAAATGACCAATCCAGGAGCTACCTTTGACCATTTGGCTTTGACCTCTTGCTTTTAACTATTTGATTGCCTGATTCATAGTGACAGTAAAGCTACTGTTTTCTCTCTTTATTTTCTTTAAGTAGAACAATGCTTCCTTTTTGAAAAAATAAGCTTCTGTGTGGAGTACCAAAAAATAAAATATTAAAAGTAGACCAATTCTTGATGAAGAAGGTGAGGATGGAGCAGAAGAACAATAGTGAGTCCACAGAGATCACTTGGAGGGGACAGAAGCTGAGCCAAGAGACACTTGCTCCCAAATGCTCTCGCTCCTCTCCTCAGTCCACATAGTCCCTTGTGCTCTACAGCAAGGCTCTAGAACTGGCGGGAAAGCAAGAAAACCTGGAGAACAATGTGTCTAGGTCAGTGCTGAGGGAAGAGGGCTCAGTCTGAGCAGAATGTCTGTTTTGGGGCAGTCTCCTATCTTTGAGAATAACGTGCCAGTTTTCTGTGACCAATGGGACAGGGTCTAATAGAGGGCAGAGGGGCATGTTGAAGACATATTGAAAACTTGGGGCTTTGATTCCTCCTGTACTTCCTTTTCTTGCTTCCTGTCTTGAATGCACCATGGAGCTGCAGACAATGTCAGAAAGAAGCCATAGTGGCTGGGAATGTGGCTTAGTGGTAGAGCGCTTGCCTGGCATGCATGAGGCACTGGGTTCGATCCTCAGCACCACATAAAAATAAAATAAAGGTATTGTGTCCACCTAAAACTAAAATAAATAAATAAATATTTTTTAAAATGGTGAAGCCTGATTTAAAAAAAGAAAGAAGCCATAAATATCTATCTATCTACATACATATGTATATCTAGAGCTATATCTAGATACATACACGAACTATATATATACATACATAGATCTAGATCTGTGTGTGTATGTGTGTGTATGTATGTGTGTATATATATATATATATATATATATATATATATATATACATGTATATACACACACACATATGCTTAAGCATCCACTGAGCTTAAGATCCTGCAGATTTTTCAATGACTGCTGTGGTAGTATTCAGGAAATTGCCTTCTAGTGGCATCTTTTTTTAATTGTTTCCTTAAAAAAGAGAAAGAAAGAAAGAAAGAAAGAAAGAAAGAAAGAAAGAAAGAAAGCCAGGCACAGTGCTCATGCCTGTAATCCCAGTGGCTCAGAAGGCTGAGGCAGGGGGATTGCAAGTTCAAAGCCAGCCTCAGAAACTTAGGAAGACTCTGTCTCAAAATAAAAAAAAATAAAAAGGGGTGGGGATGTGGCTTAGTGGTTAAGCACCCCTGGGTTCAATTTCTGGTACAAAAATAAATAAACAGACAGATAAACAAATAAATAAATAAATAAATACCACTGTTATGGTTTAGATATTAGGTATTCCCCAAAAACTCATGTGTGAGACATTGCAAGAACATTCAGAGGTGGTGAAATAATGGGGTTATGAGAGCCTTAACCGGATCAATGAACTGATTCCCAGATGAGGATTAACTGGTAACTGAAGGCAGGTAGTGTGGCTGGAGGAGGAGGGCACTGGGGTTATGCCTTTGGAGTATATATTTTGAATCTGGCAAGTAGAGTCTCTCTCTGCTTCCTGGTGTAATGCGTTGAGCTGCTTTCCTCCACCACACTCTTCCATCATGAAGTTCTGCCTCACCTAGACCCCGAGGAATGGAGTCTGCCATCTATGGACTAAGACCTCTGAAACTGTGAGCCCCCACATAAACTTTTCCTCTTCTAAAATTGTTCTTGTCAGGTCTTTTAGTCCCAGCAGCAAAAAAGCTGACTAAAATAACCATCCTTCGTCCTACCCCAAAAGTCTGTCCAAGGGATGGGGACGTAGCTCAGTGGTAGAGAACTTCCTTGCCTAAAATGCTTGATATCATAGGTTCAATCCCCAGCATCACAAAAAAAAAAAAAAAAAGAGAGAGAGAGTGAAACTTCAGGGCTATGTCCAAGCTGTTTGGTTTCAGAAAGTCCTGGAGTGGAGCAGTCTAGGAAGTCATTTTGTTAAGCCTTGATCTTGAACTACAGCCATTCCCAGCTTTTGGCAGTCAGCTGATGATTTGGAGATTAGTTTCTCAAGGCCAGCCTGGGGGTGGCTCCCCCACCTCTACTTCCTAGTTCCTTACCACTGATCTTTGCTTTGAATTGTTAATCTCCTCTCTGAAGGCTCACCTAATTTTGTTAGCAGGTCTGACACTGGTTTCTTACACCAACTAAATGCCAAGCACTGTGCTAGCCAGGGGAGAGACGAAGGTTAAAAGGTCCTTTTTCTAACCTCCAGGTTCTCAAAGTCTAAGTGGAGACAGGCCAACACATCATGACCACAGAAAGAGCCTATAGGGGGGTCAGGAAAGAAGAAAAGCAATTCCAAGAGCTTTGGGAGGAATTGGGCTTTTTTTAAGGGTACTGGGTTGTGTCACCAAAAGAGAGAGGCACTGGTTTCCTATTCCTACTTTTCTAACTTTTGGGCATGTGAAGTATTTGGTTTAGAATTTAGTTTTTTGCTTGCTTTGAATTTTTATCAAAACCCCCTGGAGAATAAATGTGGATTTTTGTTTGTTTTGTTTGGGGGCTGGGGATCCACCCCACTTCTTCAAATATGCTAGGCAAGTGCTCTATCATTAAGCTACATCCTAAGCTGGAATAAGTGCCTTTCTTTTTTTTTTTCTTTTTCTTTTCTTTTTTATTAGGTGGAGGGTCTGGCTATGTTGCCCAGGATGGCCTCATCCTCCTGAGCTCAAGCAATCCTCCTGCCTCAGCCTCCTGAGTGGCTGAGGACTTTTTTAAATGTCAACTTTCCTCTTTCCCCTTCCAATTCACCCTTTTCCAGTGAGCACTACTTAATGGAAACCGAATTGAATAATGAAAGGTCAAAATGGGAAATAAAAGTTGGAAAGTAGGTGAGATCCTAGTATTAGGCTAAGAAGTCCAAACTTTACTTGATAGCAGAAATGTCAGTGTGTTGTGGACAAGAAGTAAGGAGAAAAGTCAGAGTTAGAGATATGGGTTCATCACCAGCTTGATAATGAATTCATTGAAAGCAGCTAAATGGTAGATGGGAGAATCAGAACAACAACAAAATCCCTGAGAGTTACAGCTAAGAGTTTTGAGGACACCACAATTAGATAATGGAATCAGAAAGGCTTAACTTATGAAAACTTATCAAAGCTTTAGCTTTCTCATCTGTATGGATATTAATTGCTCACTTTGCCCAGTATAGTGGCTTATAAGCGTAGATACTTATAATCCCAGCTATTCAGGAGGCTGAGGCAGAAAAATCACAAGTTTAAAGCCAGCCTCAACAATTTAGCGAGGCTCTAAGCAATTTAGCGAGATCCTGTCTCTAACACATAAAAAGGGCTGGGGATATGACTCAGTGGTTTTAATCCAGTGCCCTTGGATTAAATCCCTGGTACTGTTGTAGGGACAAACGAAGCAAGGCACCGAAGATAGCAGGAAACAGTTTTATTTGGCTGAAGCCAGGTTCAGAGGGTACAGCCTTAGCTGTAATCAATCAATCCCCTGAACCCTGAGTTCAGGGAGTTTCAGAGTTTTATACCCAGCATGTAATGGGAGGGGTTCAGAAGTTCACAGTCTGTAGAACTTCACATAAAAGCAGCTTTTCCTCTCACTGTTCTGGGCATGTTAACTCTTCAAGGACAACACCTGAGAAGGGGGGAGCTTTTCCTCCCCTTTCTTTTTTCCCCCTGCCAGCTGTTACCATGGAGTCCAGTTGGTAACTTATCTTAAAAATGTACACATCCCTGTGAAGCCCAGCTCAAGGCCAGAGGCCTTCAAAGTACTATACTGGATATGTTTGTGAAAAACTAGTAAGAGGTGTCCAGCACCTGGAGTGCTGGTATCTTCTCGGCCAGTGGCCAAGTAAGCAGGGTGACATGAAAATAGGAAGTTTATCTACAATGGACTCTTTTGCTGACAGTCCTAAGATCAGTCATGGTGAAGAGGGCTTTTCTGTGGAGAAAGAGGGTGCCACTTCAATTCCCCCCTTTAATGATGCTCCCCATAATTTGATCCTTTAAATTTAAGAGCATCATTACTATTATCTTGGCTTAAAGCCTTATCGAATGTCAAAACCTTAGTTGTTGTCATCCTTTCAACAGCAGTTTTCTTTAGTGGACCCAATAGTTTTAATGCACAGAGGAGCCAAACATGGGACAGGTTAACAGTAGAATACCCATTACACCAGTTAAGCTTTTAAATCTACCAAGAGTTGAAAACCGTCTCTCAAAAGCATGATTGGGACCCAAACTTTAATGCCCTTTGAGGTATGAACTAACACATGCTAGTTCTCTTGTGTTGTTGGCTATATTCTTAACTGCTTGTTTATTGTCACCCATTTGGATGTAACAATCTGAGCTGTTGAACTCTCCGCATATTTCTTTTTCCTCAACCAGAAGGTAATCTCATGCCAAGTGGTTTTGATAGTTAGCCACTCGAATCTGATCTGTTGTGTGGCCAGGAGGTCAGAGGTTATGGCAGTCTGATTAATAATAATTTTTAGTACAGCTTGTAAGTGAATAATTCTGTTTAACATGTAAATAGGAGTGCTATAACTCCAACTGCCATTTTGTGCCCAGGTAGCAGGACCATAAGTGGCAATAATCCTCTAGGGTGGCCAGTTACCTTCACCCCAAGATTGGTGACCTCCTAAATCAATTTTCTTTCCATGGACCTCTTTTTCCTTTCCAAACAGTCATCCATCTATAGCTTTCCTCTATAGGTCCTAAATATATGTTTTATCACCTCTTGGTTATAGTGGATTGCCTTGACACATGGTTCACATGATCTCCATGGTTGGAATAGGAGTAGAACAGAACGTCTTAAGGTTATCAAAGGAAACCAAACTAAATAATAGACTAACATTTTGGTTAGCATGGGTTAAACAGCATAAATTAACAAAGCCAAACTAATAACACCCAACAAATCCTAGAAAACTTATATAAAGCAAGATAAAAAGTATAAGTGAAATTTCGTTACCCAGAGTCCAGTCAGTAGGATTTACTGTTATCAAACCAGTAGCAAAAATCAAACATAGAATTACATATATATCTAAAGCAAGGGGTGGAAATGCATTACAGTATAAGAACTATCTCAGAGGTTGAAAGAGTTCATTAGTCCTGGTGGGAAGTTTATCTTTCACCATGCATTGATCAGCCAGTCCCTCCTGTGTGGCTGAAACAGGGCTGTAGTCTCCTCAAGCTTTGGCCGTGCGTAGACCAGTCAGCTTCCGGAGTGACTGGAGCAGGGCTGTTGTCCTTCTGATCCTCAAGCTTCTCCGATGCTCCTTTTTCTTCAGGATGGTCAGCTTCAAGGGCATAGCAGCATCTGGAGAGCACTCCCAGTCCTCAGCTGCAGGCGTGAGTCTGGTGTAGCGAATCCAGGGACCTATCTCTGCAAAATTTACTGCAGTTGGGGTGGATAAAACAACAATGAAAGGGCCCTTCCAAAGAAGTTCAGGGGTTGAATATTTCATTCTTTGACTCAGACTCAATCTCCAGGCTTTAAGGAGTGTGCACCTGGGTCAAACTTACTGGCAATCTTTCTCTAACCCATTGGTTGAGAACCTGTAAAGTTTTCCCTAAGACCTGAAGCTGTTGTCTCAGGGTGAATTTTCTTATCTCTCTTAAGTCTCCCTGTAGTTCCCTAATAAGGGGGGGCCTCCCATATATTATCTCAAAAGAAAAGAATCCAGTCCTCCTAGTGGGAATGGATCTAATCCTCAGCAGTGTAATAGGGAGAAGTTCATCACAATGTAAGTGAGTCTCCTGACACAGCTTACCCAATTGAGCCTTAAAGTCCTGTTCATCCTTTGAACTTTACCAGAACTCTGCAGCCTATAGACAGTATGTAACTTTCATCTGATATTTAAACTCTTGGTTAGTAATCGTATCACTTCTGCCCCAAAGCTGGCCCATTGTTTGAGCCAATAATTATTGGGACACCAAATCTGGGAATAATTTCCCAGAGAAGCATCCTAGTATCTCCCTAGCCTTTTCAGTGCCGGTAGGAAAGGCTTCCACCCGTCAGAGTATGAACACATAAAAAACAAAAGTTACTTATAGCCCCATGAGCGTGGCAGTTCAGTGAAGTTTACTTCCAAGTCTTCAAAAGGTGCTCCTCCTATAGTTTGGATTCCTGGTGGGAGCTTTGGCCCCTGACAAGGATTGTTGTGAGCACAAACCTCACATTGTTTGCAGATCATCCAGGTGTTGCTTGTGAGCCAGGGGACATAGAAATGTCGGCTCAGAACTGTCTCAAGTGCTGTATGTCCAACATGTTTTCCTGCGAAACTGTCTTGATAAAGGCTGGGGCTGAATCTCTGGGATGGCTCTTCCGGCCATCAGAAAATCTTCACCATCCACCTGGGAGAAAATTTCCTTTTTCAGTCTTAAATCACTTACTTTCATGTTGGGAGTATGTTGGCTCCCTTTCTGTTAGCTAGTTGGCCAGGCAGAAGGGCAGCATTTAAACCTGGGACTGGATTTTCTTCCCATTTCTTGCAGACAGCTAACCTGGCCTCTCTGTCAGCTCTCCGGTTGCCCTGAGAAACCACAGTATTTCCCTTTCGATGACCTTGGCAATCTATAATCACAACTTTCCTGGGAGCCCACAGTGCATCCAAAAGTTCAAGAATTTCTTGCCCATACATCATGCCCCCCCTTTTTTTCCTCTCCTGAGTTAATTAGCCTACATAAGGCTCTATGAACATGAAGGGTAGCAAACGCATATTTTGAATCTATGTAAATATCCATACAGACTCCTGCTGTCAACTGAGGTGCTTGAGTCAAAGCAATAAGTCTTACTTTTTGTGCTGAAGTTCCCTGAGGCAGAGGTTCTGCCTCGACAGTAGAGTCCAGAGTGACCATTACCTCATCTTTTATAAAACTGCTTCCGTCTGTGAAGTACTCTTCATCAGCATCCTTGAGAGGCTGGTCTGTTAGGTCTGGTCTGCTGGAGGACACTTCATCCATGACCTCAACACATTTGTGATCAGGTTTTCCAGGTCCAATGGGCAGCAAAGTTGCTGGGTTTAGAGTTCTGACGACCTCAATGCGGATACATGGGTTTTCACATAACATGCCCTGATATTTGGCCATTCTTTCATTAGTCAACCAATAGTGTCCTTTATATTTTAACAATGTCAAAATTGAATGAGGAACTCTGACAACCAGTTCTTGTCCCATGGCCAGTTTAACAGCTTCTAACATCAGAAAAGCTGTGGCTGCAAGAGTTCATAAACAAGGTGGGCAGCCCTGGGCTACAGAGTCCAGCTGTTTGGACAAATAGGCCATTGGACGGTGCCATGTCCCCAGCATCTGAGTCAAAACTCCTATAGGTACTCCAGACCAATCATGGACATACAGAAAGAAAGGCTTTGTGAGGTCAGGGAGCCATAATCCAGGTGCACAGGTGAGTGCTTATTTAATGTCCTCAAAGGCTTTTTGCTTAGTTGACCCCCATATAAGAGGATCCCATTTTCCCCCCTTTGTGGCTTCATAGAGGGCTTTTGTCATAACTGAAAGTTGGGGATCCATACATGTCTGAACCTAGTAGCCCCCAAGAATTATCTAGTCTGATGGCAGGTTGAAGGACTGGAATTGAGCAGATCTCCTGTTTCTTTTGAGGCCCAGTTGCTATTGTCTGTTCTGTTGCCAAGTCAGATGGTAACCAAAGTATTTGACCTTTTTCTTGGTACATATGGGCTTTTAAGTCAGAGTCCAGTGCTGTCCCAAGGATGGTATACTTAAGCCCCTGGGAGGAACTGTCATTTAGGGAAGGGAGGCGTACATAGAGTGTCTGGTGCTTTAAGATGCAGGAATTTTTTTGCTATCTCCCAGTGCAGGATCTTGGCTGCTGGGGTTCTCCAACTCTTAAATCTGACATAAATCTTAGCAGAGACTGATGACCTGGGACATCATTTGTATAAAAGGCACCTATGTCAATCTGGCCGTGGGTCATCTGCCAAGGTTGGAGGGCAGCAGTGCGGTTCCGTGCAGGTCCCAGTGTGGCAGCCACATTGTGCCTATCTAGGTGTTTCTCCTTGTCTGTGTGGCTTTTCTCCTCTTGTCAGGTGGGAGCCTGCTCTAATTGTCTATAGTAGCTGCCCGCTTGTGTTTTTGTTCAGTATACCTGGGTGCATGGGGCTCTGTGGCCCTTTCTGCTGGTGGCTCACAGCGTGTGGCTTGGAGCCAGGGTGGCATGTCCTTTTGGAGTGAGCCATAGATGAGCATCCTATGGCTCACTACTGGCTGTTAACATGAATATATTCCTGGTTCATTTGGAGGCTTGCAGCAGTTGAGCCCTCCTGAGGTGCTGGGTCCTGTGCATCTGATGCAGTTCTGTGTGTCTATGGGACCCCTGCCATATTTGTCAGTCACCCACTTCCAAGCAAGTGGGAAGAAAAGAAACTGAAAGGAGGGGCTGGGGGAAAACATTCATTCCTTCTTTGTTCAAGGCTTAGCATTTGAGCATGGCAGTGGGTGCTTGCCTGCTGGGGCCACTGGAGGCTTCCCATTTTATCTGGCCACGCTTTTTTTTTTCCTTATAAACATTTGGACCATTGGCTTTGTTCTAGTGAGACCCCCCCTTTGAGTGTCCTCTGAGTTTGTGGTGAGGGCAGCTGTAAGAAGATCCATCCTCCACTTCATCTTTTTGGTCTGCCTATCTTTGAGTCTCTGGATCTCGATTGACGAAAACTGTGGTGGCCACCTTAATCAGCTCACTGGCACACTTCTCAGTAAAGCCCTCTAGGATTGTAAATTTTGGCAAATGGCTCTTTGAGCCTGTCCCACAAAGGCTGCACTGATCACCTGTTGCTTGTGCCTGTGCATTTCTTCACTGATAAACTTGCATTGTGGCTGCTACACTTGTATGGTGCCCTTCCTCCCCGGGGAACCTCTGCGCAAGGAGAGGGGCGACAGAGGCGGTGGCCTAGACATTTAGCTCTGAGTCAGTTGGGCACATCTCTTTTGATCATTGCTGCCAGTTTCAGAGGGGCCTTAGGCAGATGTGGGGCCGAGAAAATGTTCAGGGCTATGGAGGGTGCGAGAGGGAGATGCTGGAGCAGCAGGAGGCTTATCTCGGCTCTGTTTGTCTGCAGATGTGCTCGGCTTAGGCTGGGGCTCAGGGTTCGCTCCAATTCCTTCTAACTCTTGGGCACAGACAGTGTGTTTTGTTCTCTTTTTTCCTATTCTTTTAGACTTTCTATGAGGGCTTCTTGACATCTCTTTATCTTTAGACCTTCTTTTTGGGGCCCATCCTAGGTCTGGATAATGGGCTGCATCAGATCAGTCATGGTCCAGGGTTTCTCCATGTAGGAGGGAGTATGATCTTTCCAGCTTATGAGAAAGGCTGGCACACAAAACTGCCTTGTCTCCCTCAGACATTTCCCTTCCCTGGTCAACATGGGTATGTCTTTTAGTCCCTTGCAGGGGCATCTGGAGAGTTCTCATCTGAGTTGTGGCTCTGGTCTCAGGACAAATCTTCCACCTTCATCTTTGGAGGCGAAAGAGTCTTTGGACCTAGGAAGCCTTTGGCTCTGAGGCCATCACAGAGGAAGGAATAGCTAGTATTGGGGGGCCATCATTTGTTGCCTCTGAGGACAAGGGGGCTAGGGGACAGTCTGTTGTCCCAGTGGTCTTGGCAAAGTTGGTCTTGGGTCCTCTTCTGGCTCAAGGGGAAAACTGTTCCCTTTCCAGTCTTTCCTAGTCAGGTTTTCTGTTTAGCTGCTTTCCACTGGGTCTTAGAGACCACTATGCTCCTGGCTAACCTCAGCTTGGACTGACCATCTAGACAGGCTCTCAACCAAGGGGACTGTTTCTGTACTATCTCTTGATAGTAATCAATGTAAGAGAAATGGTTCAGGGGTTCCAACAACAATCAAAGGACCTCAGCAATGACTCTCTCATCTAAAGATCCTTCTGGTGGGCAGCCCACATTTTGGGTGAGCAACTCTAATTCACAGAGTATGCAACCTTTGTGGAGTGAGTTTCACCCCACTGTAACCAGGAAAACCTTCCTAAAGGAAGGTTTTTTCTCACACACATTTCAGAAGGCTCAGTTTCCTTAGGTGCCTCCCATGTTCCACCCTGCATCGGTGTCACACACTTAGAACAAAACACACTTAGGACAAGACTGGCTTCTTCCATCTCTGGCCGCTCCCCTCATGGGGACTTAGGGCCCTCTTAGCCTTGCGGGTCGGTATCAACCCCCGACCTGGAGCTTTCACCTGGATGTTGGTTGGTGAAATTCCGCCATAGACTGTATGAGGTGCCACGGAACCGCGGATCAGGACTCTGCACTCGCTTCGGCCCCCGGGTTGGGTCAGAACCCTTCCCTTTGTCCGTTTCATTCACACACTTTCACACACTTTCACACAGACATGTCCAGGACAGAATTTCTATACTGCCCAAATTCCAACAATTCCAAACCAAACAGAAAAGGGAGTCACAGTTTCGCCTCTGCTCGCTGACCCCGAACAGAGACTACTCGGGCGACTCCTCGGGTCCGTTTCAGCTCCAACCACTTTGGAGGGTACTCGGGACCCAACAGAGGTTGATCAAGCCTCTCTTCCATCCACTTAGGCCTCGAAGGGGAAGTCAGGTGGGCTATAAAACAAACGGACCCGGGTCTTACCTGTTCAGATGGGCGGTGCTCCAAAACCCTAATTCTGGTCCCTGCTGCCTGTGGGTTCTGTTGTGCTCCGGGGTGGCAACCCCAGGGCGCTGGGTGAGTCGATCCTCCTTCAGGCTAAGAGTGGCCTGGGCGCGCCAAGGGGACCGCTGTCCCCTATCGCCCCAGGGAAGCCGTTCCCCGGAGACAAGAGAGGCAGAACAGCCTTCCTTACCTCCTCTGTCCCATCTGGGTCGCCAAAAATGTAGGGACAAACGAGGCAAGGCACCGAAGATAGCAGGAAACAGTTTTATTTGGCTGCAGCCAGGTTCAGAGGGTACAGCCTTTGCTGTAATCAATCAATCCCCTGAACCCCGAGTTCAGGGAGTTTCAGAGTTTTATACCCAGCATGTAATGGGAGGGGCTCAGAAGTTCACAGTCCGCAGAAGTTCACATAAAAGCAGCTTTTTCTTTCACTGTTCTGGGCAAGTTAACTCTTCAAGGACAACACCTGAGAAGGGGAGAGCTTTTCCTCCCTTTTCTTTTTTCCCCCTGCCAGCTGTTGGAGGCCAATTGTAACTTATCTTAAAAATGTAGACATCCCTGTGAAGACCAGCTCAAGGCCAGAGGCCTTGTTTGCACATTTCTTCAACGTACTATACTGGATATGTTTGTGAAAAACTAGTAAGGGGGTGTCCAGCACCTGGAGTGCTGGTATCTTCTCGGCCAGTGGCCAAGTAAGCAGGGTGACATGAAAATAGGAAGTTTATCTACAATGGACTCTTTTGCTGACAGTCCTAAAATCAGCCATGGTGAAGAGGGCTTTTCTGTGGAGAAAGAGGGTGCCACTTCAGTACCAAAGAAAAAAAATTTTTTTTTTTTTTTAATGTGCTGGTGGGTGTAGTTGAGTGATAGAGTGTGTCCTAGAATGAACGAGGCCCTTGGCTCAATCCCTGGTACCACAAAAATAAATAAATAAATAAATATCTGCTGCTGGGAGGATTCATTGAAATAATGCAAGAAAGTGCTTAGTGAAGCCAGATTTAAAGTTGGGTAGTCAGTGTAGTTAGGTAAATCGGGTCTAATATCCAGTGAAATCTAAAATGGAGGCCATGAGAATGAATTCCAGAAAAGTTGAGCAACTCTTGAAATGTTAATGAAGTCCAGGAAACAGCCCCAGCAGATTTGAAGATAGCCCATCCCAAAGAAATGTTAATGAACAGCAAACTTGAAGATGCTGCCTCAGGAGTCCTTCCTGCCCAGATTACTTCTTTGGCCCACCTGTGTCCCACCCCTCCGGCCTTCCCACCTACATTCCAACACCAAAAACTATGAAAAGGGGAAACAACTGCACTTCCACGGATTCCATCTCTTGGGTCCCCTTTTTCCTCTGGGAGAAGTCTTTTCTGCTGTCCTTTAATAAACTTCTAATTTTCCACTCTGACCTTGCCTTGGCGTGCTTCTCTGGTGTTACTCTTCAACATTGGGGAAGCAAGGACTCTTCACCGGTCAACAACGGTAACATTAGTACATTAACTGGTACCGAGCACTTAATAAATATTACTCTTCACCATTATTACTAGAAAACAGTGACCTTTATTTATTTCTTTTTTATATTGGTATAAGATCAACTGATATAAAGATACTGATTTTTAATATATGCATCAATGATTTGTTGCCCAGTAACAATGATTTTCTAAGTGAAAAACTCATTTTGGTGTTTGCCTTTTAATTAAAATGGGTATTTCAGCATTTTAAAATTCATTTTTGAAGGCACTTCCTACAGAGCTACAGCATCTCAGACACAGCAGGGGATACTACCATTTTTAAAAAGACAGCTAACAATTAATGCCATAATTTTATATTTACCCTGCTAATTATGGTTAAGACAAACCCCAGCTTGTCCACAACTGTGCAAACAAACAAAGAAGCTTAGCACCAAGAGGCAAGTTACTTGCAAATTTGCATATTAATTACTGTTTACCGCCTTTGCCCTTGCGGCTGATTACTTCTGACAAAGAGCACGACATATACAGTGACTTGGATTGTCTGATAGACAGGAGACAACCTGAAATGCAGCCCTCCAATCTGTGAGCAGGCAAGAAGGCCACTATGCTGACTAGTGGTGACATGACCACAGGGAATGGTCCACGCCTCCAGCTCTGGAAATCATTATGTGAATAGCCATAAAAATTTCTGTGATGCATTTTAATAAAGAACAACAGACAACAAAGATGGTCCTAGAGATTCTTGCACAGATAAGATCTTCGTTGCTTTGATGTATTTTGGAGTAATAATATTCCACATTGCAATACAATGTGAAAAATATATATATATATACACACACGCACATTTACGTATGTGTATATATATATATATACACACACGCACATTTACATATGTGTATATATATATATATACACACACACTTAAAAATATGTATATATATACACACATATATATGTGTATGTGTGTATATATATATATATATATTTTTTTTTTTTTTCTCTTTGAGAGGCTACTTGCATATGCAGTTCAACTGTGACCACTGTGCCCAGGATCAAAAAGCTTGAGTCTACTTGCTTTTTTCAGTCCAGGTGCCAATTCCCAGGAAAACCCATTACCCTGTGAGGAGCCACCAATAACCCAATCCTCAGATTCAACCTGGAGGTGCAGGACTGATTGGGATGCTCATATGTCTAGCTAGGGAGCCTAGGGTATTTTAGAGAATTTTAACTTGGTTGTAATTGGAGACAAAAATCACATTAGTTGATTTAAAGACACCAACCCTGAAAGAAACTCTTTGTGCTCACAATCCTGAGAAAGCAAACACAGCTTTCTCTATAGAGACAAAGTGCTGTCCAGCCAAACCCTTGATGGAAGCAATAGGCCAATCAATAGGAAAATTTTAATCCTGACATAATACATTATGCATGATAATCTTCAGAATGTGAAAGCCACTTAAAGGCAATCATCTGAAAAAGCAATGGCTGGTTTATAAGGAGACTACAGCTTCTTGTAGTTCTGTGGAAATGTTTAGCATATAGAAACAGAATAGCTCCTCTGTTTTTAATCTTTGAAATAAGGAAACAATTACTTTCACCAATTGTCTCAATAGTTTCTGCTTGGAGAAATTCATAGTAATATAATTAATGATAATAATAATAATAATAGCAGCTAAAGTTATGAGGTATTTAATTTGTGCCAGGCCCTTGATGTGCATGATTTCATTTAATCCTCTTGATGAGGGAAGTGATATTTTTTTATCCTCATTAAAAACAGTTGAGGGGACTAAAGCTCGTGGAGACTATGAAACTCACTCAGGATCACAAAGGTAGAAAGTGATAGAGCTGGAATTTAAACCCAGGGAATCTGACTCTGACCACCATGCTGTGCTACTTCTCATTTAGACATTAAGAAACTGTGGTTTTGTTTCCAAATATGCCTTAGCTTCTTGTAGAGTTGGGTTCTTTTTTACTTGCAGGGAGGGAGTGAAGGATGTGTGTACTGGGGGTGGAAACAGGGCCTCACCTGCATTTGCCAGGCCAACACTCTACCACTGAGCTACATCACTTAAAGTTGGGATTCTATTCCAGCTTTCTGGGCTCTGAAACTCATTTTCTTTATGTTCTTCCATTGTACCCCTCCTAATTAAAGCTGAGCATTAGCCTGGTGCAGTGTGGCACGCTTGTAATCCTAGTAACTCAGGGGGTTAAGGCAGGAGGATTTCAAGCTCAAGACCAGCCTTGACAACTTAGCAAGACTCTGTCTCAAAATAAAAATGAATATAACTCAGTGATAGAGGACCCTTGATTCAATTCCTAGTACCAACCAATCGGCAAACAAACAAAAAGAAACAAAAAAGAAAGAAAAACAATATGAACAAGCCAAAAAAGCAAAAACAAAACAAATAACCCCTGAGTATTAGATTTAGAATATCCTAATATCATACACGTGTGAACTCTGGTCTGTAGGAGAAGTTTGCCCATTACCTGTTTTTATAAATAAAGTTTTATTGGAATACAGCATGCTTTCTTGTTTACTTATTGTCTGGGCTACTTTTGTGCTACAATTACAGAGTTGCATAGTGACCAAGACTGTAGGGTACATGACACTAAAATATTTACTATTTGGCTATTTATAGAAAAAGTGCATTAATTCGTGTCTTAGAGGAAGCAGTTTTTTTCTGTTTTCCTAACTAATCTGTATTCCAGGTCTTCAGGTGCAGCACCTTGGAGCATATTTTAAATCTGACAGATTGTTTGGGGCCAGGACGTGAATATAAGGGCAGAAGCTGCCTATGGCTCCTTCACGATCTTTGGTGCTTTTTTCCCTATTTGTTCCCAGAATCCTGGGGATCTGCTGTAACCCCAACACCTTGAACACTGCTTGAGATATAATGGACACTTAATAGGTAATCGTTGAATAGTTATATATCCGAAAATTATCCCATAAATTCTGTCTTTGGTCAGTCTCCCCTCACATGGCACCTCCACTGGTTCTCTGGATTGTGTTCCCTCAAACACAGTTTTCATATCTGTTCATTCCCAGCCCTGTCCTTTATGTCTTCCAAAATGGAGTGAGTTCAAACTCCTTAGCTTGGCAGTATGGTAGCCCCAGTTCTTTTCCTCCACCCGGGGCTTACAGTAACTTACTGGCCTATGCAACACTTTCTATTTTTTCAAGACTTAACTCCTGACCATTTGACCGCTCAGGAAGGTTGGGTTTGATAGCGGGCCAGATCACAGACCACTTTGGGAGAGGCCTGCTGCGATCAAAATAAGGCTTATGACATGCAGAGGAGCCCCTGGGGGGAGAGACTGGAGACTAGGAGGCCAATTAGAAGTCTATCTGAGGTGCTAATTGTGTGGACTAGGGCAAAAGGAACAGAGAGGAAGGGACTGCCACATTCTGGCTGGGCTGGCGTCACCTCTCAACCACTCCCTTCTGGCAATATGCCATGCATCATCCCGACTCAGCTGTGGCCCTCAACAAGGGACAAAATGGATATTAAAGGGAAACATCTGATAAGTTAGTGACAAGGTATTATTTTTACCTTGTAATCCCTCATAATAATAATAATTGTTCTTATAATAAATAACAACTATTTCAACACAAAGACGAGTAGATTGTGTTAATACTAATAAAAAAAATGAGTACTTTGGGAAAAGAAGCAGGATAAAGGGATGACAGAAAGTGAAGGGTGTCTGAAAATGAGAATGAGATTATCCTTATGCCATTTTAGTGGACTGTACCTAATAGAACATTGTGGCATTAGTGTCAGTTTTGAGGTTAGGATTAGAGATTTGTATCTAATGAAAGTTTGTTACAGACTAGCTCATTCATTCACTCAACAAATATTTATCTGAGTGAGCACAGTGTGCCAGGAACAGTTCCAAACCCTTAAGGTATAACAGTGAACAAAACAAAGATCTCTGCTTTTGTGGAGCTTGCATTCTAGCAAGGGAGACAGGCAATAAACAATGAACATAATAAATAAGTAAATGGTATAGTAAAAATAAAGTGCTATGGAAAGAAAGACAAGGCAAGGCAGGGTACAGTGTCTGGAGGCTATGGAAGCAGGGCAAGGCTGTTGCAATTTTAAAACTGATCCCAGACAGCACCCAGCTCTTTTTTTTCCCTATGATCAGTGGTTTTGTTATTCATCTTCTGAACAAGGTGACAAAAGAAGAAATTATGGGGCACTGGCTACTGTGTGATATTTTAATAAAGATTCTTCTGTACATCACATCTGGAGTCAATTTGCAAAAAAAAGGGAAACTTCTAGTGGTTCCTGTTTCCTGAAAGAGTTGCACCCAAGTTGAAATTCAGATGGGCCAGGGCTGATAGTTTTCAGCAATTTAAATGTCCTTTCCTGTCCTAGAAGGAAGAGCTTTGTTCATAAACAGCTGGGTCAATACGAAATGTAGCCTCATTATTTACATTCTTTTGATAGGCTGGCAGTCAGCACAGAGGGTAGTGGGTTAGAGAGAAGACCCAAAACAGAGTCACTTAGCTTTGGAGCTGAGTGCTTTTTTGTGATGGCATGGAGGAAAGGCAAAAGGCCTGATTTTATTATTTCTTGGAAGACAAATTGGACAGGATGACTTTTGGTAAAGACCAAGGATTCAGACGATTAATGAAGTGTTTGCTTGGGTCACATGCTAAATTGTTCTCATCCTTTCTACAACAGACACTGGTGTGCCAAAGCTCCACTTTAATTTCCACTGCTTTCTACTGTTATTCCAAAGGGAAGTGGGGAGAC